>NC_023752.2:8880250-9480250 GCF_000499845.2 Phaseolus vulgaris | reverse complement strand
GGTTCTAGAAACACAATCTCACACAATATGGTATCAACTTCTACACACAAGTTGTAGAGCAAATACTATGGCTGGTTGTGAAGGGAATCTGAGGGACCACTCCGAGATTATGCTTCTGGATTCACTTACTCCAATAAACAAGGCTTTTTCTGTAGTTGTACAACAAGAAAGGCAAATGTCTGCTACTGGAGTGATTGAGTCCTCATTTGATACGAAAATCTTTGCTGTCAACACCGATCAATGTACTGGTTCTGGAAGAGGTCTTGCTGTCAATTCAAACCAGTATCCTAGATATGGCAGAGGCCGTGGAAATGCTGGTAGAGGTAGAGGTAGAGGTCGTAGTACAACAGGATGAGGCCAAATTGTCTCCAACAAACTGTGTACACACTGTGAAGGACCAATCACACAGTAGATACTTGCTATTTTAAGCATGGTTTTCCTCCTAGCTACAAGCCTAGACAAAGCAATGCCAATGATGTTATCTCAAATGAGGATTGTGCCATGGAAAGAGGGCCTCAAACCCAATTAGGAAATACTATCCCAGGTCCTAGTTTTACACAAGAGCAGTATCAAGGACTTCTTAACTTGCTTCAATAGTCCAACTAAGGTAGCTGCTGTAACACTCCCTATCTTTCCAACTTGGCCCATACCATAGCTTTACACACTCATTCCCCTGCTCCAGGTAAACGATTTGATCAATGGCTCCTTGATACAGGGCCACTGATCACATGACTTTTAACCTTGCAAACTTTCTCACATTTTCTGAAATTTCACCTGTTCTTATTACCTTACCTGATGGATCAAAAATTCATGCAAAGGTTTCTGGTATTGTGCAACTTTCCCCATTTTTAACCTTAAGTAATGTACTATATACATGAATTCAAGGTCAATTTGATATTTGTTGCAAAATTATTCCTCTTCCAATTATAGGAATTTCTGTTATTCAGTATCTTCCTTAATTGAACCTAAAATATATACTCAAGCTTCTAAAATGCTTGAGAGAGTTGATCTTCCTCCTGGTAAAAATCCCGTTGACTGTAAATGGGTTTATAAGGTCAAATTCCATGTTGATGGAGCATAGAAAGGCATAAAGCCCGATAATTGGTTATACACAAATTGAAGGAGTAGATTATTTTGACACTTTCTCTCCTGTTGCAAAACTCACAACAGTGAGAGTCATCCTTGCCTTAGATACTGCCAAAAACTGGTTTCTTGAACAGATGGACGTTAATAATGCTTTTTTGCATAGCGATTTACATGAAGAAGTTTATATGAATTTTCCCCCTGGTATGGCATCCTCTCCTCCAAATAACGTCTGTAAATTGAGAAAATCATTGTAAGGGTTGAAACAAGCTAGTAGACAGACAGTGGTATGCCAAGCTCACCACAACGTTATTAGCCCTTAAATTCACCCAATCTTCAGTAGATCATTCAATCCTAATAAAGCATACAGGGTGTCTTTCACTGCATTATTAATCTATGTTAATGACATAGTTCTTGCAGGCAATGATTCTAATGAAATTGAGTCTGTCAAGGTACAGTTGGACCACAAATTCAGCATTAAAAATCTTGGCCATCTTCACTAGTTTTTTGGCCTTGAAATCTCACGTTCTTCTTCTGGAATTGTGGTTAATCAGAGAAAAGGTTATGGGGATTGTTCCATGGTCTGAATTTGGATAGGGGAAAAGGTTATCTACTGGAATCAGATTCTCCTACAGACATTACATTAATCACACATAGCTGTCCTACAACTTGGCCAATTTTTCCACTTTTGAATCAGAACAAGCACATTATGGAGCAAGCAGGAACTGTCAAGTTATCACATAACTTTAGAGAGACTAACCAAGTTGCAAATGCATTAGCCAAATCTAGCACTTTTTTTTTCTAATTTTGCCAGCGGAATATATGATTTCATTCCTGATTTTATTTTTCTGTACTGGCAGATGCTTCATCCTCAAGCTTTCCTCGTGTCTCTTAGTTTTGTAACTCCCCTGTTCCCTACCAGAAAAAGAAAAAACATATACAAAAAATTTATAAAGCTTCTCTGTTCCTTTGTTTATTCACAGCCTAAAATTTCCTTCCTAAGTTACTAGGCCCTTACCTGTCTCTCCTTAAAAAATCTATGGCCCATTTCGTATTTAATCTCATGTCCACAATAAAAGAGTCGTGAAATTAAGCTTCCAATTCTGAGAATTAAACTCTAATCCTGGACCCAATGCCAATGTTCTGCTCACCTTTATACTATCTTATAGCCAAGTTTCTACTCACCAGAACCATAAATAATGCCCCAAAAAAACTCAAAATCTCAGAAATGATGATCACCGTAGCATTTTAGTATCTACAAACATTTCATACACATTTATAGACAGTGTTCCTTTTCAATTCCAGTGATTCTGTTTCAAAACTAAAGTAAATATGGCCAGTTTGCTACACTTATCACAATGGTAACATATTGACTAATCACCAGGAAATATATTATATTCAAACACAGCAATGCAATCTTCCCGAAGATTTATGTTGAGGATATCCACGCACCAAAAGCAGGAGAATATGAAAAACAAACTCAACATCATTAACTATCAAGTACCCCTGGTTTTATTCAATAAAGAACTCCAAGTATCCAAAAGGGGAAAACGAACCAACACCTACAAGTAAATTCAGTGTGGGTGTGTAAAAGAAGAGAAAGATAATCACAATAAACAGGTACCAAGACTTTAACATTCGGATGAAGGCGACTGCCTGATTTCAAAAGGGTGCACCTGCTACTCATTTAAACCAAAACCTCAAATCCACCTTATGCAGCATGAGTTTACCTTGTAGTTCACTTTCCCCCTCCCATACCAGAACTAAACTTTCTTTAGCACACATAAAGGAACTACCTAAACCTTTTTCTCACTCCTTCCTAAAACAACCAAAAAAGTCACAAATTAAAAACGTCCTTTTTTCATAGAACCCCAAAAGGGCATGCCTGTATGCATTATTCACATGAATATTCAGCAATTACGTCTCAATTTCAACCTTAACCCTCAACAGAAATACTGCTCCATGGTTGAGCAATAAAATAAATTCCAATTTTTTTTTCAAGAGGGGCAAATATGACAGCCAGAACCATAAAATCGAAGCACACATGGTAAAGGAAAAAGAAAAAAAAGAGAGAAAAAAGGAATTTTTTGCAAATTAAATATAGAAAATTAAGAATGAATCTAGCAAAAGATTGAAAGGGTGTTAAGGACTGTACGTTGATATCATCACCGACAGAGTCAAACTCCTTGTTGGCCTTGCGGCTGAACCAGTATGACCCCACCTTGTTCAGTATCTCATCCATTGCTACCTTCTTCTGTTCCCTCTTCTCTCTTCCTTCTCAGAATAAAGAACTTCACAACATAAATTCTGAGAAGTCTAAACTCTGACCAAACCTCTTACTTTATTATTGTACCCAAAATATAGATACAAAGATTACTTTTTCAATTACTTAGCCGCGTGGAAATCTTTTCTACTTTAACTGCTAATTTACAAGGGATAATTAAGGTAGAGAACAAGATAATTAAATATAGGTTTCTTCTACTTAAAAGATGTGGGTAAGTTGCATATCTCTCATCATTTAATTTTTATTTTCCTATTTAATACTATTTTATTTTTATTTCTCTTTCTAACACCATTTAAAAAATAAATAAATAAATAATAAATTACTTTTTATATAATTTTAATTTTAAATACATTAAAAATAAAATATTTTTAATGTTTAAAATAGTTAGAAATATAATTAATGAATAAATAAATGAGTTTTTACAAAATAAAATAAAAAAGTAATAAATTTAAAATGTTTAGTTTAAAATTATTTTTTTTAAGGATGAAAAAAATAAAAAATTAAACTCTACAACAACATAAAACTTGAATATATAAACATAAATTAGTATTTATTTTTATTATTGATGATGTAATCATCTTAATTTCAAGTAAAAAAATACAGGACATAATTATAAAAAAATAAAGTCAATTAATATTAATTAATAGTGGACCCACAAATTATATTGAAGTGTCTACCTTAAATGCAAAATCCTAAAAAAAACTAATGCAAATGTTACACTTAATGCTTAAAAATGAGAAGAAAAAAAAATACAAAAATAAAGAAGTCTAGAAAATAAAAACAGCAACAATAAAATAAAAATAAAAAACATATAAAATAAAGGCAAAACAAAATAAGATAAAGATAAAAAATATAAAAAAAAATTAAATAAGATAAATATAAGAGATATAAGGTGATATTAAATAAGTATATGTTGATCATAAAAAGGAAAATAAATTAAAGATGATCATTCATTTAATTTTTTTTCAATGGTACATTAAATAGTTTGTGCGAAATGAAACATAATTAATGACGAAAAAGTATTAAGAGTTTACAAATTTATTGTTTTTGCCTTGTGTTCCTTCTATGAGTAGTATGATTCTCTACTCTTAAAAGTAACATTAGTAACTCTTTGATGACTTATCATGTTATTAAAGAATTGGACAAAATAACTATGTATAATATTATTTTTGTAAATTTATGTTTTTAAATTTGTTAATATAGAAAAAATATAAGAATTAACAATGTTATATTTTTTTAAAGATTAAAATCGAGTTTATAAAAATTAGGTAGAACATATTTAGTCGAAAAATATAAAATAAAATAAGTTATATGACCAAATTATTATAAAAAAAAGTATTTGAAAATGTATTATCAACATAGCAGTTTAATATAATTCACCAGTATTTCAGACTCAATTTTAATAAAAACATAATTATATAATATATATATATATACACTTATATATAAAGAGATTTTTTTAATGTCCACACTTACTTTCTCATTTCATTTTTATACTAATATTTTATTTTATTATTTTAAAAATATATAATAAGAAGTTTTTTTGTGATTTTATTGTTATCTTTGACATTCTTGTCATTTTCTTCTTTTGGTATTCACTTTTATTTTTTTTAATTATATTATTTAAAAATCAAATGTAATTTCCTTAAGACTTCTCACTTTCCTCTTTATCAACACTTTCCACTTTCTTCTCTATCAAAACTTCTCACTTCTCTTCCCTCTCTCATATCCTGATTTTTTATTTATTTTTCTGGTTTTGTTTCATCTGTTTTACATGCATTACATTTTTGTATATCAGGTTAAAAATTGACTCACGAATTATGGCAACAATAGGAGAACTCAAAACTCACCACATTGCAAGCACGCAAAAAAAATACTTGCATTGGCACATGTGTGTATGAATTCATATCCAATAAATGTGTATTCGAAAACCTAAAATTCTATAGTAAGCAAAAAGTGAAACCTAAAATTCTAGAATAAACAAAAAGTGTTCCTAATGATGAGAAAGAACTTCTTTTTTTTTTACTAATCTTCAATTAATTTGTTTTTTATTAATAGTTTGACATAAAATACATAATTGTATTGAATTAATCCAGTGGGAAATCGTTATCCTCATCAAGCACATGAAGTTTGGTCTCTTGATTAAATTAGGATGAGTGACTTTTCATCCAACTTCTTCAATTCTCCTTACAATGTATGCCTTAATATCGAGAAACGATATCAAAAACGTCGCCATCGAAAGTGATAAAAGCTTATATGAAAGAAAAGAGTAGTGATAATTAGTTTGTTTTTCTAATCAATTAATGTTGCATGTTGGTTATGAATTCGCAATGTTTGTGCTCTTTTTTTGTTTGTTTATTTTGCTTTTTTTTTGTTTGTTTATTTTGCTCTTTTTTTTCCATTAGATATTTCAATGTGCTACATAATCTTTTATCTATTAAATAATAACATTTAATAAATATTTTTTCTTAAAATTTTACAAAGTTCTTCATGAACAATGGTACTTTTAATTTCTCTATCCCTAATTCACCAAATTTATTTTATCAATCAAACAAATATTTATTTAAACATTTTTCCTACTTAAAATATATATAATACATATTATCAAATCAAATATGTATAATATTTAATATTTTTAATCTAAATGTTTAATCCATTCATCACTTTCTTTTATCGAGAACTGATTTTCAATTCAATTCAAATCTTCATAACTATATAATAATTCTGGAATAAATATTTCCAACAGATTTTTTTTTTCTTATGTATTTATTCATTAAATAAATAAAAGATAAAGAAGTTAAATTTATAATAAATACATATCTATTTAAATAAATTTTATTAAATTTTTTATTTACTGTTATTTTATCTTTGGAAAAAAATTTAAGATATAATAGAAAAAAAAAAGTTTATGTTTGACCAGGCTACCTGGTAAATTTGGAATATATAATGCTTTTTAAGACTTTGTATTTAAACATAATATTAATTTAAACCAAATTAGCTGTAGCAGGATAAAAATTATTTAAAATTTTTTAAACAATTAAAACTTTCAAGAAATTAAATTAGTTTGAAATAGGATTGAATTGGTGTTTGTGCTGAATCTAAAATAATAAATACTAATATAGGTTTGTATTGTTAATTCAGGGATAATACGTTTATGACGTAATTAATTGTTCTTATAAAATATCTTTCACAATAAATATTTATTTAAACATTTTTCTTAATTAAGATATATATTATCAAACTCAAATATGTACAGTATTCAATGTTTTTCAATCTAAATGTTTAATCTTTTCATCATTTCCAACTATTTTTTTTAAATGATCGATTTTATAATTGTTGTATATAAAATATTAATGCAAATATTTATTATTATATTTTTTTATAATTGGTATTGATGATATTTTAGAATTAATATGTAATTAATTAGTTAATATATATTTATTGTCAGTAGCTTTGATAAAATGATGATGTTAACATTAATTAATTTAATAAAAAATAAAAAAAAATTATCTTTTCAAATAAATTATTTATTAAAATTAAATTATGCTATTAAAAAATTATTCGAATATAGTGTTAATATAAGTGTTCAAATAATAAAATTTCTTATTTAAATTTTAATATTAAACATATATATATATATATATATATGCAAATGATAAAAATAAAAAAATGCAGAGATGCAAAAATACCTGTGTTTTCACCAGTTTAAAATTGGATGAGTTTCTACAATATGTGTTGATAAGTTGACTAATTTAATATATTTATTCATAAAGAATCATTTTATTGGTATATACTTCCATCTAGTCTATTCTTAGAATTCTTTATGAATAAGTATAGTTTACCTATGTATCTTTTTTGTTAGCATATGAGTTTTGGTCTAGTTCCCCTATATTTTTGTATTTTTTTTAATAATATTTTTTAATGTGATGACAAATGATTGTTGTTGTTTGATGTATCAGTCTAGCTGAGATATCAAACTGCATAGTAATATCTAATATGAAAGCTTTTATAAAAAAAAAATATAAGAGATGACAAATTATATAAACTCAACTGAATTTGATGGAGTTTTGTATTTATGAGTTATGATTATAAATAATATTCAAAGAAATTAGACGATAATGACCATAATTATATACACCACAAGAAAACTATTACATAAAAATCAGTTTTAGAGATATAAAAATTAGTTACTAAATATTATCTAATTTATTTAATATAGTAACTAATTATTTGTTGTCTCTAAAATTAATTTTATTTAATAATTTTCAGTGATATATATATATATATATATATATATTCTCTTATCAATCTCCAAAGTTACTAAAACACATTTAATTTATTAAATAAACTAAAAATCTTACTTTCACTATTATATTTCATACTTAGAAAAAATCTTTTATGATATTTTTTATTTTTTCAATTCTTGAGTTTTCAATTTTCACCAAGTTCACCAAAATCTAAAATCTTGAAATTTCTCTATATTTAATAAAAACAATGGATGTTATAATTATCATAAAATTTTCAATTATGTATAATTATTATTTAATATTATTTTTCTTTTATATAACTTTAGTTTTTATAAAATAATTATTTAATTAATATTTAAAATATAATTAATTAATACTTGAGATAAAACAAAAACGATTACATGTACCTATATAGACAAAGTGAACCTAAATAATACCTGAAACTAGTTGAACAATTGCTAATGTGCCGATTGCCTTCTCGCTCTTCACTTCAAGTCTTCTCCTTCAATTGTTGGTGCTCAGTTGGGGTTGACATGAAAAATGTACTCCGACGATCAAGTAACTAATATGTGTTAAGAATGTATATTGTATAGTTAAGAGTTACACCTCTGGAGAAGGTTTATTTATAATGTTTAGTCATAGACTTTTGTTGTGATGGACCACATCTATCAAATATCAATGTTAATGATTTATAGGAAATATATTGGTATATTTTGATAATATCTTTAATAAATTAATATCTTCCACTAAATCAGTATTAGTTGATTTATCGAGAATGTCACCCAAATTCGGTGGGACATGATCATGATTCGTAAGGAGTTTTCATAATTATCATTATTGTCATTTATTAAACGCCTTTAATGTATATTAATACTGTCGATAATCACCGAGTAACATGACTTATTCGGTACATAATCCAATAACGCATGTAATACAAGAATTTGTATGAATATATCAACTTCGAGAATATGACAAATTTCATATTAAATGAACGTGAATAAGTATAATTTTTACTTTAAGATGGAACATGAATGTATGAATTTTATTTTATTTTTTAAAAAACTAAGACGAGCCTCTCTCCAGCTAGTTGCCTCCCTAGAAAACACCGGGGGAATTAAAAAAATGTGTTTCGATTTATAAAAGTTCAATTATTTAATTAATCAAAATTAAATAAAATGATTAATTTATCATGAATACTGTTCGTTCTCCTTTAAGTGCATGTTAATATACAATCAGCTTTTTTTTTAAAATTAGGGTGTTTTAATATGGAAATAAATAATACAAAAGAACATTATAATTTGAGTCATGTAAAAAAGAAACAAATACAATGAAAGTATTAAAAAATTATTTTTTTTCGTCATTTTAATGTATAAAAGTGATAATTGACCACACAAAAAAAATAAAAAAAATAAGACAAGAAGAATCATCCACAAGTTGGATATTTATTTGGGATTTGGGGTGGGGACCTGTAGAATCAGTCTTCTTTTCAAGTGGACCTTATTGGGTATCACGCTTATTATATTTGGATGGTCAAGTTGAAGAAACAAGGAAAGGATATAAGAGAATATCGAACTTCCTTTTTCTTCGAAAATGAAAGAAACCATATAAAATGAACAACCAGTTGCTTAACACATCTCAATTCATATTAAAAAGCAACCAACTTGTTTATAAAGTAAAAAAAGAAGAATGCAGCTTCTCAAACCACTCATTCATGTCTGCCTCATAATAATATTAACTATAATACATATCAAAAACTACACTTAAAACTCTCAATCTTATCATTTGTTCCTATTTTTTTTTTATCAACAACAAAAATTAATAAATGAGAATATTTGAAGAATACTCTAATCCTATTATATATATACACAAAAAGAGATCTAAAGAACTTAAACCGGAACCATTCATAAAAACACTTCCATCTTTCTAAACTTTAAGAATCTATGTCAAACTCAGGTATCTACAAAATACAATTATAAAACACAAGAATTTGTAGTTGCTATTTATTGTTCTATATTAACCATCCAATACTTTGATCATTTGCACTGTAGTTTCATCTACCAATTCAAATTACACCTTGATTTACATGTGTTCATTGAAATAACTTTGTCCTAAAAATATTAAACTTTTAGGAGAAACATTGGTGAAAAGAAAACCTAACATGTGTGTTCATTGAAATAATTTTACCCTAAAAATATTAAACTTTTAGAAGAAAGACGGATGGAAATTTAGCATGAGTATTTAAGGTAGATTGTGAATGATTCAAATATCATTTAAGAAATAAAAATTTAAACTTAATTCAATTCCACAAAATCAGACTTATTATTATAATTTAATCTTATTTTTAGTGAACATGATTTTTCTAAGTATTAATATATAATAGTGTGTGGTATAAGTTATTTTGATTCCTTAACAAGTAGGTGAAAGGAAGTGGATAATATATATTCTTGAAAAAGGAAAAGAAAATGCAATTAATAGAGTTAGTGAAAGAAAAGTGGTAAAGTGAAGAAAATGTCACGTGCATGGTCCCATTGCATTGTGAAGGCAAGTTGGTAGGATATGGTGAGGTCTTGTAAGTTTAGGAGTGAATGGAGGGAACAGGTGCATGTGTTGGTATAAATTGAGGTCACGTGCATCAAAATATTAGGTCTAAAGTCTGAATTTGGCCTTTGCCACTCCCATCCCATTCATGATCACGCACAGTTTCAGACTTTCTGTCAAGTCTTCACTTTGAATATGGAAAAACCATACTTAAAGCCACCCAAAGGTCTTCTCCAACACCATGAACCAGTCTGCGTTCATATGGATTAACTGTTTCTGCAAAATTGGAACGCGTCAAACCTCTATGTGACTATCACACGCATAGGTTATACATACATATATAAAATCTAAGATATTCTTCCATTCATTGAAATATAAACTTAGATATCAAACTCGAAATTCGGTTCAGATTCTGCATCGATTAAAGATAAAAACATTTTATAGTATATAATTGAATGTAAACTTCACCTTATAAGTTTTATAAGGTTGAATTAGACTTAAAGTTCACTTTCTAATTGTGATATCAGATTTATTTAGAGGTTATATATTAACCAAAGTTTGTTGAACTTATCAAATCATTCATTATTGGACTACTATTGATCATTATCGGATTACCTATAAATATATTGTATAACACACAAGTTTGCAGATCTCAGCGTGACAAGTGTGTTAAAGATATCATATCCACTAAAGATAAATTTTTATTGAGAAAAATATATCACATTCACTAAAATTAAAGATATTTTATATATAAGGGGATATAAATATTGTCTTACAAATAAATTTTTTAAGATTTAATCAAACTTAAAGTTTACTTCAATAAACTCTCATTATATTGTAAATGTTTTCAAACAAAACATAATTCTTTTTTTTTTTATGTAAAACGATGATATAGACATAAAATATTAAGTGAACAATATTTTAAATATAACTCTTCTAAAAGTACTATAATGAAGTTGAGGACTAAACATTCTCATATTAAAATACAATCGAAAGATTTGATTCAGTCTACTCCAATTTCACTTGCCCTAGACAATATAACCTCTCCATTTCTTCATATTAGATATCAAGAATTATAACTACATTAATATTTTCGAAAATTAACAAAAGAGTTGCATCTTTTCTTCTTATTAAAATACAATGACTTTTGTAATTTAGTATGTTTGGTATACGTGATTTTTTTTTGCTTTTTTTCTAAATCCTTTATTATGTTTGAAAAACTAGGTATGATCTCATAGCTTACGACCTATCTGCAAGTTGATCATAATTCATTTGAATAAATGTTTCTGGCTGCATAGCATTTATTCCTGCCTTCCTGACTTCATGAAATTTCGGATCTGTCTTTTTCCGTAATGCCAATAAGTTTTTCGCACTTTATTTTATTCTTTTAATTTTTTTAATCTTATTCAACATTCTTTACTTTTTTTTTTAATGGAAACCAAAAATTTGTAGACATATATATTCTATATAACAGTACATGAATATGAGTGTTCTTATTGAAAAAAATTTCCAAGAAAAAGAAGAAGATGATTTTTTTTTTATTGGCAAGAAGAAGATAATATATCTAGGAAGCCTAATTATAGTTTCAAGATACGATCATTGAGTTTATTAAAGATATAATGTATTTAAGAAGCCGAGTTATAATTTTAAGACATGATTATCAAGTTTATTGAAGATGATGTAGATGCATTTGCAAAAATAAAAATAAAAATAAAAATGACATTCAAGTCAACAAAAATATGGAAAGTTATAAGTACATTAGGTAAGTTTAAGAATTGAGTAAGTAAGTACTCTATGTAAAATATATATATTTATAAATTTTGTGTGAAATTGATAGGTATTTATAATTTTTTTTAACATTAAAAGTGTTCAAAACTATTTAAAATAAATAAATAAAAAATATTATTAATTATAAAATATTTATTATTTAATTAATTATTACTATATAAATATCTCAGTTATATAATTACAATTAATCTGATTAAATTGTATCGATTTATTATTCATAGATATTAAATTTTATATTATTATACATAGGTAAACAAGATTTTTTATTTATTAATATTGCTGCGGTTTTGTTTAAAGTTGATCAATAAATTCACTTGTTAAACTTGTTTAGTGAGACCTTTGTAATTCTTCAGATGGAGAAAATAGGTACATATTATGTAACTTGATGTTTTGGAACTATAACTAGGGTTTCGGATAGAGAAAAAATAGATACACTAATAATTTTGCTATACTAAAGTTCACCAATTAAGCTATCCAATCATTAAAATCGTACAATTTTCGTTTTAGGAGTCTAATAAACTCTCTTAATTTGATCATTTAAATTACAGCACTAAATAAATAATATAATTGTAAAAAAATGTAACCATATTAGTCTATATATATTAGACAAGGAAAACATAAATTTTCAACGATCTCTCTCACTTAGATTTAATATTGCTCACTATATAGTTATATTAAAATTTCCTTAGATACGTGCATCTAATAGTTAGATTAAAATACCTTGGACACGTGTGTCTGTATACAATTTATTAAGATTTTTCCTTTACAATGTGATCTATTTTGTATTAATAATAGAACCGTCACAACTTGTATCAAATCTAGTGTGTCACATATGCTTAATATATAAGAAATAAATATGGATGAATGATGTCGAATTAGATTATGGTATTTTAATCATATTTATTGATCATTTAAATAAAATGTATACCTTTATAAGATTATTTAGTATTAACAACTTATTTAATATCAAACTAATAATAAATTTCAATAAAATTATCTTTTATTATATTATACTATACTATTAATGAACAAGGTTACATATGTCTAAATATACAAAATATTTGTATCAATTACTTTAAATATTTTAAATTTATTGTAATATTAATATAGGTATTACATTGAAAGGAATATAGTTTTAACATTTATTAATAATGGAAAGTTGATAGATATACTATAATAGTTATGTCAACAAAGCATTATGTCACTCATTTTGACACACAAAAAAACAAACATGATTTTTTATATATTAGTTTTAGTCTCCAACTAATAGAAAGGCTCAGATATTATAGTTTAGTGTTTGATTTTTTATGATAAAAAAGTTCAAACTGAAGCAAACCATACTAAATTTTGTATTTGGTTTGGATCGGTTATGCATTTTTATAGTATAATTTTTTTTATATCGATATTATGTCTTAATATTATATCACGATGAATAATTTTATTATCTACTCTATTATAATTAAATATATTTTATTTAATATTATGTATAATATTGAACAATTTATTGACACATATAAGTAATTTTATTTCTTTTTTACTAGCAAATGAACCGATGTAGTATTTCTTTTTTACATTGATTAGAAGACTAATTGATGTAGAATACATATATAGTATTTATAAAAATCTCACCATATTTTTTTTCATAGTGATTTCATGTTAACTGATGTAGATTTTGTGATGTAAAAAGATTTTTTTTACACTTGTGACGGTTGGAGGTGATATCAATTGTCCCATGACAAAAGTTAAGTGGATCATGTTACAAATAAATTGTGATGCTTAGGTTGCTAACATTTTTAAGTAGAAAGATTTGTGCTCTAATTGTTAACAAAAAAATTTGATCTAATGTTAAAAATTCGATCTAACAATTGGTATGAGACCCAATGTCACAATTCGATTTCCAATAGAACAACTGTTGAGAGGGAGATTATACAGGTGACATTAATTTTCTTGTTACAGAAGTTAAGTATGTCAAATCAAAATCAAAATGTTGTGTTTAGACTGTTACACACCTAAGTAAAAATAATTGTGCTTTGAGTATTAGCTATATTCTAACCTAGTGGTAGACGCTTATTCCAAAAAAAACACTACAATTGAGAAACTAACGTCAATCTCACTCTTTCAATAATAATATTTACTCACTCACCTTGTTCACTTACTAAATTAAGCATTAGTTACATAAACTTTTTCATTTAGTATTATGTTTATTCCTTAATGGTGTTGTACACATTCCTTGTTATTGTCTTCAACGTAACCTGCAACGCCTTGATTAATTACTGCTATCATACTAACAAAAATTAAGATATAAATATAACTATGTGTATATAATATACATCCATTCTTAGGAGCATAAGGTCTACAAAACATACATCAACAAAACTTTGTTAAAATGAAGCAGCAACCATCAATTAAAAACATGTTTGCTTTAACTTGAATTGAAACAACATTTGCTCTCGTACTAGGTACGATTATTATAGTCACACAAAAAAGCATGCAAGGGTGAACTAATGAATTTAAAAATATCATATTATCACATTATTATACCATATCATCATGCATATACACTGCACGAAAATCATTAAATAGAAAGAAATTTTGGAGACAAAAAATAATTAGTTATTATATTCACTAAGTTAGATACTATTTTATAAATTAAAAAATTATTGGTATCTAAAATAGTTTTTATTATTAATAAAAGTTTATAAACTAGTTTCTAAATTTGTATCTAACATTAGCTACTAACTACTTTTGATTCTAAATTAATTACTATAAAGACTAATTTAAACATTATAGTCAGAATATTATGTGCCAGGATTACTCAAGTATCTCTCTAATACTCTCAATATAAATAAAAAATATATCAAAATGAAGACAAACTATAGAGCATACATTCAATATAAATAAAAACTTTATCAAAATGAATACAACTATAAAGCATACATTCAATATAAATAAAAACTTTATCAAAATGAATACAAACTACAGAGCATACATGAGAATGAGAATTCTAATAACTTTGGTAATATTTTGCTTTTTCATGGAAGTATTTAAGACTAAAAACTTGTCTTTTTTTTTTTCAACATGAGCATGTCCTAGTTCAACTTCTTTCATGCTAAATTTTCTTGAAATTATATTGATATAGATATTTTTACAATCAAATGGTACACTAAAATGATATGTTATAACTTAAATTTGAAAATAGAGGAATTTTATTATTTTAACATTGCTAGACCCGATCCCATCGAAATTTTTACTATGACCCAACTAAAAGCCTAGGTTTGGCTATCAAACAAAGAAAAATATGCAATGTTTGCATACTCAAATTGGTGCTCGAAACCAGTTATGTGCATAAACTCTATCACACACAGATCAACCTGTTGGAGGTAAATTTGGGTGTTTTATATATGTTTGTGTGTGTATTGGTTTTGTGAAGGCAGGTTATCATTCTTATGCTGACTTTATTGATGTTGGTATGACTTGCTATGTAATGTGTGGGTTCTAATTTTTTGGGAACATTATAAATATGTCTTACTCAACTAAGGAATTAATTATTCATAATTAACATTTAATAAGTTATCTAAAAGGGAGAATATGGTACTTTTTGTGTTGCATGTTACTTTGATGGCAATGAAGTAGACATTACATTTTGGATGGGCGAGGAAGGATATGAGAAACAACAACAATATCATAACGAGTTCTAGAGGAGTGTGGAGGGAAATGGGACGTTGCATGACCAATGTGTAGGCGCAGGGTATTGGTTTAAAAACGTTGGATTCAACAATTATTTGTTGAAATATGAACATGTTTATTCCAACTTTTAGGGTTCCGTCAAGGTGGGAGTATGAACCAAATTGTCTTTTTTGGGCTTGGGTTCTCCCCTTAGTGGGAGTTGGTATTTGTGTACTTTGTAATAGTGGTCTGTTTGATAACATCAAAGTTGAACGCTTTTTATATACGAGTTGGATCATCCTTCAAATGAGTCAATTTATTTTATTCTTTTTTTCTCATAAAAATAAGTATCTAAATAACTAATACAAAAAAATACATCATTGTTTCAATATAGGTGGTCATTAAGGTTTTAGGAAACCTAATCAAAACATTCAAGAGTAAACTTGCAACTCAATCATCCTTGCTTTGTGTTAGGTATTTTCACCTTCTTGCTTAAAACTCGGTGTTTATAGGATGATTCTCCTAGTTTGTTGGATGTTTTCTCCTGATATTCTCGATGAAATAGTTACCCAAATTGAGAATGATAGTGAGTTATGTGATTGATAAGTGCAATAATTTAGTGATATTTTACGTCAAAAGATAGGCACTTATGGATTTTAATTATTGATAAAGTTATAATTCAACCATAAATTTAGAAATTTGAATCTTTTTACATATTTTTGGATTATGAAATGATTAAGAACTATTTATTCCCAAGTTTGTGTTAATTTCAAGAATCTGGGGGGAAATGGAGATAAAGGGCTAAAAGAGGAATAGAAAAGTTAGAGACGAGGAGAAACACAAAGTTGAGGCATTCAAAATTCACTTAGAACTCGTCCAAGGAAGATCACTCTAGAGACAAACTTGCTTTGTGGAGCAAACTCGCCCATAACTTGCCCAGACTCGCCCAAGCGAGATCATTCCAGAGGCAAAACTTGCTCTTTGGATTAAAATTGCCAAGGACTCGCCCATGCTCGCCTAAGTCTCGCCCAAAACTCCCTCAAACTCGCTTAAGCAGGTTTGCTCCAGTGAATGTTTTTTATTCTTGTAAAAATCGCTTGAGCAAGCAATAATCTCGCTTGAGTGAGATGCCACTTAACCTACATCAATTAGGTTAAATAAGGGCATGAGACAGAACCGTAAAGGAGGAGGGAGGATAATTAAAGATATGAAACCCTAAAGGAGGCAACCATCAAGGAGAAACACTTTGTATCTTTGTTTCTTGATTTCAATGTTTGTAATGACCAATATGAGTGACTAAGTCTACCATTTGGGATCAAGAATAATATGTTCAAACTCTTATGTATTAAGGTGATATTTATTTATAATATTCTTTTCTTGATTGATATTGATATTATCATTTTATTCTTAAAGCTTAAATCTTTATTCATAATTTTGATCCTTAGATTTGACTGGAAAGTACTACTGAGTATTTGACCTAAATAATAATGCTTAGTATATTTGAATGCTATGAATAAATTTGAAATGTTAATTGTTTCATAACATATGTTCGTAATGATAAGAATATTTTTATAAATATGTGAGGAATATTTTGGAAACAATCTTAATAATTTTATATGTGAGGAATCGATATGAATGATTTTTATATGTGCATTAATGTCAATCAAGTTAAAATGTTATGTTTTATTCATTAAGAATACAAACGAGTGAAAAAGATTAATCTCAGTCTCAATTGAATTATCTTAATCGTTTATTTTGTTTTCATTTAATTTGTCACGTAAATTTATAATACCAAAGATATTTCAATCAAACTTTGACACATCTTTTGATATTTAGTGAATACTATATATTGAGATTTTAGAACTATTCATTATGGATTCAATATCCGTTTTTTAAGACAATTTATTATTTCTGACTTAGTAACTTGTCAAATTAAGTAATCAATAATCTTCACAAATAAAATATTATGCATAAATATATTATAACAATCAATCTATTTAAAGAAAATAAAGATATGCAGGATATTTTCGATAAATAATTAAGAGGATATACATTACTTCAACCTTATGCTCTAAAGTGTGTGAAGAAGTTAAAGTTATAATGAATGATTAATACATGATTATAAGCATAAATAATCCCTCATCAACTTCAAAAGTCAAAAACATGAAGAAACTAAGTTCATAGTAAAAATTGCTGCAAAATTGGAAGGATACAATTACGAAGAACTTTCATAAATGGTGCACTTTGTGTTTATTACACAAGCAATTATTTTATTCTGTTTTTCTAAAAATTAAAAAATAGTAGACTAGTTACTCATTGTATGCTAACCCAAATCATGTGAACTTGGTTTGCTTTAGATTTTATATGAATAACATTGGAAACAAATCCAACTAGACCATCTTTATTTATTTAAATAGAGTATGTTAATACCACTGGGAGAGGATGGAAAGAAGAAGATGCCGATAAAAAAAAATTAAAAATGGAAAGAAGACAAAAGTGGTATTTAAAGCCTTATTAATAACTCGACCTATATTAGACTCTAGCAATTAATGAATAATAATTTGCTTTGAATGATCAAATTAAGGGCGTGTTTGCGAAATATGCAGAAAGTTAGTTAAAAATTTTAAATTTGGAATCTAGAATTTGAAAGATTTTAATTAACTAATTAGATTAAAATATTTAGTAATTCTCATTATTAATACTAGCGAAAACACCTGTGTATCCCCCATTTTCTTATTCTGTTCAACTTCTCTATGATAATAAAAATTTAACATACATACAAAACTAATTTTGAATAGGTCGAAATTGAAAAACAAAAAACATATAAAAAAATGATAATTCGATTAATCAATCTTTTCTTCTCTTATGATTTGAGTTTCTCTTCTTCAAGTTTTTTCTTTTCTTCCATTCGTGATTATCGAAGAGTACGATGATGTTCACGTTAAGGTAAATAAAAAAGAACGATGGTTTTACTAAAAAACAAAGTTGTTTGAAATGGAGTGAAGAGTGATTGAAAACTAATGTTATTTTATTTGATTTGGTGTGAGAATGAAAGAGTGAGGGTGAGGGTGAGATTATGATCTCTTTATTTCTGTTGTTGCCTTAAAATAAGAAAGTAAAGGAAGAGTGAGAATTAGTTTGCATCACATAACATTAATTTAAAAAATTAAAAAACAATTTAAAAATTAGAAAATAATTTTAATTTTTAAATAATTCATATGAAATGACAAAATAGTTAATTGTACTAATAAGATGAGATATATTAAATAAAGGTAGAATCAACAAAAAAAATTGTGTACACCAAAAAGCAGTTATAATGGAGAATATACATAATTGATAAGGATAAAATGACATAAGAAAATATATTTATTTATACCTATATAAAAAAGAAATTCTCCATTATAACCATTTTTTGGTGTACAAAAATATTTTCTGATTTTACTCTTATTTAATATATCTCATTTTATTAGAATAATGAAGTATTTTGTCATTTTATATGAATTACTTAAAAAATAAAATTATTGTTTAAATTTTTAAATTAATATTAATGTACAGTTTTTATATGCAAACTAACTTCTCCACTATTATCTTAATTCCTTATTTTAAGACAACAATAGGAAGAAAGAGAGAACATACTCTCACTTATCCCCACACCAAATCTCACATCAAATAAAATAAGCTCAATTTTCAATCACTCTCTTCACTCCATTTCAAGCAACTATATTATTTAGTAAATTCATTATTTTTTTTATATCTATTATCAAATCAATCATAACCTCAATGTGAACATTATTTCCGATCTCAAAACTACCAATGAAAAGAGAAAAAGTTTGAAGAAGAAGAAACACTTAAACTAGAGATAAAGAAAAAAAAAATTATTTAATTTATTTATTTTACATGTTAATTTTTATTTTTCAATTTTAATTCATCTAAATTTTTGTATGGATGTTAAATTTCTATTATCACCGATTAATAGAAAAAAAATGTGTGGGGGTAATTGCGACTGTGTCCGTAGTTCTATAAAAAAAATTAAGGTTACAGATGCTTCATGTCTTGAACTAAAACTTCATCCCTTGCCTTAAATTTTGAAAAACATAATTATGTTTAAAAATACATAGAAGAAGAATTGAGAAATTGAAAATGAGATTTATTTTATAATATGATCTCACATCACTCCAATAACCTTTTCAGACTTTGACAATCAAAGCCGCCATCTTCTTTCAACCCTTCATCTCCTACCATTTTTTATTCTTTTCTCCAATGATCCAGAACTAAAATATAATTCAAAAATATTTTAACAAAATCCAACTCAATAAAAAGTTTTAAAAAATTGAATCTTCCCTAGAGTACATTATCTCGTTCATGAAACTTCACATACACAAATATAATATATCCACATTTCTATTAAAATAATATAACTTTAAAATTAAAAAATGAAAATTATACATGATTTTTTAGTAAGAATCATACCATCACCTATAGAATGTAGTAATTAAATAGTAAAATTATTTAATTAAAAATATTCTGTAAAAAATTATGTTGGTTGCATAAATGTTTTGATATGCATATAAATAATAATCCAATAACTGCAGAAGCAACTGAAACTCTTTTGTTCTCCAACTTAAACTTAACTTCCCTCTATTCCCTTCAAAACAACAGCCCTTCTCTTCTCTCTAATAAAAAAAAAAGAAAAACCAAACCAAACCATTCCATTCTTCCCTCACAAACCTTCTTCACTCCAAACCTCAAAAAAATGCCGAACCCCTCTCTGTCTCCGACCACCGCCGCCGTCCCCGACGCGGTGGCACGCCACCACATCCACGCGGTGTCTCCGCACCAGTGCTGCTCCGCCGTTGTGCAGGAGATCGCGGCGCCCGTCTCCACCGTGTGGTCCGTGGTGCGGCGCTTCGACAACCCGCAGGCCTACAAGCACTTCGTGAAGAGCTGCCACGTCATCCTGGGCGACGGCGATGTGGGCACGCTCCGGGAGGTGCGCGTGATCTCCGGCCTCCCGGCCGCCGTCAGCACCGAGCGCCTCGACGTCCTGGACGACGAGCGCCACGTCATTGGCTTCAGCATGGTCGGCGGCGATCACCGTCTCTCCAACTACCGCTCCGTCACAACCCTCCACCCCCGCTCCGCCGCGGGCACCGTCGTCGTGGAGTCCTACGTCGTGGACGTCCCTCCCGGCAACACCACCGACGACACGCGCGTGTTCGTCGATACCATCCTCCGCTGCAACCTCCAATCCCTCGCCAAATTCGCCGAAAATCTCGCTCGAACGACCAAACTGCATCATCAACAACGATGACTTCGATCTTCAAACCTCAAACTTTAAACACTGTTCGTATTCCTTTTTTTTTCTTCATTCACTTTTTTCGGCTTTTCTCCTTTTCCTTTTGTAATTTAGCCATTAAGTAGCTGTTGTATACTTTTTGATTAATATCACAA
This sequence comes from Phaseolus vulgaris, assembly GCF_000499845.2. Lineage (NCBI taxonomy): Eukaryota > Viridiplantae > Streptophyta > Magnoliopsida > Fabales > Fabaceae > Phaseolus > Phaseolus vulgaris. The sequence continues at coordinate 9,459,193 of NC_023752.2, read as the reverse complement.
CGTTGTGTGAGCTTGTCACCTAAGAAAAACACCAAGTTTCTCTTAATTTTACCCTTGTATGATCATTTTACTGTTCCTCTTTACCGAGAGAAAGTGAAGAATGAAACAAGGATTTATGTAATGTTGGTGTATTCTTTGTTCCCTTTGTACTAATTTCCTTGTCCTCATAGCTTATAATCTACAATCAGTATGAATAATATAAAAGTTTACACATTTTGTTTGTAATCTCCTCACCCAATTTCCAATTCCCAATTCCCAATTTCTTATATGACTTACATTAAGACAAGAAACACATAGATTGAGGTGTTTGTGATTTTGGTAATTTTACAGAGTTAGAAGCTTAGGGTTCTTAGAATGCATAATAAAAATGTGATGGGAGGGGATAAGAATTGCACCGACTATGTAGTTGTTTGAGAATTGATGATATTGGAAGGTAGTGGTTGTGTAACTTAGGAGGAGGAGGAGATGTGAATTGCAAGTTTCCACATGAAATGCAGAGCTTTTGACATGACCTTCCCAGAAGTTAAGGCGAATGTGACGATGGCTAGTTGTGGGGCGATGCAACTTGCAGCATGGGTTCCGTTCGTGCTTTCACTTTCTGACTTGTTCGGGTGAAGTTGTGCACGGATCCATTTGTCACGTGTACATGATTTTTTCCATTAATGACAATTTAATTACCAAGCGGAAAAAGGTATCAACATAAATGCTTCCCACAAGTTACTGGTAAATTTTGAACTCTATAAATTGGAAACAAAAAAAGTTGGATCAAGTAATCACGTATGTTGTATTTTATGGTGCCATAAATTGACCCAGTGATTTCTTTCTTTTGTACCTTTGCAAGTACTTATCCCAATTCCTCTATACCTTCAAAATGAGAAAGGTTATTAGATTTAGAGAAATAAAGAAAGAAAGAGAGAAAGAAAAATGAATGAACAGTAGACATGTATCTAGCTGGATTCAGCTGTATTGTGACTTTTTGGGGGGTTTTGAAAGATGAACACAGGCCTAGTTGGAGGCAAGTTCATGGAAATATTATAATTAGTTTAAAGAAAGAGAAAAAAAGGGATGCAAGTTGCAGCATAAAGAGTATTATTATATTTTGAGTATTGTTGAGACACAGTGGTTGTTATTTAATTTGATGGAAAGGGATATAAATAAAAGAGAAGAGAAAAGAAATGTGGTGCAGCATGGGTTGGTTTGTTTGAATAATCAGCGAATTGTCGTCGGTTTATGCAAGTTGGTGTGCAAGTGGGTGATAAGTTAACATTTACACGAGATAATAGATGCTCTTCTTATCATCCCTCTACCCACCCTTTATTTTGTCCATTTCTGCTTTATCAATTATGTATATATTTTAAATGCTCATCAACTCACTCACTCACTAAATAAATATTTTCAAAAATAAAAATAAAATAAAATATTTATGTTTCCAACCCAAATTTATTGGATTCTTAATAGATTCACACAAATGATTAAAGTTCCAACTGCAAACTTTCGCTTCGAATATCCTCGTATCCTTTTCTTGAGACATGATTTTCATACTAATCAATTACTTCAACAAGTTCTCTTTTAAGTGTTTATGAAATAATCTCTTAAGTGAATTTTAACTTAATATCAATGGGATTTAAATAGGTAGCATTGTGAGTAATTTATACTACAAAAATAAAATGTTTTTCCACTCATTAAAACTTACTGTCGATAAATATGTTTCTTTTTTAATACTTATTTATATTTGAGTGATATTGTGATTTTATTATTATTAATTTGATTTTATTATCCTTAAACTATTTTACCGTTATTATTGTATTAATGGTCAGTTTACGGTTAGTATTCATATTTTATAGCTTCTAGTAATTGTAATTTTATTATATATATTATTGGAGTAAATCAAAATGAATAAGATTAATTCAATAGTTTTGCAATCTTGTGCAATTACCTTCAATCAGTTTCTACAATTTTTTGTCTTATCTTATTTCATTCAATTAGTTCTTACAATATTTTCTCCTTTAGTTGGTGAGAATGCTAACATAAAGTCAAATAATCACTTCACTTGGTGAAAATACTAAGATAAAGTCAAAATAATCACTTAATCGTTTTTGTGACATGTTTCTCACTTTTAACTGATTTTTAATTCTCAATTATAGTGGTTAAGGGCTATTATGTCTGAGTTGTGTGTGTGATGAGTAGTAGAAGAAAATATGATGTTATGATGCTTGTGCTATATTGAAATAGAGTTGTGGCAAGGGTAAGAACATAAATTTGAGATTTCTTTTTTAAATTTGTCCCGTGCCAAGGTGTATTTGTTATCTTAAAGTTAAGTTTTTTTTTTCTTTTCAATTTTAACTTTGGTTAAGAATGATGTTTTGTTTTTGGAAGTTCATGCCATGAATAACAACAACAATGCTTCTATCTTTAAGTTAATTTTTTTTCACAGAATCACCCAAGTAATTGTCATATTTTGTGTTGGAAATTGTGACGAATGAGAATAATTTAGTACATGTTGTAAAAGCAATATGGATTGAATTGTGTCTTAATGGATTCTTTTTTTTTTTTGAAAAACACACAATAATAGATTACATGTAGTTCAATATTTTGTAAAAAGTTAGACCCATCGTCTGATTTGAGAGATAGACTATTAAAACAGTAGACGATAGTTTATTAACTAGATTTTCACAAATAATAAAACTAACTTTAAAGTTGGTTAATAAATTTAAATAGGAGAAACAAAAGATATTTTACAAATATTTTTATATCAGTTCATCTATATTACGTTCAATTTTTAATCAATTGGTTAAATTCGATTAACACGAGTATGATTTAAGATCACTCTTTAACTTAAAACACGTATTATTTGACAAACTTCTTCAGATTTTACATACACAATATTATATTCACTTGTCTCTCTTAGCTACCCACACGATAACTTCTCTAAGCTTTACACTAAGAATATTAACCACTCTTAACTTTGATAACAACTTAAGGATATCATATGTTGAAGATAAACACAATAGTTTTAAGTTAAGACGTAAAACCTAACCTCTTTTAGTTGATATAAAATATCATTATTTTTTAGTTTAACAATTACTCTTAAAAATATAAGAGATGAGAGTTTTCAACGAAAGACTATTTTTCTCAAAAAAAGAAGAATTGAACAATTGTTGTGAATCATTCTCTTGCCCTTTTAACTCTCTTGTTTCGTCTTTTTAACTATGGTTCTTTTATCTTCCATGCTTTCGTCCTTAAAATATTGAGGGTTAAGAAACACTAGTCATTATCTTAATTCAATGTTTTTGTTTTTTTCATAATTTTTTTTTCTTCTTCTTCTTGGTGACAGAGGTAGCTTCTCATACTTTATCTCCTGCACTAAGTTTTGTATGGGTTGAAATAATCACATATTTATTTTATGATTCCATTGTCAACAAGCATCACAAAAGTCTTCTCTCGTATTTTTGTAGCAAATTGTAGCACATGCTTCTCACTCAGAAGGTATGCCTATACATTTAAAACAAATTAAGCCACTAAAGAACACGGTAGTTTAACATAAACTTTAAAAAAGACAAACATTTTGGTACTTGTAAGATGCCATAATTTAAATGTGCATGTATCCAATTTGTTATCGAAATTGTGTACCTATTCTTTTGTCCATATAAAAATCTCTTAACCAAACACGACTCTAATTTTCTTTTCTTTCACTAAAAAAAATCATCAAATAAAAATTAATTTTAAAAACAAAAAATAATTAGTTGCGTGACTAAATTAGTGATCATTTTAGAGACAATTTTTTTATTAATTTTTAAATTAGTTTTTAATATTGATAAATAATTTTTAAGTTGGTATCTAAATAGCTACTAAGATTTTAACAAATTATTTAGATTCTAAATTTAGTAGCAAAAATCTTGGTAGCTAATTAGATATCAATTTAAAAATTATTCATCAATAATAGAAATTAATTTAGAAACTAATAATTTTTTAGTTTCTAAAATAGTCTCAAATTTAGTTACTATAACAACTAATTATTTTTGTTCTTTAAAATTAGTTTTTGTTGTAGCTTTGAAATTGTTCTCCTAATATAACACTTAACTTCTTCTAAGCAAGTCAAAATGGGTTTACCCTTTGTACTTCATGTTTTTTTACATTCAACACTTCACAATTGTTAATTGTATTTCCATTATTATGGATGGGGATAATTGGGTTACACATGACAATAATACTGCATTAATTATATTAGGTAGAATAAAAAACTTTCTACATAGTCAACTGTGAATCTTTAAATTTCTTAATCATCTCACTTAACCTTCACAGAATACTAACTATGAGTGAGAAAACCCACTCTCAAGTTACTTAATTATTTACACTTTTTTTAATGCAGCTACTAATAGAAGATTAACTTGCTAACGGACAAAATTTTCATAAACACAAATGACAAAAAAAACTATTCAAAAACTTATCAACAAACATCCATAACTTTTAAAGACTCGGTAAACAATTGACTCCCAAAATAAAGTTAAGCTTGTCATATTCGAATTAATATACTTCTACAAATTTGTTTTAGTAAGTTTTAAAGAAATTTATAAATTAATATTTGTCTTTTATTATAATAACTAAGAAATCATTAAATAACAACATATAGAGATAAAAAAAAAATTAATTTTATATTTAATTAAATTAGATATTATTAGCAAGACTAAACAATTATTTGATATTTAAAATTATGTCTATTATTAATAAAAATTTATAAAATAATTTTTAAATTAATATTTAAATTAATTACAGCTATTAATATTTTAAATTATAAATTAATTACTAAAAGATTAATAGAGACTAATTTAAAATATAAAATAATTAGTAATTTAAATCTTTATAGTTAATATTTAAAAATTATTTTATAAATTTTTTATTAATAATAAAAATTATTTTAATATTAAATATTTTTTATGTATGAAATTTAGTGAATATAATAACTAATTATTTTAGTTTTTAAAATTAGTTTATATTTAATATTTTTTTATAATATACCAGAACAAAGGCTGAGATGATGGAGATTAAGAGACTCTGAGAGCCTCAATAAATATTCTAAAATTTGTTGTACAAAATGCATTGGATATTTCACTGAGCCATTAAATTTAGAACAGTACAATTTATTATGTGTTCAAAATTCATGTAAGTTTTAACTTTTTCCTTAATTTTGAAAAGAAAAAGAGATGTATATATATAGAAAACATCCTGGGCAAACACTCCACACAGAAAAAGGAATAAAAACGAAAAAGGTGGATGATGGATGGAGATATATGAGAGAAAAAAAGGGTACCACCTTTGATTTGTGCATATAATAATACTCATTGTAGGTTCTCAGCCATTATTCAATAAAATTTGCTTTCTTGAATCTTCATTTTTTCAGACCACCTTCTGCTCCTTTTCTCTCTGTCTCTCTCTCTCTCACACGTTTTATTTTTGAAGCATTAATTGAGGCTGATAGCTCCATTATTGCTACATTATTTTGAAACTGGAAATTGACCATACAATATCAATATGGCTGCACCCTCTGTTTCTTCCTTTCTGAACTGTACCAATTGCCTGCCAAGTACCAAGTACAATATCAAACATTTTTTTATTATTACCTTTTCAATGTCATCTTCATATTCATTTTATCATATTCTTTCATGGAACCATGATTATATCAATTCCTTTGTTTCTTAAAGACACCACCACCATTTTTCTGCATTCATGCCACTTTCGCATGTGTATGTAAATCATCACAAGTCTCTTCATACTTGCACACAGTCTCTTTATAGATTATTCTATTATTTTTTAAAAATAGTGTAAAAATGATACAATGATTTTGATGGGCAAGTATATTTTTTTATATGATATAAACTAAGTGCCAAGAACCAATTTTATTTTAAACTATTGGTGAATATCTAACCCTGTTGTCACGTGACAACTTTGGTCAATTTTTCTATAAAAAAATATTTTAAATGCAGTCGGTAAAGTAATTTTTTTAGTGGATCACTAAATTCTTGCTTAAAATCATAGAGCATTAGCATTATAAGAAGAAAATTCATTGTTCGCATACTCCTTTGATTAATTCTAACCACCTAAAGTTGATGTTAAAAACAACTTACCATTTGTTGTTTTGTTAACTCAGTGATGGACATTTTGTTTGTAGAAGCTACCGTTTAATGTTGATAAACAAGGTTGTTGACGAACTTGTCGATGTTAAAGGAAAAAATATGACTATTTTTTTAATAAGCAAACAATTAAGAAATTCACATGATATTGGTGATAAAATTTGTAGTGACATAAAATGGGATTTTTAATAAATATATATCAATAATATATACATATATTTTTAATTATCAATTGATAAGACGAATATGAATATTATAGTATACATGTACCCATACTATATATATATGATTTATATTCAATAACAATTTCTATAATCTGATTTTCAAATATTTGCGAATAATATATACATATATTTTAATTTTCAATTTATATATAGAATGAATATATGAATATTGTGGTATTATATATAATTTACAATCTATAACAAATTCTAAATCTTATTTTTAAATATTTAATTCCAATATTAACAATAATATATTTGTAACATTTGTTACAATTTTTATTTTGATAAAATATTAATTCTTTATTATTATTGACTTTTCTTGTTTGATTATGCCTTGGACCCTACGGACCGGTTTGCGACCCGCTAAGAAAAAGTGTGGGACATACTATCTATTTCAACTTGTTGGCTCGCTTAAGTCCATCCCGCATAACCTGCAACACATGTCAAGTGCAGGGTGGGGTGGGCTAGCCCGCATAACCTGCATATCTTAAAAATTTTGAATTTTTTTCTATATCGTCATAATTTCTTTCTACAACCTCATATTCTAAAAAATTCTAAAATTATCAATTCCAAATTCTACAATCTAGAATACATGTGTACTCCGGATTGTGTAACATGAAATATTATACAATTTCAAACACAAATTTTAACTTCTAGATTTTATAACCTGAGACTACATATTTGATTGAATTTGATTGACTCTGAAGTGACATGGAGTCATTCATAACAACTCTTTTATGGTAAGTCTAAAAGAAAACCTAGTTTTCTGTCTATTATGAAAAATAATGCGGTATTGAAGCTTTGTTTTTCTATCTTTTGTAAAGGTCAATTTAGTTTAGGTAAGTGGGTGAGTTATTTTGATTGGATGTTAAAACTTGTTTGTTAGACTATTTGAGATAATTTGTGTATTTGGACTTAAATATCCTTAAAATACTTTCATTTATTATATTTTTTTATTGCAGATAAAAAAAATGTTAAGAAACAAAATTATTACACCGGTAAAATTCTTCCAACACAAATCATATCTTCCTTTTTATAGCCTTTATGGTATTGTTCGAACTCATACCTTACACCGTTGTTCACCCGTATAATGTAGCATCAAATTGATCCACAATATAATTTAATCCATATTTTAAACATACGTATAATAATTTAATTTAAAGGTATTTTACTAGATTGGATGTTTGTGGTGACATAATATATAAATTTAGCAACAATCAATAATAATATACTATTACAACTCTCAAGGTCAAATTTTTTAGACTTTTCTCAATCTGTTTTGATAAGGATTAGGATTTTTTTCTTTGGCAAGGAGGGGAGAAGAAAGAAAATCTAAAGTGGACTTGGAAGATCAATTGAAGAAGGAAACTGCTTGAATGGGAGAGAAACCATGAAAAAGAGTTGTTGTATCTATTGGAAGAGAAGAGTGTAAATGTTGATAAAGAGGATATCTGGGTTTAGAAAGATGGTGAGACAAAAGTGTACATAGTCAAATATGCATACAAAATCCTTAAAAAAGATGTTAAGGGGAATGAGGGAGATTTATACATGGGTTATTGGAAGATAAAGTCTCAACCTTCAGCTCTCTTCACAATATGGAGGGTGATGGAGGATAAGATAGCGTCTAAAGTGAATTCGAAGATAAGATGAATTAGTATGGTTAACAATATTTGTTGTTTGTGTGGGGAGGAAAAGGAAACTACGTCCCACCTCTTTTGTATGTAGAGTTGCCTGACTAGTATGGTCAAAGAGTTACAAGTGGATGGAGGTGGCATCAACGGATCATTAGGAGCCAAAAATGCAGTTTTTAAATTTTAAGATCAGTGGGGTGAATAAAAGTGTTTATCAGATCTGGGGTTGTGTCTGGGTAGCAGTGGTAGTTGAATTGTGGAAACATAGGAATAAGAAGATTTTTAAAAGCAACAGGATAGACCACATTAAAATTTTTACAATGGTGTAATTGAAGGTTTGGTCATGGGTGAATTCCAAAGCCAGCGGGGTAAGTCTTTCGTATTCTGATTGGTGTCTTGAGCTTCTGATATGTATGAGAATTGTCAGAAAATGCTAGGTGGTTTTTTTTATTCGGGGTGGGGTTTTATAGGGGTTCTTTATTGTTGTCACCATTCACTACAAGAAAAAAAAAAGATTTTAACGAAAGTTATTTAGTGGAGGTTAATATAACTGTAGAAATCAATTTAATTAACAAATGTTTTTTTAACCTTCGTTTAGTTCCAAAGGTTATTCTAAAACCTCGGCAAAATAACGGAGATTTTTTTAACCTTAGTTAAATTTCAAAGGTTTATTTTAAAATCTCAGTAAAATAACGTAGGTTTTTTTAACTTTCGTTAAATTCCAAAGGTTTATTTTAAAATCTTAGCAAAATAACGAAGATTTTTTGAACCTTTGTTAAATTCCAAGGTTTATTCTAAAATCTCAGCAAGATAACAATTTTTTTTTTTAACATTGATTAAGTTCCAAATGTTTATTCTACAACCTCAACATATTAACAAAAGTCTTTTTAACCTTCGTTAAGTTTCAAAGGTTTATTCTAAAACATCTAACAAAATAAATGAGGTTTTTTTAACATTCTTTAAATTCCAAAGATTTATTGTAGAACCTCAATAAAACACTTTAGATTTTTTAAACTTTAATAAATAAATATATTTATAAATAAATAATTAAAATATATATAGTTTTAATATATTTTATAACTAAATTCTCTAAAATTTTGAAAGTGTAATTTTACATTACAAATAAGTTTTCTAAAGTTTCAAAAAAATTATTTTAAAAACAAAATAACCATGGATAATAAGTATTTCAACAACTAATATTAAATAATAAGTATTTCAACAACTAATATTAGATAATAAGTATTTCAACAACTAATCTTAGATAATAAGTATTTCAATAGTATTTCCATATTTCTTATGATTGATGATTATTGATTTATATAATTCCTAGTTTTTTTTTGTTATGAGCTCATACTTCAAAAAACTCAACTTATGTTGTTTTAACTTTTGTTGTGCATATATTTTATGTGCAATTTTAGTTTTAGTTATAATTGTTAATATTTAGTTTTCGTAATTTTGAAATATTTTGAATTAAGACCTTTATTTTAAATGCATCCAATAATTAATTCACTGTGAAAGTCAAAAGTAATATAATTAATTTCTCATCGCAATATGTTCTTGTAATCTTTGAAGCCCTTGTCGACAAGAACACACATGGCTTTGAAGCCCACATCTAAGAGGTAATGCAATTATTTAGGATATATAAAGTTGGGGTAGTAAGGTGATGGAAGAAACAATATTGAAGTAAGAAGAAGATAATGCCTTATTTTGTGTTTCTTCTCCTTAGATATAATAGACATAAGTGTGGCTGAATTGTAATTCCTTGCTAGGACTGTCGTTGGCGGCCACTAAGCCTGTGTCGGAGAGCAATGTGTCTATGATGGAAGAGAGAAGTCAGGAGGATCGTTAGAGATGATGGAAAATAAGGTTGAAGAATATTTCAGACGTCAAGTCATTTTATGAAAATTTTGAAACTCGTGGTATTTTACAGAGGTTCTTAAACCTATGATATTTAACAGAGGTTTTTAAACCCATGATATTTTATGGAAGTTTTAAAACCCATAATATTTTATGAAAATTCTTAAACCCATGATATTTAATGAGATTTTAAAAGATTTTTCTGAGGTTTAAAAAGACCTTGGAAAACACGTTCCCATTGATAAAAAGCACACCATCTTACAAATTAATTTAAAGTCTAATTTAAGTATATAAAATTAATTACAGTAATTGTAGATTTAATATTCGAACATTTGAAGTGAGGACAGAGGAGTCACGAGTCTAATATAATTCAATTAATGCTAAAATTAGACTCTTAGCCAAGGATAAAAAAAGTTATTTAGTGATACTATCTGATTATGTTAATTAATCTTAATAAACCTAATGATCCTGATTTTTCTAATAATTTCCAATTAACAAGGAAACACAAACTTTCTTATAACTCAATATTAACGTCTATACATGGTGTTGCGGTGGACTCCAAGTAACTCCTCTATTTCTTGACATAAGAGTTTTCTTCTTCAGCTTACTTGAACCTTGAACTTTAACTCAGGGTCAAAGTTTTTGCACAGGAAGTGTAAAATTAAAGGTTTGTAAAAGAAGTGAGACCTTGAGGTGCAAAAGTCATTAATAACCAACTTGAATTAACAATGTTTGCCTCTTTATCAAGTAAAATTAATTGAGCTCTTCATCCAATTTTTTATTACTATACTACTTCCACTCTTTTTTATATCAGCAATAAAAAATAAATAAATAGGAACCACTTTGGAGTGGTCCAACCCTTATACATAAAGAGCTAGCGTCTTACCAACCTCCAATTAAGGAACACCTTCCAACTTAAATAAGAAACAACCAAACCAACTCAAGAAAGCATTAAACAATCAGCCTCATATAATACAACCTTTATTCTAATTAACTTCTATTTATTTTTCTTCTTTGCCATATTTTATTACTGCATAAAATTTACTTACTGTGTTGTGCATTTCTAAGATTTGTTCTTTGGCTCTCAATTTTCTTTTCTTTCTTCTCTGTCGATCATGTGTGTTTGAAGACAAAACCAAATAAATTTAATGTGAAGGATATCTGATCTGTTATCCACTACAACATGAAAAAATGTAGAGAAATATTATATTATATATATGATAATTGTTAGTTGATTTTTAATCTGAATTATGTGGAAAGCACAATGAGGCTTCGAGCTTACTTCAAGCAATGTATCGATTGGTGAAAACGTCAACAACACAACCTAAAGCTATTTCTATCGTTAAACTGGGCCTGCGTCTAAGTCATATCATATAAAAGTTGGAAACAATAATACCTAAAACTGTTGCCTTAATTTAATTTATCTGCAACTCAAAACCTAAATTTCGAATCTCTAACTGCTCAAATTATATGCATGTTTAAATATTTTTCTTATGAATCACTTTTACTTAGAAACTCTTGATCTTAGAATCTATTTCTAATTTTTGGGACAGTTTTCTCGATTGAACGTTGTTATCAATTACAAATAATAAAAAGTAAAGTAAAACTTCACCATTTTTTTTTACGAGTACAGTGAAGTTAGAAAAATCCGTATACTTTAGGAGCAGATCAAGTATGTCTGTATATCTGTAGAAGAATTTATGTAATGATGAGGCTAACTAAGTTTGTTTATTTTTATATTAAACCTAAAATTGGTTTCATTGTTAACATAATTTTCTTGATCAAATACTTATATGATACCATTTTGAGTGGAATATATATGAAAAACAAAAGCTTGGAAGTGCATCATACTCTACCTACTACTTTTAGTGGACAAGTTGTCTAAGCTAGAATACAAACCTTTCTCACCAACCGATTGCAACGAAGCTTCAAAAAGGAGGAAGGGATGTTGACGAAGAAGCCAAAATGAAAATGGAGCAGAAAATGGTTGCAGGGAGTTCTTGGGGAGTTAGAAACACCTTTCATTCTCTTGTAGCCATCTTAACCACTCTTCTAGTTCTCACTACCATTTATGCAAGACATGGTAGAGAACGTTTATCTCCAACGATAAATGCCTCTAGTAATTCCTCCTTATCATCATCATCGTCATCATCATCAAAGTGTGACTTGTTCTCTGGTAAGTGGGTTTTTGATAACGAATCTTATCCGTTGTACAAAGAGCAGCAATGCAGCTTCATGTCAGATCAATTGGCTTGTGAGAAGTTCGGAAGGAAAGACCTGAGTTACCAAAATTATAGGTGGCAGCCACACCACTGTGACCTTCCCAGGTGTGTCTCTTCTCTCTTTCTCTTCTCCTTACACAATGTTAGAGATTACACGTTGAGTAGAGATTAAAGTATTTCATTGTATATAAGTGAGTGCAAACCTCACCCATGAACCAGTTTTATGAGGTTGAGTTAGACTTAAAGTCCATTTTGTAATATGGTATCAGAACTATTTCAGTCGGACCGTTATCGAACCACCTGTAATATGTTATCCACGCACGAGCGCAAATCTCAACCCATGAGCTGATTTTTATGAGATTGAGTTAAGCTTAAAGTCTACTTTATAATAGACAAATTATTATATGGTCTAGATCATTGAATACTTTCTTTTCTTCTGTTAGTGTATGGTATATGTGACTAATGAGGTTTGGGAATGTTTTTGAGGATTGTGGAATGTGTTTGTTTGTATGTTAATAAGGTTGAATGCCACAGCATTGCTTGAAAGGCTAAGGAACAAGAGGCTTGTGTTTGTGGGAGATTCACTCATTAGAGGCCAATGGGTTTCCATGGTCTGCCTTGTTGACTCCATACTTCCCAAAACCCTCAAATCCATGCATTCCACTGCCAATGCTTCACTAAACATTTTCAAGGCCAAAGTAAGTCCTCACCATCGTAAGGGTTTGAGATAAATCATAAAAACACTCATACATTCAATACTCAACAATATTCATTGATTTGTATCTTTCTCATTTTATCACATCATATTATTTATCCACCAACAAAAGTTCTCTTTTTGCTTTCTCTATGTAAGCTTTAGGAATCCATATTTTCCTTCAGAAATAGATGCATGCAACCTTATTTCCACAACTAATAAACTGTATTTCAATATTTAAACCTACAAATTCAAAGTGAAGCAACAACTTTAACATTATTATTTTTTTCAGCTAAAAATAAAATAAATAAAAATAAAATATTTTAGGATGTCACAATCCTTATAAAAAAATATATCTTTCTAATAACCTATCACCTTATATTCATCAAAACAATCTACGTCTGGACCATAAATAACTTTCTGTTACTAACTTTCCAAGCCCCAACAAACAAACACTATAAAAAAAAAAAACACAACCCCCAAAGACATTATCAAAATATTGTGTTGCTACAACAAAAATTAATACTTCCTCATCACTTCTTGCGGGTATTATGTGTAATCCTAAAAGTTATTCAGCAACCTAGATTTTTGCAATGGTTTCGGTTAACATAGTAATTTGACCTATTAAATGATATAAATATAAGAGTTATAGAATGATCCTAATATTAATTATTTGAATAACCTTTATTTTGTTTTGTTTGTTATGATTCTAGTATTTATTGATTATTTCTCTTTTTAGCCAAACCTAGAATGAGTGTACTGCTTGTATATGTTCAGATTATTTGCTTTTATCTTACTAGAATAATATTAGAGATATCCATTCTCATATCTTTTGTTTTTTTTACTATTTTGTTCTATCTCTGTTTTATTTTATAATATGACCTCTATAAATTTTGATGGTAAAGTGTCCCAGCTGGCTAAATCAAGGTTTCTTAGAAAGAGAGATCAAATGTGTCTAAAATATTTAAGAGGAAAAATACTAACTGTAAACTTTTGTGTTATGTCCAAAAAGTACTTTTTTTGCATTGTGCTTTAAAAAAATTCTAATATTATTGTCTATGTTGCTGAAATGATTAATTGACATGTGTAATGAAGGAATACAATGCGAGTATTGAGCATTATTGGTCCCCACTACTAGTAGAATCAAACTCAGATGATCCAGTAAACCATAGGGTGGTAGAACGCACAGTAAGAGTGAAGGCAATAGAAAAACATGCTAAGTATTGGACTGATGCAGACTTTCTGGTTTTCAATACATATCTGTGGTGGAGAAGGCCAATCATGAATGTTCTGTAAGTGCAGCAGTTAACCTAACCATCTCTTCCTTTCATTTCATCAACTTGCATGCCAACAGCTCCAACTTCAATTCCAACCACCACATGACATGATTGTGTAGGGTTGTATTGTACTATTCATCACACAATCATGCATCTAACTCCACTTTACAAATTGATTTTGAATGTGACAATTTTAATTGAACAAGCAGGTGGGGATCATTTGGAGACCCAGATGGTGTATACAAAGGTGTTGAAATGCTGAGAGTCTATGAAATGGCCCTGAGAACCTGGTCCGATTGGTTGGAAGTCCATGTCAATCGTAAGAAGACCCAACTGTTTTTCGTTAGCATGTCACCCACTCATGAAAGGTATCCACATCAACATAACAAACTATCATATTTCTTCATTGCTCATGATCATATACATAACCATATCCATTAGACAACCCAAAATGCATGAGTATTTAGTTATGAAAGTGATGCCATCTTATAATCATGAAATATTAATTTATCATGAAGAATATAACCTTATGCTTTTTAAGTTATGTATATAGAATTAATCCAACTGAAATAAGAATTAGATGTGATTCAATAGTTAAAATCTAGAAAAATACTTGGGTTTGAAAAGTGTTTAACTACATTTACAATTTTATGCACATGGGTGGGCCAATTTATCCCAAATATCTATAGTGAACCCTCTCCTCCCAACAAAGTCCATGTTCAAACATTGAGAAGTAATTATAAATTATAAATGGTTTTTCAAACTCAAATTTCAAGTTTCAAATATGTTGTATTGATTCTACGAAAAGCAAAATCATCTTGCTTTTTCGTTAAATACCATTGATGCTAGATGCTTTTTATTTGTAGAAACTTTTAGAAGATTTTTTAATGATCGTTCTATATTGTGTAAGAATACAACGTAGTAATCAAATGGGAAAACGCTTTTATCTCTGTTTGACTGTTTTGCAACTAATCCGTAAAATTAATCAACGATTTCGAAATTGGTTGATATCTTTATTTATTTAAGTGATTACTTATTGGTTGGGAAACAATTAATTTGGTTTATACAGCTACAATTCTCATTTTAATAAAGTACAGAACTCATTCAATGACCATCTACTATTTGTTTTTAATTCAGGTTTCAAAACTTCATACATTTGTGTACAGCTTCTATGCAAAAAATAATGTTAAGAAGGTCCTTTGTAATCATTTTTTTACAACAGATAATGAAGTTTTCCCTTGTTTGTGTTCGATATATTTATAACACAAACATCCCCATTGTTCACAATTCACATAACTTACTATTAATCCAGTTTCAATAACCAGTCATCACAATACAACAATTCTTCAGCTGTAGTTAAATTCAGTATAGAAAGTAATAATTCAGTATGCTACTCATTCATAATATTCATAGTAATTTAAAATCAAATTCAAATCACGATTTTTCAAGCGAACTGTTCCAAGAATATTGAAATTTATGCTTCATACTAGCTATAGTGAATATCTCATTACTCACAAAACTCGAGCAAAATTACAAAACTCGAGCAAAATTACATATCAGAGTATATACATATAGTAAAGTAATTATAGTTCTGTAATTTTACTAGAATGAATGAATATACTAGATGTGTAACTGAGAAAAAATTGCAGGGCTGAGGAATGGGGATCTGCAAAGGGTAACAATTGTTTCAGTGAGACAGATATGATTGCAGAAGAAGGGTATTGGGGCAAGGGATCTGACCCTAAAATGATGCGTGTGGTGGAGAATGTGGTTGATGATTTGAAAGCAAGAGGTTTGAATGTTCAAATTCTTAACATCACACAACTTTCAGAATACAGAAAAGAAGGACACCCTTCTATCTACAGGAAGCAGTGGAATTCTCTAACTCAAGAACAGATTGCAAACCCTAATAGTTATTCAGATTGCATACATTGGTGTCTCCCTGGAGTGCCTGATGTGTGGAATGAGCTCCTTTATGCCTATATTTTCTACCAATAACATATGTTTGACATGGAAAGCTTGCAAAATAGTATATATGTGTTCAAATGACACATTCATTCTATCTATTTAATGATTCTATAATCAACCAAAACTGTAAAGCATGGACTTTCCTTTCTCCTTTAACTTGTTTATGGAACACCACTAATATTCAAAAACATTCCTACGCGTAACAGGGTTAATTTAATAAGGGTGTGTGGATATTTTAAAAATAACAAAGGGGATGATGAAAGACAACATAGATTAGAAATAACAAAAAATATATTGATCTCAAGTTCATACTCATCATAATAATGACATGTATTAGAATTTCAAAAGGCATAACTTGAAGGCCGCGGTATACAAAAGGTTTCGGTGTACAAAATAAAATACAACTACAATACTATGAGGTTCATACACTCCTCTTAAATGGTGTATCCGTGTCGAACACACTGACACTCATATGACAACACTCGTAGGACACGTATCGATGAAGTGTCTTATTAAAAAAATATTTGTTCGATTTCTGATAATTCTAACATGGTTCTGATACAATTTTAAAAATGAAAAATACATTAATTTTCTAAAAACTCAAATTTATTGTATAAATTTTTAGTATAATTATAAAAATAAGGAACAAATCCTTTTGAACCAGCCATGAAAAACATCTTTGAGCTCCAGAAAAAAAAATTGAAACATATTTATGCACATAAATCTTTATAATAAATTTATATAGTTCATTATTGTATAATAAAGTGTTTCGTGTCTTACATTTTAGAGATTTTATGTATATTTGTGTTTGTGTCGTATCAGTGTCAGTGTCTGTACTACATAACAATAAACAAATCATACAGGTCAATTGCCTCTGTAATAACATTTCATCTAATGTTGTGGTTGGACAATGTTATGGAAACTGCTTGTGTCTATTAGAATGGTAACTAGAAGATGGGCAATGTAGTCATCAAAGGTAAAAGTGTGGGATGAGGGAGCTCCGCATAAGGCTTGGAAGAAGAGGTGAATGTGTGTAGGTGTATATGTGGTCGTGTCATATGGAAGGTGCTAGGGTAGTCCTCTATAGAGTTTTCTACTGGGGAATCTTCACTTAGTAAGAGAAGAAAATGATAGGTTGTGCATTTATGCCCTAAAAAAAAAATTCATCATAATTATAACACAAACTAGCAGCCTTACGCTCTTGAAGTTGGGCTGATGTTAGTTTTATTATAGGGATGGAAGGGATTGCATGTGAAGGTGTAGTGGTGGGATGAGAGGGACGTGGTGGGGGCAATAAATGGATGAATGGTTGGGATAAAGTATGGGGAAAACGGAAAGACTGTTTAGAATAATTGATTTTAGATTCTAAAAGCTTGGCTAGGCCCAAGGCTTGGTGATTGAAGTAGGTTGCTAAATAGCTATTTCTCTGTGAATCTTCAAAAGTAGGTCATATATAAAATAGTTAAGTATCATCTCAGGATTTAAGCCCAACACTCGGTTGCAAAGTTTTTCAAAAGTTTTTTAATATTTTGCAAATATGGTGTTTTGACACAGTTTAAATAACTCGGCCCGATGATTAGCATATGTTAAGGGACCAAAGCGAAGTTCAAGGCCACGACTAAAAGAGATCTAGTCATTAAGTTGATGGTTTTGATACATCCATTTAAACCAACTAAGTGCATCACCTCGCATGTAAAAGGCAGTCATACTTAAACAAGAATCCCAAAGAATATTATTAGAAAACTGGAAAAAAAATGATCAACTTGGAATAAGTAGTCTAAGGGGTCACAGTCATAGTTGTATTTTTTATGATTGTATAGGAGAAGGGAGAAGATGTGGAATGGTTGTAGTTGTTGTAGTGTAAGCAGTGTGATTTTTGTTCCCAACCAGGGATGGGATAGAGGAAGTGGCTACGAGAAGAACTTTACCAAGATAAGGAAAATTTCTACAGTTCTACAATCTCTTTCTTTGCCTCTTAACTACCCAGAGTCATTATATTGTTTTTGCTAACTAGTCTATAAGAGATCATCATACTCCTTATAACAGAAATATATTCTTCTTACTCAAGTGACAGCTCATTGCTTCTAGATAAAATTTCTAAACCTTGTGGATTTTTTTTTGTTTCTAATAGAACTTGCTATCTTGGGCCTTCTATCAAACCTACCATTAAGTTGATAAGGAGTGTAATAATCCTAACAAAAATAGTCTTACCTTGAGAGATTTACCTTCTACATTCTTTAATGGCCATACTTATGTAAGTGTCATGTTATTCAAATTCACAAATTCCTTTAAAATAACATATGCTTGACTCTGCCGGAAAAACTTTTACCTCCCATTTTAATGAACATAAATCTCGCATGGAAAGATCAAATATGATACAACTCATATCTTTAAATTACAAAAAAAAAGAAAGAGCCATTCTAATATTTGTCCTACACTAAGATGTCTTGTTCTTAAAGTACTTCAAGGAATTTCAACAACCCCCTTTCTTCTTACAAGAAAATTGTTTCCAATTGACAATTTTGATTTGGAACAGTAACCCAATTTACTGAAAATGTTAGCATAATGGATCACATAATTAATTTGTGCACATATAAGTGCAGTGCATAACTGTAAAGAAATCGCTAAAACGTTATTCTATTATCGATTAATATACTAGATTTGTAATTGACTGATAGAAAGAGAAAGGAAGGGGTGCAAATATCATAGATAAATGTCCTGAAAATAAAAAATAAATACGAACTAAAGCAATTATCATTACTAAGAAACACAATGCTTAAAGTTTGAACTCTGAAATAAATTTGGGACATTTTCTGAAGTCTCTGAAAGGAAGAACGTTCCAAATGCACTGTTTAGGCATAGCATATTACATGAAACAACCTAAGCAGTTTCTGTTGCCGGTTGGGTCACCCCAAACTTCACCAACAGCTTAGTTAGGTTTTCGGAGGAGCAAACTTGATACTTGACTTTTCCAGAGGGTGAGAGTAAAACCTCTGCAAGTTCAAGCTTTTCAGAGGTAAGACTTGTGCTGTCCATAGTTTTACTCAGTACCTTCAGTGCAAGCTGAACTGCTTCTTCCCTTGTGATATCATCCTTGTAGTCCTGTTTCAGAATTGACTGGGCAGCCTGGTTGTTGGCACCAATAGCTGCAGCCTTCCAACCACCATAATTTCCACTGGGGTCACTAGTGTAAAGCTGAAAGCCAAAATTCTTGTCCCAACCTGCAAAGAGGAAAGATACTCCAAATGGCCTGAGACCACCGAATTGTGTGTAACCTTGCTTAGTATCACAGAGAGATTGAACCAGCTGCTCAACAGGCATTGGCTCTTGGTAAGCTAAGGCATAACGTTGTGCCTGGACCCTAGCAGTATTGATTAGGATGTTGGCATCAGACATAATTCCAGCAACGGCACATGCAACGTGATCATCAATCTTGTACATTTTCTCAGTGGAAGTTGAGGTTTGCAGCAGCTTGGATGTGACTTTCTTTTCACCAACAAGAACAACCCCATCTTTGGACAATATCCCTATTGCAGTACCAGCATTCCCAATTGCCTCCATTGCATACTCCACTTGGTAAAGACGTCCTTCTGGGGAGAAGATTGTTGTCCGACTATCATATCTTCGAGACATGTTGATCTGAGTGTTCAGTTAGAACAAATAAAACAAGTGTAAAGAAATGAGTAAAGTATAGCTTTGGTAAAATAAAATAAATGAGAAAAGGCACTCCTATTGAACAGAAAGATAACCATTTAAGTGATTGTTATATTAATACCTTGACTTGAATAGATTAAATGACCACTTTGAATAATAACTCTTTCTTCATGCATTTTTGACAATGGTTATTTTTTGAAATCCACCCATGGATTAATTTTGTTACACTTATCTCTACATAGATTGGAAGCTCAATACAAAATAACAAACTAGTAGAGGAATGTATCAAAATAACAACTTAATAACATAGCAACAAGGAGCAGAATACAAACCAAAATAATAATGCTCACAAATAAGAGAGAATACAAATTCATATTCATTTGAGGTTGGTGACAACCAGAAAATTGCATGTGGAGGTAGTATAAAAGGTTGTTACCAGAGTTACAAGAGTTGACCGTAAAACAAAAGAAAATCTTATTTAGTTTGGGCAGTGCTGATGTTTTGAGGTTTGGAGTGGCTAGAAAGTTTGGGAGATATCAATGCAAATTTTGATACTAACCTTCAAATTAAAAATTAATGAAGAAAAGAAATTGTTTAAATCTGAACCTGAAATGATCAAGACTGCTAGTTCTTTAAAAACAGTTAGAGGGGTTTTGAAAGACAAGGGACGGGACAAGGGGTACATTCTGGATGGAAGCAAATATTAGATAGAACAACAAAGAGAACCAAGATTTCAGAGTGGATACAGATGGTCATTGATGACTATTCAAATTATTTTCAAGCTGCAGGTAAAATCTATCTCCTCATAGGAGGCAAAAACCAGATTCTCAAATTTCAAATATTAGACCATATAGACATCTCCACTACCAGAAGACTGATTGAAAGATGACCATAAATTCACAGAACCCTGGTTCAGTCATCCATCTCAGAGACAGTCTATCACATCAATAGCTCCAAACAAACAATTGTGGCATTCTGAAGCAACAAACAATGGTTGGGGAGCTTTAACTCTTCTATTAAAAAAGTAAGAACATTATTCTGAAAATCACATGAATTACACAAATACATGCTAAGAAAAATGAGAATAAACCTCAGAAGACATGTGGAAGTAATGCATGACTAATGACCTAGAAACTCTGAAAATGTCAGCAATCCAGAAAGGTACAGCCAATAGTCAATTCAAAAACCATTTGAAAGATTTTACAGCCCAGACAGCAAATAAAGGGACAGCACACACAAGTCTTCCTTCCACAAAATCACACAACACAATAAACTTAATTTCAAAATATCACAATTTACAGTATGAAGAAATTCAGAAGCAGGGACTACACATATAGCATTAAAGCTGACAAGTAGAATGGATAATAAGTCCAAAGCAAAAGAACATACAAATGTTTCCCATATTAATAAAAGTGAAACTCGCATTAGAATCCCATACTTCAAATGTGAAACTCAAGTCTCCTACCAAGAAACTGGATCCTAACATCAATTCCATCAAACTTTAAAAGAAACAGATCTTAATCCCTAAAATTGCCCTAAAAATTTGGGGAAGAAATATTAGTCCTAGAAAATGTAAAAGTTCACACTAGTTTAAGGAGCAACCACATATGTCTAACCATATTAACCCTAATACACTAAACAAATTAGTTCCTGAGAAAGACCGATGCGGCTCAAACTCGTGGATTCTCAGGAACCGGAATAGGGCTTTTGCCTTCTTGGCTAGGACAAAATTGAGAATTTCCTAATTAATAAATCATCGTTCAATTCAATAAATCAAGCATTCAACTTAAGCTGAGACCCGTAAAAAAGTGCAAACATAATTTCATCTACCGAATCGTAATTTTATTTCGAAGCACACAGATTTTCCAGAATGTTGAGAATCTACTTTAACTTTTTCCAAAGTTTTAGAAGGTCAAGTTTATAAAAAAAACCCCGATTATTGGCATGGAGAAATACGATTCAGAAACCACAAGAAGAGTGAGATGGTAACACAATCAGAAATTTTAAAAATATAAATAAAAACTTTCAACACATTTTAGACAGAATGCGGGGAGATAAAAATTGCAGGATAAAGAGTAAAGATAAACAAATACAAAAAAAAATACCAGAAATGGTGAAAACGGCGATCGCAGAACAAGAGAGAGAGAGAGAAATAGAGAGAACGCGTTAGCGCAGTGAGTGTTGCTGAAGCTGAAAAGAAAAAGAGCAAGGAATCCAAATCTATAATTTAATAGATAATTATTTTCAATATTATAATAAGTAAATATGTTTAAATATATAAATTATATTATATTTAGAGTTTGTAATAAAGAAATATATTAGAATATAAACAAAATTAAATACATAATGGGCTTCGTTTGATAAATTTCATTAAAATGCATATAACTCTCTTATTTTCAAAAATAGAGAATCTGTCTTTAAATTAAACTTATCACATTTTATTTATTTTTGTTATCCTAAAATTTTGATAATAAAAATAAAAAATAAAAATAAACGGTCATAAATAAGTTATAATATGTCACCAAAATAGCATTTGAAATACAAGGTCTACAACATTTTTTTTTCTCAAACAAGGATTAATGTTAAATTTAGGAATAAACACAGGTTTACTTTATATTAGAGAAACTAAAATAGATTTAATGTTTAAAGATTTAATGACTTAATTAGTAATGACATTAAAAAAAGACTAATTTATCATTAAACTCGAATGAGCATTCTTCTCGTTCGAAGGGATTTTGGTTATTTTGTAAAAATTGATATTGATTAATTATTGAAAGAAGTTCTTAACAACCATGTCGTCATGAACACAAATATTGCTTATCCTTAAATCCCTATGGACAATAGTTTCCTTAAATCTATTGTAAAGATAGTTGAATGCAAAAATAACTCTACAATTAAAATAGGTTTTCGGTTTTTTTTTACCACCATGGAAACTTTTTTTTTTATCAAAATGGGGTCGCTTTCAAAAAAATTACAAATATAAGGCAAGTCGTGTCAACTTGGCACGAGTTGGCACGACTTTGTCACGTCAGCCTGAAGTTGTGCCAACTTGGTACGACTTCTATCACGTCAACCTAAAGTCATGCCAAGTTGGCACAACTTAATCCACGTCATATTTTAAAAAAAATTATTGTTTTTAAATATATATATATATATATATTAATTATTTAATTATAATTATAAGTTATGTAATATTTGAAATTAAATTGATAAATAATTTTTTTATGAAAGTATAAATATTTAGGTAAAGAAAATGAGGAAATTAATAATCAAACTTGAAATTTGTTTTATTATCAAGCTTGTTTGTGCGGATAATTGTTTCTATTATGACCTTCGGTTCTACAATATGAACATTTTTTTTGTTTATGTAGAATTGAATAATCTATTTTATGGATTAAATTAGACCTCATAAGTTTGGAAATATTGTGGAGACACTGGGGCGATAAATGTCGTTAGTTGTAAATGACAAAATAAGCAAATAACAATTACATGTGGACAAGGCAGACGTATAGCTTGAAACTCCCCACAATTCTCTATTTATTTTCCAAATAATTAATTCTCATTTCTATTTATTTCCAAATGCAATAACAATTTTTTCATATTTTTTATTAATCTAATAACCAAATTAATATATTACATTACCGTCAAACATGATTTATACACAATTATTCAATTTTTTATTGTTTAAAACTAACACCCTTAGAAAATTATGCATCAAATTAATTTTAAACATTACATAACTTACTACTCAAAATATAAATAATAAAATTTTACAAGAAAATTAAAAAAATAGAAATAATATATATATGACTTTAGGGGTTGACGTGGCAGAAGTCGTGGCAAGTCGCGCCAACTTGGCATGACTTCAGGTTGACGTGACAAAGTCATGCCAAGTTAGCACGACTTGCCCAAAATTGTAATTTTTTTGAAAGGGACCTCATTTTGGTAAAAATAGAAAAAAAAAACCATGGTGGTAAAAAAAACCTAGGTTTTCCATATCATCCACCACGAAACACTTGTCTAAGTTTATAAACCTTTATAATTTTTGTTTGATGATGAAGTATTTTATTAAAATATAATATAAAGAGTTTAAAGGTGTAGTACTTAAAATAAATGGTGTAATGTTAAAGAAATTCTTAAACAATAGTAAAATTAGTGTAATAATTCCTTTTAATAAAAAAAAGTAAAGAGGAAGATGAAGAATTTAGCATTTTAAGGTTTAGGGTAAAAATGAAAAATAATGTAAAAATGTGTTAAATTTTAATAATTTAAGATTTAAAATCTATTAATAACAAAACAATTGAGGTCGAGGTCGAGGAAACTAAAGAGGAGGCCGAGAAAGAGGCTTTCGTTGAGGTTTCAAGGGTGAAGTCAAGGAGTCCAACAAGAAAAGGAAGCATCTGAGTCCGAGCAAGAGTGAAGAGACCAACCTGAGCAAGACCCTCCCGAAGTGAGGGGTATAATTAACATCATCATAGGGGCTTTGGTGGGGAAGGATCATCAAGCTCGTCGAGGAAGAGATATCTTCGAAGCATCATTTCGATCAATTTGTTGCCACCTCGATCTCTACCTGTCATCACCTCTATGGATGAGGACTTTTTCCTTCATGACCTAAAGCAAGATGACACAGTTGTGCTGACATCCACAATTACCATTTGGCAAGTAAGGAAGGTGATCATCGACCGAGGAAGCTCTGTCGATGTGTTGTACTAATCAATCTTCCAAAACCTGGACAATCTTTTTACCTTCAATCAATCCTACCCAGATCCTGTTATCGGATTCGTGGGAGAAAGAGTACACACGAGGGGCTATGTTGACTTGTTGATAACATCTGGGACGAGTAAGGCACACCAACCTTATTTGTTCAATAAATATTGGTTGACATCGATACATCTTACACCGTCTTCCTCGATCGCAAAACCCTCAATCAATTAGGAGTCATAGTTTCAACGCCACACATGACAATGAAATTCCCTCAAGATAATGGGACGATCATTACAGTAAAGGTGAATCCAAAGACGACGAGGAAATGTTATGTTTGGAGTCTCAAGGTTAGCCCTTGTTTTGTAAAGACCTCGGCGATAACACTAAATGATGAGAAAATAAAGTCTCTTAAAGAGCACGACGATGGGAATAATCAGGATAGCGAAAACGACCATCATAGTGACAAGTAAATATGTCAAATAGAGCTCTCATAAGAAGACAATGAGGAAGTCGATCTTGATCCTCGAGTCGAATTTATGGAGAATGATGATTATTTACAGTAAGTGTACCGTGTCAGAAGTAATAAATTTACCTCTGAGAACGGATATCGAACCCACAAGGAACAATTGAATTCTCAAGTATAATATTCACTAAATAGAAAACAATATGTAAAAGTTTGTAGGAAGTTTGTTGTTTGAATTTGCAAGAATGTAAATAAAGCAAGGTAAAAGATTTGTTTGATTCAATTGAGAAAATTGGGATTGGGGTTCATCATTCTCACTGTTTTGTAATTTGAAAAGCATATAATATTCTACCTTTGATTGATATTGATGCTCATATAAAATTCATTTATATCGATTCATCACATATAAAATTATTAAGATAGTCTCCTAAATATTGATTCCTCGTATATTTATAAAAACTCCTTAGCGTTACAAACGGATGTTGATAGCAATTAACATTTCAAATATATTCCTAGCATTCAAATATGTTAAGCATTAACATTTAGGTCAAATGCTTAGAAGTACTTTCTAGTCAAATTTAAATATCAAAATCATGATAATTCAAGTGTTAAGAACAAAATGACAATACCAATCATCAATCAAGAACAAAATATTATGTTTAAATATCACCTCAATACATAAGAGTTTGAACATATTACTCTCAATCCCAAAGGGTAGAATTAGCCACTCATGTTGGACATTACAAGCATGGAAAAGCAAGAAAAGAAGATCCATTTCTCCTTGACGGTTGCCTCCTTTAGGGTTTTCATCTCTTTTTATTCTCCTAATGATGTTTAGGGTTATGCCTCACGCCTCATATTTAACCTAGTTGGGTTTGGGCTAAGTGACTTCTCGCTTGGGTGAGTCTGGGCTCGCATGGGCGAGTTTGACGAGAAAAAGTCCAACTTCTCTAAAGTGAACTCGTCTGTGTTAGCCTTGGGACAGTTTTGGGAGAGTTCCTCTGAAGTGATCTGGCTTGGGCAAGTTTGGACAAATTTTGAACAAGTTTTCAATGTTCCAAGTTCCCCTTTTCATCTTATTTATTCTCTCTCAGCCCTTTCATCTCCATTTTCCCATAGAATCCTGAAATTAACACAAATTTGGGAATAAATTGTCCTTATTCATATTATAATCATAAAATATGTAAAAATATTTAAATTTATAAATTAGGGGTTAAATTACAATTATTTTATCAATAAATACCCATAAGTGTTTGTCTTTTAGTATGAAATATTACTGCAATATGACACTTATCAGAGAACTGTTGATAGAGATCCAACTTGGAAGCCAACCTAACCAGTGTAACAAAGGTCGGTAGATCTATCAATCGACCACTTCAAAAGCAAATTTAGGAAGTGCTGCTTGAGAATTATGACCTCTTCGCATGGAGCTCAATAGACATACCAGACATCGAACTTGATTTCATTTTCCACAAGTTTTTCATACTCCCACATGCAAAGCCCATAGCTCAAAAAGAAACTCAGGGAAGCCAAAATCCTTTGGACCAAAGAGATACCCAACATATTGTGGGGATATCATGTTAGAATTGTGGGCCTTAAACAAGAGGGGGGTGAATTGTATTTTAACTTTTTTCTAAAATTTATAAGGTATGAAGAGAATCAAAGAAGAATCACAGCCAAAGGAATAAAAGAATGCAAGATAAAAAACTGTTTTAATTGAATTCCATAAATTCAACCGGTTGTTTCTGCGATTCAACCGGTTTTTTTTATCAGCAGTGTATAAAAACAACTAAACACATATATACAAGAGTTAAAGGAGAGAAAGAATCACACAAGCAATTTTATATTGGTTCACTCTTATACCAACAGTTACATCCAGTTCTCAGAAACCTCTGGGTATCCACTAAGTAATAAAAAACCAGATTACAAACACACAACCACCAAAGAAGTGATCTTGATCCCCTCAAGAACACACACTTCCTTTGGCACACACAATCACACCACAGATCAGAACACCCTCTGACTCTGTGAACACAAGTCCTTACAAAAATACAATTGAAGGAGGAAATAATCACACCTGGTACAAATCAAATCAAAGTACACAACAAGTCCTACTTCACTCTTAGAGAAAAAAATCCAAAGCCTTAAGCAATCTTGGAGAAAACTTGATTTCAAAAACTGATCTTGTAACTTTTTTGCTAGGAGCGTATAACAAAACATTTATACTCCAATTAGCAATTAAAATCATTTATTATTAAAGTCAAATCAGTTTGAAAACATTTAAAGTAGATTTAACAAACTTAACAAAATTATGTTAAGGCAGATAAAAAAAAGTCGGTTGTTTTGTTGAAATAACCGATTGAATTGGTTTGATAGTAAAGTCAACCAAGTTCAAATATGCCAAAACTAGTTTCAAAAACCTTAAGTATGAAACAACCGATTAAAACGATAAAACAACTGGTTGTTTTTATGCTTATTCATAAAACACTTTTTTTGAAAAGATTTGAATTAAACCAGCTTTTGGATTCAAACTAAGAGTGAATTAACAAATTCAAACTACCCTAGAACACACCCAACTAAGCTACAATCAGCCTTCAAACAATCCATGGAGATTTGTAGTCATCAAAGCTCTTCTTCAACAATCTCCTCCTATTTGATGAAGACAAATCCCTGGTTTGCTTTGTTGAGTTCTGTTTGAATTTGAAGGTACCTGCAAAACCATCAAAACAGTTGTACTAGAGAGCAATTCCATCCAGAACCTCTTACACTACTGAACCAGCTTCCACTATGTGATTTTCTCAAGGAGAAACCACAAAATCAGTGTGATAACCAGTGAAGTAGGAGAGAAAATAAGAGTTTCCTGCCCAACTACATATTAGCTATTAAAAGCAATTAAAAACAACAATCAATCAGCAATCAAACCATCATATTCTCCCCCTATTTTTCTTCTCAAATAGAGTAAAACAGTTTGATAATATCAAGTTTAAGAAAGATTTTGAGAGTCAACAATTCCCAACTCATTGTCCTTTGGCAAAGGCTTGGTGAAAATGTCTGCCAGCTATTTTTTTGTTTCAATAAATTGAAATTAGGGGTTGACCTACATTAAACCCCAAAGGGTCAAAATCAAGCTTGTGAATCCTTCAATTTGATCCACCAATAAATCTTCTCTGATTTCGAGTTGGAGGGGACTTATGTACCTATTCCTGATTGCAGTCAAATACATTCAAACCAATAACCACTCATTTAGACAAATAACTCGATTATAGGTTACTAGTGATTATAGATTACAAGTATAAAATCCATTTATATCTCATAATAATTGTTTAATGTTTTCTTAACTGTATTAATTCAAGAGGACCTATAAGCACATTATAATTATCTCATGAAGTACTCGCTCAACTCTTCATACTCTCTTATACTCACAAAATATTATGTATCCTTACCGACTTGAACGTCAAAGAGTATTTTGCAGGTGTATCTCCCTTCCCTCTTTGTGATTGGTAAGTATTAAAGAGCTCGACTTACAGAGAATTCATCCATTTTCCACCTCATAACTTTCACGTCTCATTTCTCGTAAGAACACATCTTAAAAAAACTATACTTATTTATTGGAGATCTCACGTTTATTACAAATAAGATCAGTTTACAATATACAATTATGGGTAATTTTAGTTAGATTAAACTCTAATATCATAAGAAGTGAGTTTAACTCTAATTTATTTTTTACAAAACTTGTAAGGTGAGGATTAGTGCCACTTATATAGTCTAAATTAGCTAGGGGTGACAAAACGGGTTTGACCCGCTACTGGCCCACCAAAAGTGAGGTGTGGGGACTAACCCATCTAGGTTATACGAACTGAAATTGTTAACCCGCCCCATCATAGGATGTGCTAACGAGCTGACCTATCACTTTTCATTTTTTTTTTTAAATTCTCTTTCTTTTTTACAGTTTTTTTTTTTTTTGGTTTTGAACCTATTTATTTGGTTGTAATTGTTGATATCATTTTCTGTACAATAAAAATGGAAGGAAACAAAATAAAATTGAACCAAACTTCAATATTCTAATCAAACAAGCTTTAATGTTTAAGAAAAGAAAATAAATATCAACAATACTTAATCAAATTATATATAAAGAAATTAATGTAAATAATGTTTCATATAAAATATTAATAACCATCAATTTTGATCTCAAAAGCATGACATCTTTCTTCAAAAATATTATAAATATAAAAGGACAAATTGACAAACTAGTTCGTTATGTCTCGTCCCGCCTGGAATTTGGAGGATTGACATACTAGGTAGGTCGAACCAATGTGGGTTGATGAGTTCAAAAATTAACCTGACTTAAATGAAGAAGGGTGGACGGATTGCCACCCCTAATTACGGTTCAGGTACCACCTTATTTTCAGCTATATCTACCTCTGATCCGTCGAGCATAAAAAGCATTTCTAATCATATTTAGCTGCGTGGTGACTTCCATCATAAGCATCCTTTCTCCTGGTGACTCCACTGAGCAAGCTAGACCAATCTTAAATAATGAAAACAAACACTTATTGGTATTAGGATGAAAATGATCTACAATCTCAGAGATGTTGTGCTGTTCTGTTAGAGTCATTGTAGGAGATTCATTTTCCATTGGAACAAGAGTTGCATCAACAATATCCAACAAGTTATTTGGAAATGAATTTTTAGCATAGTTATGGAGGCTGTGTCCATCTTTAAACATTTCTTCTGTCGGTCGTTTCCCAGTTAACATCTCCAGAATTAGAATACCAAAACTGTAGATGTCACCTTTTGTTGACACCTGAAAGCTGGCTCCATACTCTGAAATATTTGAGAAACCATCAATATTTTCAGATCCATTTTCACAGCATCAATTGAAAAGTAAACATAGATAAGATGAAAACATACCTGGGGGAGAATAACCTATAGTCCCTTTTATTCCACTTGTGCTAAGGTTGTGAGAGTTGTTGATTGTCGAGAGAAGTCTTGCTAAGCCAAAATCGCTAACATGAGCAACCATCTCATCATCAAGAAGAATATTACTTGGCTTTAAATCACAATGAATAATAGGTTGCTCACACTCATGGTGCAGATAGTGTAGTGCAGAAGCAACACCAACCACAATTTCTAATCTTGTCTCAAGGTTCAAAGTTCTTGGTTGTTGTTCTTCTCTTCCATTTTGTGGATGCAACCATTCCTCTAAGCTTCTGTTTGACATATACTCAAACACTAAAGCTTTGAAATCATTTCCTTTGTAATCCACACTAGAGCAACATGTGACAACCTTCACTAGGTTTCTATGCCGTACATTTCTTAATGCTTTGCATTCAGCCATAAAACTTTTCATAGCCCCTTTATTTTGAAGGTTTAGAACCTTTATAGCAACAATTCCTTCTATCGAATCAAGAATTCCTTTATATACAGACCCATGACTTCCTATTCCTATCAAGTTCCAAGATGAGAACCCATCAGTTGCATGGTGTAGGTTCTGGTATGATACCTTAGGAAGTTGATCAATTGTTGAATTGGTCGATGACTTTTTGTGCCTTTTCCTTATCAAATACATGCCAAGGACACATGATAGTGTAGCAAGAAAAAAAACCAGACATGATATCGCCACTACTAACTTGAGATTATGGAGTATTCTTTTCTTAGCTTTTAAACGGCAAGGTGGAAGCTTTAGTTCAGATATCCCACCACAAAGCTTGCTATTGCCAATCACTGAAATTGAACTAGCATTTTGAAAGACACCATTCATTGGAACCTTACCCTCCAACATGTTGAAAGAAGCATTGAAGTATTCTAGAAAAGAAAGGTTTTGCAGTGTTTCCGGAATTGATCCAGACAAGTTATTTCTTGAAAGGTCTAATGCTCTGAGACCCTTTAAGGAAGCCAATGAAGGAGGCATGCTTCCATGGAAGGAGTTACCCTCTAAATGAAGGTACTCCAAGGTTATGCATTCTCCAATTGTTTCAGGAATGACACCAGAGATATAATTTTCAGACACATCCAGCAAGTCAATATTTTTCAACTTGCCCACTTCTTCTGGTAGACTGCCACTCAATGAGTTATGTGATAGGTTCAGTGCAATAGATAAAGAGGGAATTCCAAACAGTTGTGATGGTATGGCTCCGCTAATGCTATTATTTGAAAGATGTAGAAACTGTAAAAGTTGGCAATTTCCAATGGTTGAAGGAATATTTCCAACAAACATATTGAATGACAATTCTAGGTAATACAACCGACTCAGGTTGCCTATGGAAGGTGGTATCTCTCCAAACAATTTGTTTACTCCCAAACTTAATAATTGCATCTTTTGAAGCCTACCAAGAGTAGTTGGAATGATGCCAGTTAGGCTATTTTTCTCCAAAGCCAAGGTAATTAAGTTAACAAGATTTCCTAATTCCATAGGAATTTCTCCAAAAAAATTATTACCACCAGCAATTAGTTGGCTGAGTTGGCTGGTAAAATTGCCCACATACCTAGGAAAAGGCCCTCCAAAATTATTGTACCCTATATCTAATATATCTAGCTGACTACAATTTATCAAAGACTTTAAAAATTGCAAGTCACTAGATGAATTGCTACCCAGATTATTTAAACTTAGCTGCAGAGTTGAAATATCTTTCCACTTCCCTAGACTTGGGACTTGTCCTACCAAATGGTTGTCACCAATATCCAATATTTGCATCCCAGATGCATTAGTGATGGAAGCTGGGATTGAACCTGAGAATTGATTCCCACTCACTGTAAAAACTTGAAGATTAGGTAGGGTGAGGAACATGTTGACTGGAAAAGAACCATTAAATTGATTGCTTGTGAGTGAGAAGAGATAGAGAGATGACAGATTGTATAAGGAAAGTGGAATATTGTGAGATAGTTGATTATTTGACAAGCCCAATATTCTCAAATTTTTCAAAATGCCTATTTCTTTTGGAATGCACCCCTCCAATTTATTTGAACTCAATAAAAGTCGAGTGAGGAAAGATAAATTTCCCATGGAAGGTGGGATTTGTCCAGTTAGATTGTTCCAACGAATTCTCAAATGTTTAAGATTGGCAAAGGATTCAATCTTCCTTGGTATTTCACCAATGAAAAGATTTCTATCTAAACTTAAATAGCTCAGTTTAGAACAATTTGCCAAGTTGATTGGAAATTCTCCCCCTAAGGTGTTATTGGTGAAATAGAGTGCACGTAGCCTGAACAAACGCCCCAATTCTTGTGGAACTTCACCATAGAAGTGATTGTCCTCGAGGAAGAGGATTCTCAAAAACGAAAGGTTACCAATGTGGGGTGATATGACACCATGCAAGTGATATCCTGTTAGATTTAGCGTTATAACTCTTTGGTGTCGTGGACTGCATGTCACTCCATACCACTTGCAAAAGTGGCTTGTACTATTCCAAGAGTTGAGCACTTGAAAAGGGTCAAGAGATATTGATTCTTTGAATTTGAGCAGTGCAGATTGATCGGTCTCATTTCCCAATGCATAGGTAGTTACTATATTTTGAGACCAAAAGTTTGAAGAGAAGAGAAGAAACCAGCCAATGCTTATGGACCAATCAACACTTAACATCATTTGCTGATAAAAAAAAAAAACTTAACATCATTAAAGGAAGCTGCATAAAACAAGAGTCATGGAAATTAGATTCCAACTCATGATATAGTTATGATTGTTATTTTTAAATAACCACAGTTGTTTTAAGTAATGATACATTGACAACATGCTCCAATATACAATCTGTGGTTGGTATATGAAAAAAATGATATTTTCGTCATTTCATAAAAAAAAAAACTGAAATTTTAAACAGAAAAATAAGATTGTAGACTGATGCGAGTTGTCAATATATCACTTACATTACATTTCTGACAGTTCGATGCACAACCAACAAAAACATCCTCATTACAACTCACGCACACTAACGTTCACAATGTAAATAACCACAGTTTACATACTACCTTACTTGAATAATGTTTGTTCCAATACTCCAACACCAGTTGAACTTCTTGCTATAATTTTCCCTGCAAGTGACTATGCAAGTTGAACTGGTTTTGTCAAAGACCTTATGCAAGTCTAAATTAAAAACATGACAGATACTGGTTATATATTGGTTGCACGAATATTTACCACAATTTCTATAATTGAAACACTTCAGCAACTATAACTATGTTTATTTCACCATGATTACAAGTAGCTTTCATTTCCTTTCCTCCCTGTTCTGATTCATGAAATATGAAATCATGAATCATGATGATAATGAATAACTACAAAATTGAAAAGCTATTGTATATTTGATTAATTTTAAACATCTCTACTTTCTATATATGAAATGCTCACCAAATTTTAAAAATGAAGTCTATATTTTGGTAACCAAATGAATATATAAAATGCAAAATCAGAGGCTCTAAGCATAACATTTAAACGTTGAAAGCTTTCAAATTATGCAAAATACTGAAAAGCAAACTGTCGAATCAGCTAAATTTTATACCTCGGATATCATGTTTCAAGCATATATGTCATAAAATAAAATAAAAATAATAAAACAGAGGAAAAACCTATTCAAACTTACTTGTTTTAATCGTCTGAATTTTCTTTATCTTGCAATCATTTATGGACATGTGATTTAACAAAGTAGGTAACAGATTATGCTTCTTCTCTAGTCTT
Organism: Phaseolus vulgaris; assembly: GCF_000499845.2. Classification (NCBI taxonomy): domain Eukaryota; kingdom Viridiplantae; phylum Streptophyta; class Magnoliopsida; order Fabales; family Fabaceae; genus Phaseolus; species Phaseolus vulgaris. Next base: position 9,425,703 of record NC_023752.2, on the reverse strand, counting down.
GACCTTCTAGTTTTCTTAGCTTCTTCCACTCAAAAGTGTGATGAATGAACTCATGTTCATCATCACATCACAAGCTTAGCCAATCCTCGTTGCCAGAAACTGTAAGCAAGAAAATTAAATATATAAATGATAGTTATATATGACAAAAAATACAATAAGGTAAACTTGAGATTACTTGAGATTTTTCTCTAAAAAATTGCCACAAAATTTAGAGTATTAATTCACGACTAAAATGTTCAAGTTGACAACAAATCCTGGATATATAATTGGATACTTCAGTTAGGAAAGAAACATACATGACCAACCTTTGAAGTTTGTGGTGTACTGCAGTTTCATCACATTCCTTGATATTGTGAGAAATTGTGGGCAAATGCAGTATATATGCAGCCACAATTGGGGTTGTCTTGTGGGTGCAGACACTCCAAAAACCTTGAAGTTGCTGCAGAAATTGTGGTCACAGACTGTCTTTAAAACATTGTCTCCTTCATGATTAAGTCAAGGTGAGACTGTAGAAGCATCAATGAGACCGTGTAGTACACTGCAACATAAGTCAACAAGAAGAAAGTTGGAATGATGTGATAGAATGCATATCGTGGAAGTTTGGTATTCTCTTCAAATTTATAGCAAAATTGTCATTGGTGGGAAATTTTGGTATTGATTGTTTGACGCATGGAAACTTAACTTTCAATTTAAGGAAAAACACAATTCAAAAAAAGTTTATACACTCCAAGAGGACAACTATTCTATAGTGAGAACGTAGAAAATTTATTTTCATAAAGAAATTTTGATCCAAATCTTTAGTCCTCTGCCTCATAATTAGGAGACTTTAATAGTCACTCTCAACAATTCAACTTTTAGTGAAAAACACAACAATTCAATAGATAGAAGGGTGAGGTGGGTAGAATGATGAAAACTGAGATTTTACAATTGTGGAATGAAAGGTCATTTAAGTCTATAAAAGATTGTGAAGACAGCAAGATCAGATTTCTCCAATAATTTCATATATTGTTCCAAATCATATATATATATATATATACTATCACAAAAAAACACATGAAAACATCAAAGATATTGAAATTTGTAAAAAAAAAAAATCTCTTTTAAAAGTGTTTATGAAAAACTTTTTTTAAATATGTATTCTTTCTTGATCATCAGAGACAAGTTTACTATTAATTCATGCTTTTAAATATTCTTGACTATCATTTTATATTGAGATTTTAAAAGATATAAGAAATTAAGTAAATTTTTTAAAGAGTGGTATCCTCACTACAAGAAAATCATGAAATAGAAACTAATTTTTAGAGACCAAAATAATTATTTACAATAGTAACTAAATTAGAGACCATTTTAGAAACTAAAAAAAAATTGGTTTCTAAATTAGTTTCTATTATTGTTAAATAGTTTCTAAATTGGTATCTAATTAGCAACCAAGGTTTTAGAGACCAAATTTAGAAACTAAATAATTGGAAGTTAAAATCTTGGTTACTAATTAGATACCAATTTAGAAACTATTTAACAATAATAGAAACTAATTTAGAAACCAATTTTTTATTTAGTTTCTAAAATGGTTTCTAATTTAGTTACTATTACAACTAATTATTTTGTTATCTAAAAATTGGTTTCTATTTCATGATTTTCTTGTAGTGACTGTTACTTGTCTAACCAAATTTAGGTATACTTTAATGTTTTCGAGTTTTCCATTTTCAATCCAATGAAAAATATATTTATTCTAAACTACAAACCTATGTAATATAGACACTGACACAAACACTTATATGACACAGACACAAACACAAAGATACGTACAATCTCTAAAATGTAGGACATGGAAACACAAATTTATATATTATATAATTATGAATTATATAAATTGACAATAAAAATGTATGTACACAAGTATGTTTCAGTTTTTTTTTGTTGGGATAGAAAAATGTTTTTCATGGATGGTTCAAAAGGGTTTGTTCCTTATTTTTATAATCATAATAAAAATTTATACAATAAATTTGAGTTTTTAGAAAATTAATGTATTTCTCTTTTTTAAAATAGTGTTAGGTCCGTGCTAAAATTGTCTGAAATCCAACAAATATTTTTTGAATTTGACACTTCACCGATACATGTCTTACAAGTGTCGTACGAGTGTTGGTGTCCGATACGTGTGTCCGACACAGACATGTCATTTAAAAGGAGTATTCGAGCCTCATAAACTAATTGTTACAAAAAAAAAAAAAATACTAATAAATAATGTCCAAACAGATTATACATGCATTTAAAATATTTTATAAACTTAATTCTTATTAAATATAAAATTAGTTTTTTTTATCCTTTTGATTTAAAAAAAATATTTTTTCAATAGTATATTCAAGTTATATATTCAAGGCAAGAATAACAAATCCACACTTCTACTCAATGGACATTGTGAGAGCTAGGTCCCCTTACGGATTTCACCTTCTTCTTATAAAAGGGTATAGTGGTTCTTAGAAATGCATTCCAAATCAATTTTCTTTTCATTTTGAAAAAAAAAAAACAATTTTATAGATGTAATTGAAGGAAGAGTTTTTAACATCTAAGGAGAAAAAAAGTAATAACAATGTTATCGCTAATTTACACTTTCAATGGTTGTTGTAGTTTTATTCATTGTTATAAACATGAGAATATGAATGATATTTGTCATACTATTACCAAATTATATAAATTTAAGTCACTATACACAAGAATTATTTTTTAAGAAAAAACTATACATTTTTTAATGAGTGGATCCATGTTGCTAATAAAATACCTCAACAAACTAAATAGTTTATCTGTCAAACTTCCAACGACGAAATTTTTTAGACATAGTAGAAAACAAGGTGTTGAGATTTTACTTCAAAGTTGTCTAATTTGTATAATCAACTCATCATCAACATAATAAATAATAATATTGATAAACATCTTCTTTGAAGATGATGTCTAAGTTAATATTGATGAATAATCCATGCAAAAGTGTAAGGAAAAAATGATGAAAAGTTCCAAACAAGAGAAGGATTTAATAGTAATGAGAAGTAGATCAACTAAATATGGCTCTCTATTGAGAGTCAAAATATTTACAGAAGTCTCAAAAAGTGAAGAATCTTAAATGTTACAATTATAGCATGATACGAACACATGAAGAAAGATTGTTGACATAAAAACAGAGAAGAGAACTTTGAAGCAAAATCTCACATGATTATGTTGCTAATATTTCAAAAGATGGATATATCCTAGTTAGCAAAGCAACACATATTTTTAAAGATGAAAAACAACTTCATGATGGGTGGATGGTGAATTCAAGTGCAACATGACACATAACTTCATATCAAGATTGATTTTGCACTTATGAGCCTATCTTAGAAGAATTCATATTTGTGTGGAAAATGATCATGTCTTACATGTTGTTAGAGTCAATTATGTCAAAATAAACAAATTTACGATTAAACTATTCATACAACTTAAATGGTACGACATGTGAAAGACTTGAAGAAGACTTTTGTTGTTCATTTGGAAATTAGATGAAATCGAGTAAAGGTAAGATCTTAAAAGTTGTGAAAAGAAATATAATAGTGATGAAAAAAATAAGATCACAATAAATCTATACGTGCTTTTGATAAATGTTACTAGAAGCAAAAACATCTATTAGAGTGACAAGTCAAGAAGAAACAATGACAATATGACATTGCATTTATGTAAGAGAAACAATCCTTGCAGAATGTAATCTTTACCCTGACTAAAGGAAGTTAATTTACCTTTTTGCAAGAATGGTATGATAAACAAGTAACATATATTTAATTTTGCTATAAAAACTATCACAAGCAAACTCATATTGGATTATACCCATAAAAAGGAAGTTACATGTTTTTCTAGTATTGAATGAATTCAAAACAAAAGTAGAGCTTGAAACTAGAAAAACAATTAAGTGCTTAAGCACAAGTGATAAAGAAGAATGCGTACACATGAAATTTTGGCATTTTGCAAAAAAAAAAATGGTATTATTAGACAAATTTCAATTTCTCATACACCCCAATAAAATGGTGTAACATGGTAGATGAATAGAATTTTCCTAGTATAGTAGTTATATTAAGAATGAGAGTAACAAAGCCTTTCTGAGTATAAGCAATTAAACTTGTCTTTTATATGACAAATGAATCATCACAAACAACAATTAGTTTGAAGATGAGATGTGGAAAAACAAATTAACCAATTCGTCTTCCCTATGTGTGTTTGGATATCGTGTTGATGTGGTATATAACTCCATAGAAAGAACAAACTTTAATCCAAAATCTAAAATATGTATATTCTTGGGTTATACTAGTAATATGAAAGGGTATCACCGATAAGATCCAACTATCCACAAAGTTGGTTAGCAAGGATGTAATATATGTGGAAAAAGAATTACAAAGCGAGTAAGAAAATAACGACATTACAAATGATACTATTATAACGAAAATTAATTGGAAGTCTTAACATGATTTTTTTTTTAAATAGAAAAAAAGTTGAATAGTGATCAACAAAGATGAACTTAAATAATTTTTGTACTCATAATTCGTTATGACAAGCCTTGATACATATAAAGAAGGAAAACATTCCTAGTTATGAATGGTTCAAATGCTCCGATGACAATAATGTAAGACAAAATTAATATTTTTCATAAGAGTAAGACATAAAAACTTGTGAACTTTTCATAAGGTAAAAAAAATCATTAATTACAAATGAGTTTATAAAATAGATGAAAATGATAAAGTGAAGGAATATCGTACTATATTAATAGTCAAAATATATATTGAAAAGAATGTATAATTAAAAGTTATTATTTTTTTTATAAGTATACTGAATGAAAAAACTTTACATATCAATAAAACTTGGATTATAGAATAACAAAATCTATGTAAGATTGAAATCAAATGTTTGAATAAGGAGAGAAAGAAATTTGTTTTTTCTTTTATTATTAACCTTGAATATAATAGTTCACACCATTTTATATATATATATATATATATATATATATATATATAATTTTGTTAAGAATGCTTTTATTAATCTGAAAAGAGATGGAGGTGATTTTATTTATTTTGTAAATTTTGAAAATTTTAAAAATTGAATGGGAGAAAAAGATGTACTTTTGATAAGTTAGTCACTAAGGATCAATTATTGTTAATAAATTTTATTATTTTAAAATTAATTAAATTACTATGTATTTTAGATGTGATTGAATTTATCTAACTTTTTTTAATAAACGTAAAAATCTTTAATATGAAATCTTGCAATTTTCTCATCATGTTTAAAGCATTTGCAATAATCCTTTCAAAATCTATAAATTTGAAATCACGATGATATACACAAGTTCATTAACTAAAGTATTTATAATTAATTTTGAATGCACATAAATAAATTTATAATTGAGTAGTGTGTTAAATATAATTATTTCAAAAATTAAAAAAACATTATAATTACATTCTACATTTCATATGTCACTGTTTTTTCTCAATATGATTGATAAAAAAAATAACCACACTAATGTATATTTTATTTTTTACGTTTAATCATTAACTGTTTTAAACTCAATATAATACTTTTTATCACCACAATAAAAAATATTTAGTTTTTTAAGGTCTAAGCTTTTAAGAATAATTTTCTTTTGATAATATCCTATAATTGAATGATACAAAAAAATGTGTTTTTAATGTATAGTTGAATTGAGGAAATTAATGTTATTTAAATAAACTTTTACAGTTATAGAATAATTTAATATTAAATAGTAACATTCTATTTATTATATAATTTTATTTTAGCTATCTATAAATACTAATATTTATATTCAATGTATATACAGATATAATTACAATAATAATAATAGTAATATTTATTTGGATTTTTGTTTTTTTTGAATTAAACTATATATCTTATTTGACTTACAACTAATAAGAATAAAGTTTTTAGCATTCAATTTTAAGTTGTAATTATCATATTTTATTACTGTTCCTAAAATAATAAATAATTTAAAATATGAAAAAAATATTTTTAGAAGCTTAAATATTTTGAAAAATAAAGATTTAGCTTTTAAAATTTTATTATAATCTTTTAGTGAAAAATATTATATACTTAGTTTTTTTTCTAATACAGAAATATTTGGATCTTACCTTGGCAGTTTAGTCACTTTTATATATCTGGTTAAAAAAATAAAAAAAAGGACTAAAGAGAATTATAATTGATAATTTAAAAAATTAGATATTTTTTTTAATTTTATAGATTAATCATTTAGCATTTGTTTTGCCCATACAAAAGGGTTTTAAGCCTTATAGGTTCAACGCTCACTCTGTACTTTCTCACTCCTTGGGTTTATCATTTCGTTGAGTCGAAGCGGGCTCTGCCGCAGCTCCACCACCTCCTCCGGTCGCCGCCACCCTTCGGTGACAACGGAAAACGCCTAGAAGTTTTCCATTTGAAATAGTCTCCGTTTCCCCGTTAGGGAATACTTTTCATCACTTCTCGTTGCTTTCGATTTGTTCGAGGTTCGTTAACACTGCAATTTCTCCCAATTTTTATGCGATTTTATTTTTTGAGATTTTGATTTGTGTGGAATTGAACTGCACTGTCCGGCCGGGTGATGTCCCTCACCCCTTTTCAACATTGATATCTGAGTGAGAGTTACTGTAAAACTTACCTGAGAGATAATCACTGGAGATTCAGGCGCTGCTCTTTTTCTTAAAATCACTTTTTTTTTTTACTTCATTATTGTTTATGTTATAATTATAAAATGCAGCTGTGTTATTTACTTTTATTTTATATTTTTAAAATGATTGTATGAGTAAGGTTTTAAATTTTAAGAGTTTGTATGCATGTATGCAAGATGTTTGGACATCTTCAATTATATAAACAACTTGTACACTAGTACGTATAAAATAAGTACACAGAGTCTGATGGGATAAACTTTTTATAAACACGTTTAAGAAGTTATAAGAGAGGGATTCTACAAATTTATTTAGGTATGGGTTAATTGTAGTTTTTGAACGAAACTGTTTTCGCTTTTTCCTTTTATTTTATTCTTTTTGAAGTACTTACAGAGAAATTTATCTAAATAGACACTTGTTCCCTAAGTCCTTAAGTAAGGTGTTTATCAAAATAGACCCTAAATAACTATACTTATTATCAAAACAGAAAATAAGTCTAAAATAAGGTAATATTTCCATAATTAAAGGCAAATTTATAAAAATAGAAATAGAAAACAGTTTTGTCTGTAACAGCTTCTAGAAATCATCTGTAGTTGGTCAGTGTTTTTCTTTTGTCTGGTGGTGTACAAGGTCTTGTTCTTGCATAATACGTACTGAGTTTGCAATTTTGTGTACTGTGTCCTTAATCTGTCTCGTAGGTGAGGACTAAAGGATCAAATTTGGCTGCTGGGAGGTATATTTGAGTACCGTTTATAGGGATTTCAATTTTGCGAGTTTTGGACAAATATTTGCATCCCTGGTTTCAGCCCATGAAGTTCAAATGTGTAATTACTTGTATTTATTTTAAAAAAGATTCAATTGGTGTATTGCAGGTTGGGAGGAGAAAATGAAGCAGGTAGTAGGAATGGTAGTTTCCAATAAGATGCAGAAATCTGTTGTAGTGGCAGTGGATAGACTATTCTACCACAAGGTGTACGATCGTTATGTCAAGCGCACCTCCAAGTTCATGGCTCATGATGAGCACAACCACTGTAACATTGGTGACAAAGTTAGTAACATGAACTTATCCATCTAATTGGCTCATCTCATCACTTATATTCTTGTTCCTCTTATTCTCATAACTTAATTTGTACACTTGTTTTGGCCAAATCCTAGTAAATTTATTGATTTTGCCCTGTTATTTAGGTTCGACTGGATCCTTCTAGGCCATTGAGCAAGCGTAAAAATTGGGTTGTTGCTGAAATTCTTAAGAAGGCACGGATATATGTTCCACCCTCCCCCAATGTTTGATAATGTCAGCTCCAGCTCTGAAGTACCTTCTTCATAAATTGGCTAAAGGTCTGAATGTATGAATTTAATTGACCTTCTGAATGCATCCCATCAAGATTGTTTGCTGTTAAGTATTTTTATTATTCCCCATACTCGTGGAAGGTTACACTGTTGTGGACTTGTTTTTGGCATCACATGTTTCTATAGGTTCCCTGTTTTATTGTTGTCGTTTTTATACTATTCTTACTTATTTCTATAAACTATTATACCAATTACTATTCTTACTTATTCTTGCCATCCTTCAAATCCATTAGTCTATACAAATTCATGAGAGATCATTTTCAATAGAAACACACGAGACATATATTTTTGATGGGTCATGAATGTGTTTGATTATGTAGTGGACAAGGGCATTGTCACCTTCGCGTCTTCCCTCTTCCCCAACTCCAACAATAAAGAAAAACTTGTGACTTTTGAGTATAGTTCTTTTGTGTTTTCTCCTTGCTATGTTGTGTACTATCTGCATACGATGGTAATATTAGGCTTGTGTACAAATCATGTTAGTGGTAAACTGCTGTTGAGGAAATCTATGAAACACTAATACTTTAATTTGATCATATAGTGCTTTGGGTACTTTCACCAATGCGTATTTGTATCCTCCAAGCCTTTAAAAAAGTTGTGAAAATCTCTTGGTTAGAGGTGTCTAACAGCCGACGGGCCACCTAAAACATTTGTATCAAGCTAGCTCGGTTTGACCCTGTGTTGAACTGATCATTTTGGACCACTTTGCTTATGACCCGACTTAGCTTGGTTTAAGACCATTAAGGCGGCATGCTAAATGGGTGGAACCTCAATTCAATTTAGGGGTTATTTCTTCTTACACCTCCATATTTCTTTTAATTCCAAAAACACCCTTCTACAAATATTTTTAGGTTAAGGGGTTTTATAGAAAGCATCTACACCATGTATAGAGGACCATCTATAGATGGTGTAGACGGTCTAACAGGGGACTGCCTATAAAAAAGGGTGTAGAAGGAAGAAGAATCGAAAACATACCTATTTGATGTTGTATAATATTACCCAAATGCATGACTGAATCTGCCCCATGCCTTTACAAATTTTTGCTTGTGTGGAATCACTATGTGCTATTGACATACTCAACAAATAATGGCCATGATGAACAAATACTTTCAAAACATTTCAAACCGCCCTCAAACTCATCACAACTTCCACACTCAATGACAATCCCCAAGCATTCATGATAAGTTCCCAAGCCTCCACAGAATCAACTAACATTTACACTTTTCTTTAACATTCTTATTAATGTGAAAGCAACGTAGAAGATTGGAAGCTTGAGGAAAGACCACGCTAATAACATTCATCAAAGCAAAGTCTCTATCATTAACCATGACTTCAAGGTTGAATACCCTCCTTGAAAAACAACCCTCTAAATCTTTCTAGAGCCCAAACGAAGTTCTTTCTCATACTTGATAAAAAACACAAAAAAAACACAAAAGCTGCAGAGAAAGTCAGTTTTGTGGATGTCACACCAACAATCTCAAGCAAAGGCAACCTATACTTGTTGGTCTTGCAAGTGCTATCCATCAAGAAGACAATACTAAATGCATTCAACAATTTCATTGCAGTAGGATTTGTCCAAAAAACATAACTCAACTTGGGAAGCCTCATGACACCTACTCTAGTGAATAGAGTTGTTACGGTCTAGCAACATCATCAACTGTTGCAATTCAGTTCTAGGTCCTCTAACTGATCTTCTGTATGCATGGTTATCAAACTTGCGAGTTAACTTGTTAACTCGTCCGAGTTTATGTTCCTACTCACCCTAGGCGAGTTAACTTGGAAGCAAACTCGTTTTTGCAACAAACTCATTGTAAACTCTGTTAACTCGGTTGAACTCGCGAGTTTGCCTCCTTGTTGGCAAATCCAAAGTGTTTTTTCTTTAAACCCAAAACGATGTTGTGTCTTCTGCTCGCGTTAGGGTTTGTTGGTTGAAGTTACTGCGCTTTCGTTGTTCATAGCGTTCATAATTGCCTTTTCGTGGTCACTTGCCTTGTCTCTGGTTGTCATCGTTGTGTTGGTCTAGTTTGTCTCGTGCGGTGGATGCGTTCTTCTTGTGCAGTAGGCACGTTTGTCTCGTGCGGTGGTCGCATCGTCTGAGTTCCGACCTTCAGTGGTCGCGTTTGTCTTGTGCAGTGGTAGCATCATCTCAATGTTGTGTTTCGGTATTGGGTTAGAGAGAACAAACGGTGCTGGTCTATGTTTTGTTTGCGGCAAAATAGTTCATTTTAATTGGGGAAATTTAGGGTAGACACTATTGTAGTCTTGTTTTTTAAATTGTTTTTTTTAAGTTGGGGTGCATATCTGCAGTTATTTTAGTTGGGCTGCAATTTTTTTTAATTGGACTGCAGTATATTTTAGTTAGGCTGCAATTTTTTTAGTTGGAGTGAGTGCATATCTGGAACAATATTCATTACTAAATGCAGTTACTTTAGTGTGTGGACTTATTTGTTTTAATTACTTTGAATAATTATATTAAAATATTTTTTTCACATGAAGTAAACTCTTACGATTTTATGAGTCGAGTTTATGGAGCTCGTATGAGTTTACGTAGACTCTCAAGTTTGATAACCTTGTATGTATGCCTATCTGGCATTGTACATTTGCTTTATTGTTGTAACAGAATCCTCATTGTTGTCTTTCAAAGTAAGTAATATGTTCGCCGACTTAACTAGACTTTTAGTCATGTCAACAAGCATATGGGTGACCAACTAATGTTTTAGCCAATTTATGATTATGACTAGCATATATTACCTTCAATATTCAACCTTCTCCATTGCTAACATGTTTACCCTGTAATTTAAATGGACAATCACATTTGTGTGTGCTAGTTACATTGACCTTCAAATCATGTTTGTATTTTCTATACTTACCACCCATTTCACAACCTAATAAGGAAAATGTCTTTCTCCCCTATTTTCCATTTGTGGTGTCATATCTAACAATGACTATCACTAAACCAAGTCCAAAGGCCACCCTATGCACCCATTGAAGGAGGTAATCTCAGGTAGGAAAAACTTGCACAAATACATTACAATTACAATATAATTACATGACTTGTCAAAGTTATCACACTACATCAATTAAATTTTCTTTACCTCATTTGTTGTAAAATGCTGAACACAGTTTCCTTCAACCAATTCATCTCCACTGACCACATAATTCATTAATTATTCCATATCAGACACTTGTTTACTTTATTAGATATTTTGCTCCAAAGTTGGCATTTCTTCTCCATAATTCAGGTTTCAATCCCTTACACTTGCAATAGTAAATAATAAGTAAGACCTTTATTATAATTTTATCAACTAAAAAAATCAACTTTTCAAATTTTATCCCTTCCGGATTGGACTGTCCACAATGTTATATTTTGGACTGTACAATTCAGAAGGTATTTCCAGATCGAATAATACATTCTGGATTATACAATCTGGAATATAAAGTTGTATTCCGGATTATATTTACAATCCAGAAGGCTTTCCTTCACAATCTGGAATACATAAAATTAAATAGATTATATTCCAGATTGTGTAATTCGGAAAGTCTACAAATTATACAATTCAAAACTGAAAAAAGAACCACAAAACTTACCTCAAACAAAACCACCTAGCTGACGTCCAAGAACCACCATAAAAAACCTCTCACTACCACCACCACAAACCCCCACCAAACACCACAATCCACCGCGAACCACCATTGCATCTAACTACGAAAGCAACGAACACCACAAGCTTCACCACTAACTTCACCACTAAAACCCCTTAACCTAAAAATATTTGTAGAAGGGTATTTTTAGAATTACAAGAATTATGGAGGTGCAGGAAGAAATTGCCCAAAATTCGAAATGGTATTCCTAATGGATATTTTAACGAAGGAATGATATTGATACTGTTTCTATTTGTGAACAATAGGAAGTGATTTATAATTTTTATAGCCTAAGTATGCTCTTAATTTGCATTTGTACAATTGCAATTATATATTTACTATGAATTTTAATGCATATATATATATATATATATATATATCTTTTATGTTTTTTTATCTAATATGTTTTTAAAACAATAGTATGACCGTACTCGATATGTTTCATATTTGTGCATAGGAGGAAATAGTTACAAAAGGTTTCCTCCAATCCATAAAATCCTCACTCATAAAATGACTCGTCTATCTTATACATACGCTCAGGCACTCTTTGAATTTGCATAGTGCATATAGGAATTGAGAATATTACCTACTTTGCTGGACAAATTATGCCCGCTCTATTCGAAAGCTTACCTTTTTAGAAAGCATCATTTCTTAATATTCTCTCAATTGGATTAAAGACTGTCTTTGAAACTCTACATTTCATAGTTGTGGGATCTCTTATATTTTCCAACATTATTAACAATTCTGATTGATGAAATATTGGTGAAATTATCTCTTCTTCTCCTTGAGACAGTAAGTGAACACAAAGCCTTAGATTTCTAAAAAAATGAACTTTTAATCAGAAACCTGATAGAATTGCTATATAGTGCATGTGGCAAACTACAGTACATTTTTAGTCGTACTAAATGAAAAAGAAAACGTCATCATCACTGAAGTGAGGGATTCCAAACCAAGACCTAGCACAACATGAAAAGGTAGCCACTGTCAACTTTTTGCTTGACTAAAAGGGGCTTATTTTTTCATACATAGAACAAAAGACATGAGGAGGAGAATAGGATTATTTGTTGGAGGCCTCTTGAAAGCAAGAAGCTCTCCATTTTGTTTCCAATTTCCCATTGTGTAGAGTAGATATTCACTTGATTATATTTTAGTCATTCAAAGATTTGACATCAAGTAAGTTTTCTAAAAAATGAAAAAAATATCATAATGATTCTTGTACCAAGCTATTACACATCAAGTTAAAAACTATTTCGATGCCATTTTTAATTTTAAAGTACTTATTTTATGGTAAATATTTGGGTTTGGAGGATCAAAAAGATTTGGATGGAGTTGGGTAAGACCACCTAAAGTCAAGTAGGGTCAAATTGGCTGTTCAGTTGTACGGGTGTATGGTTTAATTATCTCAATGCAAGCGTTTAAAACTACAAAAGAACAGATCTTATGTATGTGGTCCAGATCGGTGGTAGAAGGCTGTCCATATTTGTTAGAAAGATACTTGAGAATATAATGGAAATTTGAGCCCCTATTTTGTTCTAGCCTCAAACAGAACTTATTCCCACCTTTACTTTCTATTTGGATATTATTTCTTTACTTTGGTGGCAGAATAAAATTTAATATGATATGCTATAAGATCGGTTACCTAATCATTTGATGCTGTCATGCAGGCTGCTGTATTTTTTTTGTAGTAGTTTCCGTATGGGAAAATGGGTTTTAGTTTGTGATCAAATGGGTTTTATTCACAAGTTTTATGGTTAGTTGTGCTGTGTATTAATAAATCAAGCCTTGATATGTGCTTGTGTATTAATAAATCAAGCCTTGATATGTGCTTGTGTATTATACATGCATTGACTTTCTAAGAAAAGGAAAAAAGCCCCAAATTGGATTTATATGTTCTGCTGTTCCATTCTTGTGGGACTTTGGCTTCGTGTTGAGATTGAAATGAACCCACATGGAATTCGTTTATTCGTACTTATTCAATACATTTCACCATCCATTACCCAATCCCCTATATACTTTAAAAAATTATGATGACTTTGATAGCACATGCGGCATCACTATGAGTGCAATTTGTTAAATAGCGAGTAATTTCTTTAATTTTCGGTATAATTGGGGGGAATTGACAACTTTTAAAGTAACGAAATTAAGATAGTTCGATACCAAACATTCAACAAGAACCATTATTCCTTTCGTAGATAAAAAAAAACTGGTGAATTCTGGTTCAGGATGGATTTAAAAGACAAATTCCCAAGGTGCAAAGGTGGTTATCAAAAATAGGAATTGGAGTGAATGAAAAGTGAGAATGCTTTGTGAGGGCCTGAAACCAACTTGAGCTACATATGCTAGGTGCACATGGCGCATTAATAACTCATGTACGCATCAATTGCACGTTGACCTTTTCTCAATACATTAATGTTTTGCTCCTCAGGCAAAGTTGTTTATGGCAGTATATTACCAAGACAATAAACCTGAGTGTTTTTTTGGCTTTGGATTTTTTTATTTCCGCAATAACACTGCATCTAGATCACTTGAAGTTCACATGAATTTTGTTCACATCAAAACACTTGATTTTAATTTTGGTTGTGTTGTTCATGTTCTAATGAAAGGCAAAAAACTTTCGCATACATGAATGAATGAATGAAATACTCCAGAACTGTTCGATTTAATGACAGAACAAATGTAATATTTTCTTTTGAGTTCATTTATTAGGTGCGGGGCCTATGTTCCTGATCTAATAACTGTTTGAGTTAATTTTCTGGTTCTGTGTAGTTGGAACGCATTTGGTACCAACTATATCCCTTGATTACAAAGCAAAGCTTTTTGTTAATTTAATTTCTTTCTTAAAAGTGCTAATTATTCTTTGTGTGCGAATTTAAGCTGTCCTCTTCTCAAATAGGGGAAGATATCATTGGGCATGCATAAAGTTCTTCTATCTTTTGCCGATGCAAATCATTCCTGAAAGTATACGCACAAGAAATACTGAAAACAAATTGCATTATAGTTCGTGTGGCTATATGTTGTAGCTTCTAAGTTTGTTTTGCATGATTGAGAAGTAGATGCAATTATCACGTATAGTTTCATTCAAAGAATAAATAATTACGGCAAAATGGGTTTTTCGGTTGTACCCAATTAAGAGAAATTGAAAATAAATGTGACTTGCAAAGAAAGAAGTGTTTAATCTTGAATGTAGGAGTAAGGTAACCCTGCCATTATGAACGTTAACGAGTGGCGTTTGGTTGAAGTCCTTTAGTTTTGCCAAATGTCATGGCAACAAGAGATCATTATGACACGAAGAGATAATGCTGACGTGGAATTCATACTTCTCCAATGCATCTATGATCCATAATTACTACTCACATTTTTGACCCTTTATGCATATTTGAAGATTCTTGTTTTATCAATAGTTTTACTTTGTTTGAAATAATTGCTAAAATTGGAACACACAAAATACAAATTGGTCATGGATTCAAGTGGTGCAATATTATCTTTTATAATATTCAACTATGGCAGACAAAATCCTTGAAAAGAAGTCAAGAATAGAAACAAATAAGAACTTTGAAAGAATTAATTTTTCACATGCACCAAGTTTTGTGCGAATAAAAGGTCGTGTTTCTTTGTTGTTATAGAGTTTTAAAAAAGAAGCATTAAGACCCCACGATGCAAAATGCAAACTAGAAAGAGTTGAGGAGAATGATGAAGCAAATGGATGAAACAAGATTCTCTCGTCCTCTCCCAATAGCAATTGCTTCTCTTTCACTTCACTTCACTGGTCTTTCTGTTTCAAGTCCTCTCTTCTATCTGTGTGTTCATCATCTATCTTTTTGGCGGGAATTGGACCCACCAAATTAAAATCTGGTCCTCTCTTCGTCTCTCTCATAAATACAATACTTACTTTCTTCCTTACGCCTCAACTAAACACTCTTCTGCATTTCCACTCTCCAATAAAAAACTCTACTCAACGCTCCCTACCATTTTCTTCCACTTCCAAAACGCTGCCGTATAACACATTCTAAATGAGCGTTACACTCTTCATCTTTCTCCTCTTCTTCTTTCGCCCCGTCCTTTCTCTTTCCTCCGACGGCATCGCGCTTCTCACTCTGAAATCGGCCGTCGACGCTTCTGCCGCTGCCGCCTTCTCCAACTGGAACGACGCCGACGCCACCCCTTGTCGGTGGTCCGGCATCACGTGCGCCAACATCTCAGGCCAGCTGGAGCCGCGCGTCGTCGGCATCACGCTCTCCGGCAAGGGCCTCCGTGGCTACCTCCCGTCGGAACTAGGCACGCTGCTCTACCTCCGTCGTCTTAACCTCCACACCAACGCCCTCCGCGGCGCCATCCCGGCGCAGCTCTTCAACGCCACCGCGCTCCACAGCGTCTTCCTCCATGGTAACAACCTCTCCGGCACCCTCCCTGCCTCCTTCTGCACCCTCCCCCGCCTCGAAAACCTCGACCTCTCCGATAACGCCCTCTCCGGCGCCGTCCCCGACACGCTCCAAAACTGTTCCCAGCTCCAGCGACTAATCCTCGCCCGCAACAAATTCTCCGGCGTGATTCCGGCGAGTCCCTGGCCAGAGCTGAAAAACCTTGTCCAGCTCGACCTGTCATCGAACCTTCTAGAAGGTTCGATCCCGGACAAACTCGGGGAGCTTAAAACCCTAACTGGAACCTTAAACCTCTCGTTCAACCATTTATCTGGTAAAATTCCTAAATCTCTAGGGAATTTGCCTGTTACGGTGAGTTTCGATCTTCGGAACAATGATTTGAGCGGTGAGATTCCCCAGACGGGGTCGTTTTCGAACCAGGGTCCCACCGCGTTTCTCAACAACGCGAACCTGTGCGGGTTTCCTTTGCAGAAACCGTGCACAGGTTCGGCACCGAGCGAACTGGGGCGTGGTCCGAGTTCTCATGGACCGTCGGCGCACCGATCTGCGAAGGGGCTGAGCCCTGGTTTGATTATTTTGATCTCGGTGGCGGATGCGGCCGTGGTGGCCTTGATCGGGCTTGTGTTGGTGTATGTTTATTGGAAGAGGAAGGGCAAGTCCAATGGATGTAGTTGTAGTTTGAAGAGGAAGTTTGGTGGGGAGAACGAGAAAGCTAGTTTGTGTTGTTGGTGTAATGGGATGAAGAGTGATGATTCTGAAGTGGAGGAGGGGGAGAAGGGAGAGGGGGAGGGTGGGAAAGGGGAAGGGGATTTGGTGGCCATTGATAAGGGTTTTAACTTTGAGCTTGATGAGTTGTTGAGGGCTTCTGCTTATGTGTTGGGAAAGAGTGGGTTAGGGATTGTGTATAAGGTGGTCCTGGGGAATGGTGTGCCTGTGGCTGTGAGGAGATTGGGGGAAGGTGGGGAACAGAGGTTTAAGGAGTTTGCAGCTGAGGTTCAAGCCATTGGCAAAGTGAAGCATCCCAACATTGTGAAGTTGAGAGCTTATTATTGGGCTCCTGATGAGAAGCTTTTGATCAGTGATTTCATCTCCAATGGCAATTTGGCCACTGCCCTTAGAGGTGAGTGGGTTCTTTCACGTTCTGTTCATGTTTTCCTTTTTGCCTTTTGTTTTGGATCATTGATTTTGTTTGTTGCATTCAATCATCAGAAGGTTTGAGTGTTTGGGGCCATTTTTTAGTACAGTGATGATTATTCCCACATACACAGATAAAAATGTGATGTCTACTAATTAGAGTTGCATAATAATAGTAATAAAAAAAATAATGATAACAGATAATAATTGGGTGAAAATCTAAATACAGAAGGTCGTTTTAGTGAATCCTGTTTGATTATGTCAAATGAATGGTATTTTACCAAAAAAAGTTTTTTTTATTAAAAAAAAACGAGTGAGAATTAATTAAGGCCTGATCATCTACCGTTCCATCTCACTGACACATCCCATTCCAACATCGGTTTTTTACAAAATTTGGTATTGATGTTTTTTATTAATCCATATAACTTAATTAGCTATAAGTAAAATTTTAGAAAATATTTAACATATCATTTATTGAACTAATGAAAATATATTAATAAAAAATGCAACACTAGCTTACTGTATTGGCAACTTTAGGCACTATTACCCATCGTAGTATATAATTTTTTATCACTAAGGCGGAATATGTCCTTTTCTTAGGCTAATCGTTGAGTTATTATTCTATGAGCTGATAAATAAGCATGTGAACTTATTTTCAGATTTTTTTTTCTGAGCTTTTGGTTTTCACGAGTTAAAAGAGTCTTTTAACTGTGCAAACGAGGTTCTGTCCGCATGTCATGTTCTGTGCTTTTCTCTGATTAGATTAATTGTTGTCCTTCTTAAATTAGCCAGAAAAAATGTCTTTTTAGAAGGGATTGTTATCAATATGAATTTAACATGTTTTTTTTCAAAGAAGTGATAATAATAAAATATGTTTTCAGGGAAACATGAAACAATTTGGGTTTGGAGTTCTGCATTTTCATTGTGAGTGTTTGTGTTTTGCTAGAATAATAAAATTGTCGTTTCTGCTTTAGATTTGTGGGACAATGGGACCAAAATGGTTGGTTAACTGGTCCAAATGTGCAAATATTAAATTTTAATTTGTCTCGGTACAAATAAAGAAATGACATTATTTAATTTATTTGAGGTATAAGTGTATGGTTAGATCAGCACTTTGGTTAGATGTTTATTTATTATTGCTAAGGGGCGTTAGATCCAAGAAAGTGTTTGGTGAGACAACAGTGCTAATGTTAATGACCTCGCTTTGGGGACATCCGACGAGAAAGTAAGACATTCACCATGTGTCTGGGAAATGTGATGGCAGTGGCACTCATGTTGGGGACCATGAGCTTCTAGACCTTGAGCTCACTTACTGCACATGGGCCACTTAACAAACCAAAACTTTAGGTGGAAAAGTTGCTGTTTCACAGTTTCAAGTTATTTCCCTAGTGCTGTGTGTGTTTGACTTTAGTTTTTTGGATCTCCTTTTTATACGAATACTTGCAGATTCTCAGTTATCACTAATTCCGCAGACCGTATCTCTTAAAGTAAGCTTTGTACAGAGCCTTGTGTTTGTACCATGGTAGGCCAGAAAGAACTTTCTAGTTTGTGCCACTTTTGTGCCTTTACTTCATGCAGCTGAAATTGAACTTCTAGTTTTTTGTTTTGTTTATTGTAGCGGAACTTCCTTGTTCTTAGACTCCAAGTAGAAAACTTAACTTTTCCTTGTTCCATTATTTTCCTTTTGGCTAAACTTTCTTGATTATCCTGTCCCTTCCAGAACTTCGTACTGTTTCCAGTCTTCATTCTTTTAGGAAAATGTGAACACCGATTAATAATTTTTTGCTTACTGAATAATGTGTAATATATGGGATATAGATAATCCAACCAATAATTAATATTTTTTGTATTTGAAATTATTTTATAAATTTTGTGCATAATGATAACAGTAAGTTTTAAACTTACGAGCGTCATGCAAACTTTCCGCCACAAAGTCAATTCTAGTGGGTATATTTGAAATTATCTAGAAAAATATGTAAAATTGCTTTATGACCTTTCTCAAGAAAATATGTCAAGCTATATGAAGTTTGTATAAATTCCTTTTTGAATCAATAGCATAAATTTATAATTGCAACAAAAATAACTTATAATCCGTTGCATTCTACACTAGATTTATAATATTCCCAATACAAATTTTCAGTTAAAAGCAGTTCATATTTACTCCCCCCACTTATTTATGCAGGAAGAAATGGTCAACCACCACCGAATTTTTCATGGTCAACCAGGCTAAGGATCATCAAAGGAACTGCCAGGGGCTTGGCCTATCTCCATGAATGCAGTCCTAGAAAATTTGTTCATGGTGACATCAAACCCTCCAACATCCTCCTTGACACGGACTTTCAACCCCACATTTCTGATTTTGGTCTTAACAGACTCATCAGCATCACAGGCAACAACCCATCCTCTGGTGGCTTTATGGGAGGAGCTCTTCCTTACTTGAAGCCATCACAAACAGAGCGAACTAACAACTACAAAGCTCCAGAGGCTCGAGTTCTCGGTTGCAGACCCACCCAGAAATGGGATGTATATTCATTTGGAGTTGTATTACTTGAATTGCTTACTGGAAAGTCCCCAGATTCTTCTCTGGCAGCATCAACTTCCATGGAAGTCCCTGATTTGGTGAGGTGGGTTAGGAAAGGGTTTGAACAAGAAAGTCCCTTGTCTGAAATGGTCGATCCGTCAATGCTCCATGAAGTGCAAGCCAAGAAAGAAGTACTAGCTGTGTTTCATGTAGCACTACAATGCACTGAGGGAGACCCTGAGGTCAGGCCTAGGATGAAAACCGTCTCTGAAAATCTTGAAAGAATTGGATCATAAGGTTCTAATGTTTACCACCTGAAGTAGTGCACCCGAGATTGGAATTTCCGTGATACTTAATGAAGATGCATTACAGCTCCATAATGCATTTCTTTTGTGTGGTAACACTCGGAAAGTTTTCTCTTGGGGGTATCAAGATGGTGTTGCGAATACTTATCATCTCCAACTACACCCGTAGGCCCTACTGCGTTTTCAAGTTAAAGCAATTTTTTGGCGGCTATCCCCATCACAGGTCTCATCTTTATTCTTTATTCGGTAAATGAAGGCAGTTCATAGATATATTTAAATTTTGTTCTGATCTCATTTTATCATGAGTTTCATCACAATAAATTCATAATATCATGCGTTATTTACTTGGGTTGGCAAGTTAAGATGCAATCTTGTGTATAATAAAATTAATTCAACTCTGTTATCAATGACAGCTCAAGTTTCACATTCTTCTTTGGTGTTCTAATGATTGCCAGTACTCACAAATTTGCAAATTAGTTCATTGCCATTTGCCAATCTAAAGACTACGCTGAAAAATAACGACACATACCGAGACTGAATTTTTAATCTAATTAACCTAATAATTTGTCTACATTAATTAGGTACTAAATTAATCCTTATGTATTAAGATTGGAGTGTTTTAAAGCGACAAGCTATACTAAAAAACTCGATTAATAATCCTGGAATGTCTATTTCTTTTGGGAATGAAGACATGCATGTCAGCAGATTCATTGGTTCAATTTCTTTCGGATATTGTAATGATATACTCGGCACATGCCTAATAGTCCTCGTTTTGTTATCAAATTAACATGATTTCAGCATAGACTTGTCTAAGTCTAGAAAGATGATAGTATAGATGTGGTCAAATGACCCCAAGTCGTGAAATCAATAAACAATGTTTAGAATATATCTGCAAACAATGAAAATTAACAATAATAATAGATAAAAGAGATTAAGATTGTTGTGTAAAAAATATAATAAAGATTAAAATAACAAATAAAAAGCAGTTGATCTTCAAGTTCCTTCACCATTGAATTCTTCACAAGTTTTCTAAAGATTAATTTTTTCTCAATTCTCAAACAGTTAAATCAGATTGAAATTCAACTGAAACTCACCAGCAAAGCATGTGTCTACTAGTTTAATCAATACCCATCTTGTTCCATGCCTATACTTCATGGGAATGCTTATCTCATCTCCCTTGAATCATGTGCCCAAAAAATTAACTAGAACAATGCGAACTAACTAAGAAACCAAAGTTTAAGATAAGGAAGACTCTCAATCATGCGTTCAAGTATAACTTCTCACAAAAACCAGTTTTCTAAGAGATGAGACTATTAAAACAATAGATATAGAGAATTAAAAATCAAAACTTTTATTGACTAAAACCTCAGAACTCTATGGAAAATTACAAAGGAATTAACCAAAAAAGTTTAGTCTTCCATGCGAAGGCAAAACAAAAGAATTACAAAAAAGAAAAGAAACTAAGAAAACCTATGAAGTTCTCTCTTTCTCCTTTGATGGGCTTTTCTGCTCCAATGATCTTGGGAAAATATTGTAGTTTGTATTTTGTTAACCGTTTCCAACTTTCCATAATTCTTGTATTTTGCAGAAGATTTGTTTTCAATTCTGTTTATGAGATATTGTAGCTTTTATTTTCTCTTTCTTCTTCTTAGAATTTGTTTTCTGTTTTGATTCAAGAAGCAACTTGACTTTTGAATATTTGACCCATTTACTCTAAACACACAAAATTAACAAAAATAATGTTAAGACCCAAATAAAACTAATTATATGAATATTAATTAAAATAATGAATTTATTTATTATTATAGTTCAATAATCTATTATTGAAGCTATTGAATGTGAATAAATATACGTTCGTGTCTAAATTGTTGTCCTCAGTCATGGGGTACTTTTTCCTACAAATATTCTGCAAAGGAAGTCATCTTAGTTTAGGCAGGTTAAGAGCTAAGTATAAGGATTCTCTTGTCGTGTTTGATTCAACACAACAGAAACACTATTTCACACTCGTCTCACTTCTCAATTCCCCCCGCTTCTTTTATTTGTGTTGCACTAAAGAGGTTTGCGAGATATCTGTCTTACATCTTGCTTTGTTCAAATATATTGTGTTTAGTTGTGCATGTGTAAGATTGGATAAAATAAAGTAAATGTTGGTTTCAATCCAATATTAAGAAAGAAAAACAACAACATAAAAAGAAAAAGAAAAAGAATAATTATTGAAAATTTTATACACAAATAATATTGATTACCAAATCTTACTCCAAAAGTTTAACATGGTATAAAATCACAGTAATAGAAAATAATTAAAGTAGTTAAGATACTTATCGTCTCGAAAAAACACAAGATAGATAATATAGTGCTATGAAAGAATAAATAGCATAAATATACATGATTGTTTGTAGTCACTAGAGCGTATGTCTTCATCAGACGCTTCTTGTTTATAGACATTATAATAGCTCTCTTCATTAGAGCGTATGTTTTCAATAGATTCTTTTTCTCTCTTAGAATCAATTCTAAAACCTTTGGTTTATTAGTCATCTCAGTTTCATTAAAGACGACATCCTAACTAATGATATACCTCTTGAATCCTAACTTAAGATATCATAGATAATATCATTTCACACCTTTTGGATAGCAAGAAAACATGCATTTAACAACACATACGTCCAATTTTCTTTGCCTTATGTGACCATATACAACACAACTAAAGATTCATAAATTTTCAAAGTTGGGGAATGTTATGATCAAATTTCCTCATGAGTCTTCATATCAAGCACGGTTGAGGACATTTTTTTATCATGTAGCTCGTACTAGTAGTAGTTTTAACCCAAAACATCTTTGGTACTCTAACACTCAACAACTCATGCATTCTAGAATAGTTATATTGAATCTTTTAGTTAAACCATTATGTTTAGAAGTCTCAACTATCCTTTGGTGTCTTGTTATGTATTCTCCTTACAAAAGGTGTCAAAAAATTATGAACAAAATTCAAGACCATTATTAGTTTTGAACATTTTCAACATCTTATCGTTATGCTTTTCCATTAAATGCTTTTAGCTCTTGAAATTCTCAAAGACTTTGCCTTTGGTCTTTTGTGAATAGATCCACAACTTCCTCAAGTAATCATCTACTATTGATAAGGAGTATCTAGCTCCAAAGTGTAATGGATTTGAAGAGGAACCTCACAAGTCAACATGAACATAATTAGGGGCTCCCTCGCTCTTTGTTGTCCTACATTAAACCATGTTTTGCAAGTTTTACCTTAGACATAATGTTCACAAAATTTTAATTGGTCAATTTTGTTATTGCTTTCAACTCAACTAAGTCTTTCTTGTTTACACGACCTAACATTCTATGGCATATCTCAGCCTTAGATAAAACGGTCTTCTCAAGGATATACACTGAGCCAGATACTATAGCATCTTCCAAAACATACAAACTATTCTTCCTCACACCTTTCATCATTACCATAAATCCCCTTATAACCTTCAACATTCCCCACTCACCATTAAACACATGTTTCTTCATTTTCAAGTTCACCAAGAAATATAAGGTTATTAAGTTAGGTACAAACCTAACTTCTTCAAACAATATCAATTCTATTGTGTAGAAGGAACTTAATGGTTCCTACTTCAATTATCTTATAGAACTTGTTATCACTAAGGAGAATCGAACCTCCTTTAAATTTTATGAACTCCTAAAATTATAAATTGTTAGGTGTTATATGGAATGAGTACCGAAGTTCATTGTCCATTTAATCATTAGTATTTTTAACACGATAAGGACCTTTGCTTCACTAGATGTAAATAGTCTATTAGAACTAGATTGTCTACTTGATTCATACAATTTGTTAAGGTTCTTAAACCTTATGGTGTGACAATCCTTCTTGCAAGTCCTCGACTTTGACCTCTTGTTATCTCCTCTGTTATCATTGGAAGAGGTCTTTCCTCTTGCTACAAAGTTGTCTGCAACATTAAATAACTTAACATCAAACTTCTTGTTCAACTCTTTGAAGCTCAAAGCAGCGTAAACCTCCTCAAAAGGGAGATATATTCTCTTTTCCATACAACAAGGTTTCTTTGAGCTGATCTTGGGTCTTAGATAGAGAACATAACAACAACAACAACGTTTGATCCTCATCATCGATCTCAACGTCAATATTCTTTAGATAAAGAATCAACTTATTGAATTTATTTAGTATTCTTTTCATACTGATATTGTATAAGTATGACACTTGCTTAAAAAATATACGGTTAACAAAGGACTTTGTCATGTACTAACTCTCAAGCTTCATCCATGTAGTATTCTCCTTCGAGACTTACCTCAACACCTTCTCATCGAGGTTTAAGAATAATTATGATGCAACCCTTCTCCAACAACGTTTTCTTGTCCTTCTCCACCATTGCAACGTCAGGTTCATATTCACCTTTCAGAGTAGCTTCAGGAAGGCCTTGTTGAACTAGAAAGCATGCAAATTTAATCGTCACAACCTGAAAATCATTTAAACCAATGAATTTCTGAACTTCTTTTTTACGAAAGGCATAATGATTTAATCCATGTTCATAATGGAAGAACTCATTCAAACTTACTGTAAGAGCATTTACCACATAAGAAATAAACAAAAACAAAGAGAATAAGTAAACAAAACAGGTAGAAGGTAAATGAAAGAAGAGTAAGAAAGAATCACATATAAAAGTAACATGGTTTAAATGAAGTGTTAACGAAACTTCAATCTATGCTCATGACAAAATCCACTATGATAAGATATTACAACTCTAAGTTTCTCAATGAGCTCTTACTCAACTCTCACAGTTTTTTATTATTATAGTTGAACAACAACTAATAATAATTATCATACAAGATTTTATTTATACAACATAATTATTGTAAATGATTATACAACTTGTGAGTTAACTCGTCCAATTTATGTTCTCACTCGCCCTGGATGAATTGACTTGGAAGCAAACTCGTTTTTGTAGCAAACTCGATAAACTCGCATTGAACTCGGTTGAACTTGCGAATCTGCAATTGAATTGACGAGTCCAGAGGGTTTTTTCTTCTTCTTTAAACCCAAAATCAAACAAACTCACCTTGCTCACACTAGGATTTGTTCATGTTCTGTGTGGTGGTGTGTCTTTGTTTCGATCATGGTGCGTTGTTTCAATCGTGGTGACATTGGTGGTCACATTAGTGAAAGTGTTTGTGGTCGTGTTTTCTATTTCATGGTCGCCTCTTCTTGCATCTCTGTTTCGATCGTTGTCATCTTTATTCTGATACTACTTCCTACTCCCGATCTAAAATATCACTTAGATAGAAATATTAAAAAACTAAACTTTTTAATGAAATTATCCACCACATGTTAAAAATTACATATTTTCCATTAGTATGATACAATTAAACGATTTACGAATCTTAACAAAATTTTTACTAAAATCAATGTTTATAATAAGATTGTTGTTTTTATTGTTATTTTTTAAGTACATTTAAAATATTGTCATTTGATATTTAATATTTATGGTCAGTAATATGCAATTCTTATGTAATTCTTCATCAAGATTAGCTTAAATAAAAACGATTTCCAGATAATTCTGAAAGTCCTTTGATTTGTCAATCATATTAAGATAAAAAAAATTAACAAAATAAAATAAGCTTAACATAATAATTGAATTAAGTTTAAAGAAATAAGAAAATAAATATTCAGTTAGTAGTTAACAATAATGATCGTGTGACTGATTTAACAATTATGAATAACAATTAAAAAATTACCTGTTGAAGAGAGTACTTGATCTAAATATTAATTTACATTAATATTAGTCTAGCTCAAAAAATTACTTAGATTCTCAAATTCATTTTATGTCGTGAGTTAGACTTGATGTTGTTAAAAATTTAAAATTTAAACTAACATGGTTAAGTAAATTTGATTCAAAGTATGTGACTTGTAAGAGTTTATTTATTTTTTTCCATTTCGCATGTTAGAAATAATTATATATATTAATTTTCACAATAAATTAGTTCCTCTGAATTTATTTTAGAATTAAATTATAAATTTTTTTATGCATTAGTTCTCTTAAAACTAATTCCTTAAAAATATAAATGAGAAAGTGTAGTACATGTGTACATGTTAAGTTGTACTACTGTACTTTTTTAAAAGTGCAAGAGCTTGAGTGTACTGTTTTGAAGTAGAAATTTAGAAAGAAAGTAACATTAATTTTTTTTTTCTAGAGTATTTTAATATATTTTTAGAATTTAAAATATTTTTTTTCAATCACAACAATTATGAATAGAGGAACATCTTATAATAAAAAATAATAAAATTATGATCTTATATATTTATATTTACTTAAATTCAAACTAAAAGATCTAGTGTGAGAGAATGTCATGTAGTAACATATTTCTTTTCACCTATCATTTTCATCTTTTTTCTTCTTAAAAATTTAATACTAAAATTAATTTTTGAAATATATTTATTCTAAATTTAGAATATAATTAGCATGTTTAAAAATAATGTATTTTAAATTTAATTATATAAACATAAATATTTATATTTTCCCAAAACAACATAATTAAGTAAACTCATTTGCAAGACGAGTTTAGATTCTCCAAAATACACTATTTTTTTTTAAATTTAAAATATTTTTAAAATATTAAAATTAATATATTTAGAAAGTAAGTTAAGAAAAAAAAAACCAGAGAATCCAAATTTGTCGTGAACCCAGATATTTGTGACGAAAGAAATTCACTCAACGGTTATAAAATAAAAAATAAAAAAAAAAAAAAAATAAAAAATTAGAATAAAGATATGGTTATGCTTTGTTTGGCATTTCCACTCTCATTGATTAATTTCTGATTCTCATGCTCCAAATTCAGAAATGGCGTTTTCTCTCTCTGCTTCTTCTCTTTGCACACACTCTTTCAAATCCACCAACTTCAAATTGAAACCTCCCACTAAGCCTCATTGCTTCGCGCGTCTTCGTGTTCATGTTCCACCCAAAGCTTCTTCTCAGAACGACAATGCCAACACTGATTCCGTTGAAACTCCCTCCCTCCAACGCTCCTCCTCTAAACCGCCTCATGATTCATTTTCTTCTCCGCGTCGTCGTTTCAGGTACTCTTTCATCCTATAAGAACCTTTTTTTTTCTTTTGCAACAGTTGTCTGGTGTTACGAAGTTGATATCAAGTTTTTCAATTTTATAATTCAGGTCTGATTGTATATACTTCTCTCTCAGGACTTTCAGTAAAACCAAATAGGAAGGAAAAATAAAATAAATTTATCTGAAAACTAAACCAAAATGAAGTTTCCACAGCAGCTAATATGAGAGAGGTTTTGTGTCTGTGAAAATTTTAGCGTGAAGCTCATATTTTGTTTCTATTTAATTTAAATACTAAAGTCTAATGATATTTTCTTTCTATTTAATTTAAATACTTTGTAATCCAGTGATCCAATCATATATTATACGGTATTATATCTATAATCAATAACAATATATTTCTCGATTTTAAGTTCATAATATATACTAAAAAAACAGAAAGAAACTCACAAAGAGATAAAGATACCCAGAAGTGATTCCCATTTATATTAAAAGAACAAAGTAACTGTTTACATTGTATGTATAATTAAGCTGTAAAATTGTTTACTTTTAAAATAACTACTTTGAAAATTTACATGTAGAGTTACTTCTATTTGATTGACAGTGAATTATTTTTTGTATTAAAATTAAACTTTTTATGTCTATATATTTGTACATTGCGGCCTGAAGTTTGTTTCTCGGGTTTTGGGGTTTAAATTCGATAAATTGGTTGTTTATGCTTTGTTTTGGGATTTTTGTTGTGTGAACTAAACTTCATATTGATTTTCGACATTTTATTTATTTGTTTGTTCATTTACATATTTGGGGTTTCCAAAGTTGATGCTTGGTTTTTGATAAGAAATGGGTGGATTAAATTTGATGAATTTATCGTCTATGCTTTGTTTGAAGCATATATATTTACTTTGAAGTTTGTTTATTGGGCCATGAACAGTAGTGGCTGGTTTAAATTTGATGAACTTGGGATGGAGATAGTGCTCATTGCCCTCCCTGCTGCTTTGGCTTTGGCGGCTGATCCTATTGCCTCATTGATTGACACTGCGTTTGTTGGCCATATAGGTACTTATGTGGAAGTGAATTTTATGATCTGAGCTTTACTTTAACTAAGTGAAAGAAAAAAAGATTAATGAGTTAGCTGGCTGCAGCTTTTTATTCTGAATTCTGAAAGTAGTCTTTGGTTGGTGAGATGTTTTCCTGTAGTCGTTTTCAATTTTTACTACTACTAATTACAATTTTACAGAACATATTTGTTTCCCGTTTTAATATTTATAAATGGTGAAAAAAATTTAAATCTTATTTTTGTTATTTCTAATACAAATCCTCAAAACCAGGAAACAGATTTTGTAATAATTGCACAGCTTTTTCTTAAACCAAGCAAACCTTTTACTCGTGGTAGCAAGTGTTCGCTTTTCTGGTTCTTTTTGTTCTGACTTGGATTGATAAATAATTACTGTTGAAGAGATAATTCTCCCTTAATCAAATTTCTCTATGCAGGGGCAGTTGAATTGGCTGCAGTTGGGGTTTCAGCTTCTGTGTTTAATCTTGTGTCAAAAGCATTCAACGTTCCATTACTTAATATTACTACATCCTTTGTTGCGGAGGAGCAGGCACTGATTAATAAGGAAGTAGAGTCCAGTCCAAAAGATGGAAATGGTTGGTATCAAATTTTTTTAGTAATGTCTACTTTTCCTGGACCCGGTTGTAATTTTATTTTGTTCATATGTATCTACTAATAGTTTTGATCTCATGTGGGTGCTATCATGATTTCTCAGGCAAGTACCAAAGCAAGAAGCTCCTTCCTTCAGTGTCAACCTCTTTAGCACTTGCTGCAGCTCTTGGCATTGCGGAAACTGTGGCTCTTACCCTTGGCTCTGGCATTCTTATGAATATCATGGGTATACCTGCTGTATGTCATACTTGGCTAATCATTTGATCCATACATTATCTCATATAAGTGATGTTACGTTTCTTTATGTTATAATTTCTTCTGACTATTATTTACTGGGCTAAACAAATCCACCCACTCAGCACAAAGAAAAGGAAAAAAAAAACGAATCATTATCTATGAACATTTGAAGCACATGTATTTATTCAGGTTTTGATCTAAATGTCTTCGGACAACCTCCGTTTGGCAGATAAATCTATCATGAAAAATCTATCTTAACTGAAAGCAAAATTTCAGGTACAGCTAATATTTTGAACTTAAATATGAGGTTTGCTTATGAACTTGTAATCAATTGCACGCAAGCGTGTTTTATTACTTTTATGTTGTATAATATTGCAAACAATTTTTTTTTCTTACTCTTATTTTATGCTGTGTAGTGGTGTATAATTTTTATGAATTATCTGAATGTTGGAAAACATAAAAACAAGAGATTTTCAGATGTAGACTTGTGTTTTGTTTTAAGATAGCTTTTAATTGGTATATGAAATGTGTTTGGGGTAGCTCTTTTGTGTTCTGTAACAATTTTGAATATTTTAAACACCAATTATGTTCTGTATTTGTAGCCTACCTGTTAATTCTCCGTGATTCAACTTTTGAGAAACATAACAGTAACAATTAATATCAACAATATAAATACACAATTTTCCTTTGCATTCATTAGCTATCAGTCTTATGGTATCCACAGCAAGAAAATTCACATATCCTATATCCTTTTTTTTTTCTGTTGGTTTGGGTGTCATGAAATTGAAAAAGAAAAACATTTTTTTGGCTTCTCTTCATGGGCACCTGGTTTTATATAGTTGGGTTTTACATGTATAATCTTGTTTGCATTTTTTTTTTCAATTTTTGTATGCTGTACAGGATTCTCCTATGCGTGGACCTGCTGAGCAGTTTCTTTCATTGAGGGCCTTTGGTGCTCCAGCAATCGTGCTTGCATTAGCTGCACAAGGCACCTTTCGTGGATTTTTGGATACAAAGACACCTCTATATGCTGTTGGCAAGTATTTCAGCAGCATACTCTCTTTCTCTACTCATGTTACGTACAGATAAAACTAGCGACGAAGTATTCCTTTACCAACAGTACTTTCTCAATAATTTTAATTGACAAATATGAAGTTTTTATTAATAATAAATAGTTAAATTTTGACAAGAAATTAACACTTAGCATGCCTTTTTGAATCAGGAAAAGAGACAAAGTTTACATTTTTTTTAATTTTAAATTACAAACAAGTATCCATTCGGGAAGATGACCCATGGTAAAAGGAAAATATGTAATGGGGAATGCGTGATTATGTAATGGTTTTATATAAATTGACAGTGCAATTTGGCTGACAGCTTCATGCTTTTACATTGCAAAGTGCTCCACGCAGCCTTGTTAATGTTGATGTGTACTTGTGTAGAAATAGGATTACACATGTCTTGTTTTGCTTGACGTGTAAATAATGAAGGCTTGTCTTGGAATGCAGGCGCGGGAAACTTTCTTAATGCCATATTGGATCCAATATTAATATTTCTTTGTGGCCTTGGTGTTAGTGGAGCTGCAGTTGCTACTGTGATATCTGAGTACGTCAATGATGTGGTAAACTTAGTTTTATCTGTGCATTTGCACACATCCCTTAATTCATGTGATCTTATTTTAACCGAATTTGTCCGTTTTCACCAGATACTTAATAGCTTTCATTCTGCTATGGAAATTGAGTGACAAAGTGCTGCTAATTCCTTTTGAATTTAATGGGAGAAGATTTTTTAGCTATCTGAAATCCGGTACGTCTCTCACAATTAAGTTCAATTTTTGCTTCGGCTGTCCTTGCCCTTCAATGAAAGTTGGTAATGGTAATGAAATGATCAAAATTGATTGATATTGGAAAGCAGCCTTAATTGTTGTCACTCCTAGCTTGCCTTAGTCATAGCATCTTTGGGGGCTGCTCTATTTGTAACTTTAAAGGTGGTGGTTTAGTCTCATATCGACTAGAGATATGACTTATGTTAGCTATATTTTACTATATGGGTCTAGGCTCATCTCTATGCAATGCAATGTACATTCTATGTATAATATGTTCCTTTATTGTACTTGTGACACACAAAGATTCCATCTATAACTATCTATCATTTATTTCTAGACGGTATCTAGAGCCTAGTTGAATACTTGCCCTCCTGGTGGACTGACTATCCATCAATGCCAATTTTTTTTCCAAAATTAATGTTTTGTTCCGATTTTTGGCACCCTCTTAATGTTGTGCCTCTTTTGTTGCCCCTTCTACACCATTTTCGGCATTGTCATCTACTTTCTAACCGGTGACCTCACCATTAGAGTTGCCTTGCCTAGGCGACCATTGTGTTGTGAGACTCAACCATAAGAGCAACCACTTGCCCTTATGTGTTCCTGGAAATAAAGGTACTTATCTTTTCATCCATCATTGGCAACTATGCATGCATGGCAGCGTGTTCAACCACTTTTCCAGTTGATCTCACCAGTGTCAGACTCGCCTTAGTGTCATCTCCTTCAATTTGGTCTTGGCTTCTTGGTTTGGACATGTTTTACGTATCTACGTCAAGCTTTGGCTTAAGGGGAAGGATTATGTTGATCACCTCACCTAGACAATGGCCTCCATTGACGTAAAAGATCACCCTTGATAGTTGAAAATTGATGCCTAAGTTTGTAGTGTTCTTAAGTCAACTATTCATCCCTCCCTGAAGCTGTTTTTCATGCCCATGACACTTGTGTTGGGGTTTAGGAATAGATCCGGTTGCTGCACACGAATGATGCTCAATGCCTCAATGGTGTTTGCCAAAGTCTCTTGAGTATCATCACCCCTAGACGACGTGACAGCCTCATGGCTCAAAATTTAGGCAAAGTCCATGGTCTTCTACATGACTTTAATGAACTATTACCCCTCTTGCCATTTCTGCCCAAGAAGTAGATCTAAGTCAAACCTTCTTTACATTGATGGTGTTGTATGGGCTTCTTGATGAGTATTCATCAATTCGTGGTCATATTATGGGTCTTCAATTCTGCCCACACCGAGCAGTGCTTGATCCACCCCATTTCATGTATCGTGGAAGTTATCACCTAACATACCTTCTTTTGTCCCTTTCGTGATTCCTCTGCATTGGTATCTCTGCGTGATGACTATAATTGCTCTTGCAATCAAGAACGATGGTTTCCAAATAAGATCATTACCACAAACTCCGTCACACAATTGATTGGTGTTATACCTTGTATGATCACCCTTGTCGATTGTTGCTGCTCAGGCTACCACCCCTGTTCCTTCTGCAGATTCTGGTGTCATTCCCATTAATAGTTTTGGACTTTCGACTCTTTTCTGGTCTTCAAATGGTATTAGGAAAGTCAAGCCTCCAATTCCACTACTTCTATTGTGCACACAGGCACTTCATTTGTAGGTCTCACTCCCTCCACCTCTCTTAGCTCTTGGGTCCTTGATTTTGGTGCCACCGATCATATATTTGGTAATAAATTTATTTTTTCTCATCTCTTTTCACTTATGGTTTCTACCCTTTATCACTACGACTAATGGCTCCCGAGCCCCCTCTTATGGTGTTGATATTATCCATCTTCTCTCTTTTCTCTCCATTGACAATGTCTTTTATGTCCCCGAGTCTATTTAATTTATTATCCCTTAATTGTCTCACCCATTCTCTTGATTGTCTTGTTTCTTTTCTTAAATATTTTGTTTTCTTACAAGACCAAAGTTGGGGACGAATGATTGGTATCAGATATGAGTCTCCCGGACCTTACCAATTACAAACTTCTGCTCATGCTGGCTCAATGATGGATTCGCCTTCTCTCTTCCATGTTCAATTGGGCCTTTCTAGTTTTCTAAGATTCAACTTCTTGTATCATGTTTGTCTAAATTGTATACTCTGTTTCGAAAATTGCGTCAATTAGGAAAACATAGCAGTAGTTGTTTTTCTTAGAGTGTTTCTAAACGAGTTTTGTCTCCTTTTTGCATTAGTTCACTCAGATATTTTGGGACCCGAGTCGTATTAGGTCTACTTTAGGATTACAATATTTTTTAACTTTCATCGGTAGTTATTCTCAAAGTAATTGATTGTTTTTAGTGGAAGATCATTTTAAGGGTATTTTGAAAAAGTAATACAATTCTTAAAAAAATTAGTGTCACTAACTGAATTGATTAATTTTCTTAATTCCTGTAAATTAGTTAATAGAGTTTTATTATAGGGATGTAGGGAGTATGATTTCATTAGCTTGAAAATGTTTTGTTTGGTTAATAATTTCTATAACTGGACACAGTGCAGTATGTGAGTTAAGGAGCAACACAGAATGTTTACTTTTGACTATCGCATTTTGTAGGCGGTCTTCTTACTGCTAGGACTTTGGCTGTGTTTATAACTGTGACACTTTCAACATCTGTGGCCGCACAGCAGGGCCCTATACCTATGGCTGGTCATCAAATTTGCATGCAAGTTTGGTTGTCTGTTTCTTTGCTCACTGATGCTCTGGCACTTGCTGGTCAGGTTAGAAAATTATATTGCATTGGACTATAAATTGCATTTTGTTTGGACACACCAAGGTTATACCAGTTTTAATGATCAATAAATATCTCAAGGGCACGTCCTCTCACCTGGTTTCAAAATCGCATGAATTTAGAAGAATAAAATTTATAATATGAAATCCATTATGGTGAACATTTGAGGGCTTTCCCTTACCATATCAGGCAAATTAGGGGGCATTCCATTTTACATGATGAGCACTTTTCCATTTCCCAAGATACTGAAATGGTATTAACAAGAAATAAGAAATACAATACTGTACCATATCCTCCAACATTACCCAAAAAAGAAAGCAGTTGGCAAGGATTGGAAGAATTGACTCTGTAAATTGTAGAATTCATATTATTTGAAGATGTCATCTAAACAAACTATCTCAAACTTATAGGTCCTTGAAATTATTTTGCTGCAACTTACCTGTCATGTTAAAATGACATTTCTTTACAGGCACTTCTTGCCAGTAGTTACTCCCTGGGAAATTATAAACAAGCACGCCGTGTTATATACAGAGTGATACAGGTTTTCACCAGAAATTGCTTTCTTCTTTCTTACACATACCTTCTTTTAGTGAGATTGGAACTTATACTGACCCAGAATTCTTTTCTCCTACTCTATTTTACATGTTAAACAGATTGGTTTAGGAGCAGGAATCAGTTTGTCTATTATCCTATTCTTTTGGTTTGGATCATTTTCTACTTTATTTAGCACAGATTCTGAAGTTGTGGATGTTGCTCGGTCAGGTATATGGGTAAGAAACCACAGTTTTGCTGAAAGAAACTTTTATTATCATTTTGTAGGCTTTCTATGCTACTCCCAATTAGCTGTCCTGGATTTAATCAGACACTCAGCCTGACAGAAGTGGGTCTGTCAGGCCAAGTCATGAGTGTCAACTCCAAATTGAAATCCTTATGTTTGAAAGCATTATAGGGCATTTTCTAGGCAACAAGTTCGTTCAGGAAAGTAGAAGAATGTATTTCATTTGGATGTCTGTGTCTATTGTTTTTTTTGTCTGATTGTTCTTCCTCTAGTGTGGATATTATATACCTTGAAAGCTGATGTTTTTGGACAGTATCAGAATTTTTGTGATGGATGGGTATTTATTTAAGCCATGATAACTTTTTAGTATAACTAATAAATATTTCATTATATGCCGTGCAATTCTTCATTCTTTCTGTGGAAGCATGTATACACAAGTCATTTGGCATATCTGATATTTAGTTACACATGCAGTTTATTGCTGGATCTCAACCAGTGAATGCTTTGGCATTTGTCATTGACGGGCTTTATTATGGGGTATCAGACTTTGGATACGCTGCTTACTCAATGGTATTTGCCTAGTTCAATGATTGAAAGATAGTTACTCATTGTGATTGTTTCCTATTAACTCATTTTCTCGTGTCCTTTTTTTTTATTTCGGCTTTTGTTTTGGGTAGGTGCTGGTTGGACTAATTTCTTCAACTTTCCTTCTGGTGGCTGCTCCAGTAGGGCTTCCTGGAGTCTGGACTGGATTGTTTATCTTCATGGCTTTGCGTGTTGCAGCTGGAGTTTGGAGGTGAAGTATTTAATTCATTTTGAAATTTGAATGTGATAGTTGGGGAACTTCATATTTGTGTATTTTGACCCGTTAGTTCTACTCATTCAAATCCTAGCTCAAAGAGCAATGACAAAATGATATAAGTAGCATTTTTTACTTTTTGTTCTCTCCTATCTTGATTTTTCTATTCGGGAGGTGTAGGGTACTCTATGCATAACACTAGCAAAATTTTCTTTAGTTTTTGTTGAGTTAATATTTTTCTTTTCTTAAGGCTGAGCAGCAAAAGTGAGCCTTGGGATACAATCTGGCATAAAGACGGAGCGGAAGAATGACTAATATGCATTCAAAAAGTCATGTATTCATAAGTTCCAACCATAACCAAGGATGATGAGGACATGACTTGTTGATTTGATTTCAAAGAGCTCTAATATGCGGACACTAAATCCTTGCAATTAAAGAGAGAATCCAGCATGACAGCAGGAAAATAGTAAATTATTAAAATGTCTCAGCAATTGCTGCATACCGATTGCCAAAATCTCGCTGATACAAGTAGATACTGAATGACCATCAGAACATGGAAGGAGAAAATGGTTAAATGACCAGTTTACAGCTTAGAAGGGGAGTCTTCTTGACACTCGGGTTTTTGTTCAAAATTTGTATTTATTGCTAAATTGTGCAGAATTTTCTATATTTTCATTGGTAAAGACTGCAATGTAGGTGAACATAGGTACTTTGAATTGTCCATTGCTGCTATTTAAGTGGGTATGTATTATATATATGCACTATGTACAACTTTGTTAATGGTTATCATTAATTTTCAAGCTATTCACATTATTCATTCAGTGGTATTTGCTATTAACGATTTCATTTACATCTGGTTAATTTTGTTTCATTATTACTTATTTTTATTAATGAACGTCAGTGAGCGGTTATTAAGTGAATAGTTATTATTAACTTTAAGTAGTCAATAGTCATTAAGGTTTTCATCAAAGACAAGTTTAACAATCGTATAAAGAAGTTAAATGAATTTTCTGTTTAATTAAAACTAAAAATTAAATTATTCTTGAAAAAAATTTAACCTTTTAATTTTAAGATTGAATGTTAATTCTTCTTTGTATTAATTTTCAAACATGTTTCAAATAATATTGAAGATAAATTGAAATCTTTAGGTGGTACATCTAATTTTTGGAAAAATTAAACCTTGAAAGAACTGACCCCACCATTGTCTAGACCAAAAACTAGTGCTTATAATAAAATAAAAATATGCCTTTTGTACTAAAAACTCAAAGTATGCACTACGATAGCGATGGCCTTTTGGCGTATATGAACATTTGGAGTGGATTAATCATATCATTGTTCAACATTTATAATTTATAACATGATACAAAATTCTTACTACAAAGTCTCTACAGTGAATGAGAACGGAAACATAGCTTATTGAATCGCCAAGGTGGGGAAAAACATGCTATAAGTAACACCACCACAGCGAAAAACAAACACTACAAGTCTTTAGGAATACTAAGATCCTATTTGTGGAAAGCATACATCAAGTAACTTCTGCTCTTCCAATAAGCCAAAATCATAATCAGGATTTAAGAAGCTATAATCATAACCCACTTCCAAGTCTGCAAACTGCATATTATTCCAATGCTCAGGAAGGTAACCACCAAGTTTGTGTAGCTGTTGAGAAAGATCACACAACTTCCTACTATGGCCAGAACTAAATCCAGGTAGGGAATTTCTGCTTGTGTTGATGTTGTTCATAGCATCAATTTGGGACATGCTTTCAATTGGTCCAACAGTGCCACCACCAAACATATGAATTCCCTGCATTGAAGGATAATTGGAATCCCCAACTACGGGTGCCTGATTCTTGTAATGAATAGAATGTGCTTTCAGCTTGCATTCCAAACACTTCAGCTTAGTTCTCATCTCATCAAAATGTTCAGTTCTATAAGGCTCATGTGGTGTCTGATCATGACTAATCTTTAAGCACTTGCTGTGACATAGCCCCAGGATTTCAGAAATTACTTCCTCGGTATGTTTTCTTGCTATAGATACCTCAGTTTGGGTGTTATTAAAGTGCTCAGAATGTGGTCTTGTATTGCTATCTGGCAGCATGTTATGCATATATCCAAGGCAATGGTTGCTGCAGCTTAACTCACATGATTTTAAAGTTTCAACTGATTCTGCTCTTGTTTCTTCACTCTTCTCCACAATGTCATGTTCAGCAGCATCAGAAGAGCTGCAGTAGTTAGCTCCTGTATTCATGGGTATCTCCACGGGCTCCTTTTGCAAGAGATTATTACCCTTTTCACCTAGGCCAGAATTTTTCAAAACCCTCTCCAATTCTCTGTCTATTCCTTCACTTTTTTCAGGCATTTCAGACTTAATATTCTTCAAATTTATTTGACATTGTTCAAATCCAGTTGTCGTTTCCTTCAAGTCCTCTATTGATTCATCAGCGACACAACCTCCTGAAAGAACCTGTTTCTCTTCTGTTACCTCAAAGACACCAATCTCAGAAAACCTTGGTTTCTCTTCATGAGGCTGATGAAGGTTCCTTTCCAACTCAGCTTTTGCAACATCATCATCATTCTCCGAAGAATCACTTGGTGATTTTTTATCACATCCACTAGATGATGATCCATTAGAGTCTACTGGCTCCACAGAAGGCTCGGGAAAATTCAAACGGGCAGAGGGGCCGTACATGGCCTTGGCAGCTTCATCATAAGCAAGAGCAGCTTCAAGTGCAGTGGAGAAAGTACCAAGCCAAAGCCTATTTGCTTTTTCCCCCACAAGCTTTCCATTGATTGGCTCGCGAATCTCAGCAACCCATTTTCCCCAAATTCTCTGCCTCACACCTCTGAACTTGCAATCGGAGTTCTGAGGCCCTCCCTTACCTCTCATGCACCCTTTTCTCGACCCTTTTGCAGGAACTTTGTGAATCACTTCCGCCCCATTTTCCCTTGACCCAAGTTGTTGCTGCCTGTTATACTCCTTCCACTTTTCAAGAGTGTTTTCCACAGAATCATTTCCACTACTGCGTCTCTTGCGTGATTTCCTCTCCCTGCACCCATTCCAGCCATCAAATAAACAACATTAACAATTTTGCACTCAACTTTCTTCAACAAACCGTCAGCTATGTTTACAAAACAAAGAAATTTTTATATAGAAACATATAAAGAAGTATAACAAAGCTTATGCAGTAATCACAAATTGTGTATTTAGCGTATGACATGATAGCGTAAAACATTTTATGCTGTCGTCCAATCACATATCGATATACATCATAAATCTATAACAATTTTCTTAGAAATTATAGCAACAATACCATGATTTTTATGCACGATATTTGATTGGGTGGCAGAAAGTACACCAATTTTTTCTTAACTGGATTGATTACAAAAAAAAAGGTAGCACAAAGAAAAAGGAAGGATGAAATGAAGAAACTAGAATAACAACCAGATAGAGTTTGGATGAAATGGAAGAGCAGCAAATTGAGATGAACGAAGAAGTTAGCAACTGACCCAGAAACGTTAGTATTAGTCTTCATGCGCTTTTGCTATTGAAGAAGCATGTAGCATGCAATATGGTTCCTTGTAGTAGTTGGTGTTGCAATGGAATATGAAAAATTTAGTAGCAATTTGTGTTGCAGGGTTTTAGAGGGGTTTTGGATTTTCTTATGTTGCGGCTGTTTGATTTGGATGTTTGTGTGCTTTGTCACTGCAATCGTCATGCTTGACTTGTTGTCTAAGAAAAAGCTCAACATTTCAATTTGCATTTGGAAGAGAGAAATTGGGATTGGTAGGTGTAGATAGCTATGATGACGTGGCACTCTTTCACATGCTAATGGCGAGGCTGATCACCATCTGGGGTTCTGACACGTGGCGCCAATTGTTTCATGGTGGCAACTCCGTAGAAGCTTTCTTCATTGCGAAGTGCTCTTTTTCTATTTGGTATTGTTTCCTGCAACTCCTCACTTATCCATAAGCCTCTTTATTTTTTTATTATAATATTTTTTCAATTGTATCTTATTTTCAAATTTCACTTTATTTTTTCTAAAACACATTCATATTAATCTTCACAATTGTTCTATCTTTAGCCTGGCTACACCCTATGCTAAGAAATCATATTATTAATAAAAAATTTGTTCATAACATTTTTTTAAATCATGCATCAAAAGATTTTGTTTATCCATACTATTAAAGATAGGACCCGTGTTACTTTCAAAAAAATTATTATAAATTTAGATGTGGATAGAAATTGAGTATAAAAAAATATTATTTTAGTTATAAAGCCATGTACTTAATTCTATTTGAAACATTTATTAAATATTTTAAATTTTTAAAAAATAGTTATATAGATAACAAAACAAAAGACACATTATATATTGTGAATGAATATGTATAGAAGTTATTTATACACTATTATTAATCGCTAGTTAGATAAGTGTTTTCTAATAGTTAATATTCTAAGCATAAATGAATAATTTATAATAATATATAATGGATTATCCTATGCATAATTCCTTTTTTTTAAAATTAACTTTTAAATATAATTATTTTCTTCTCATAAGATGTACAAGCGTTTCATTTAGTTTTATCTTTCAATATGTCAAACATCAAATAATAAAAAAATGACTTTTATTTTTATAAATTTCAGTTATAGTATTTAATAATAACTTTTTTAATTCTTTTAAAATGTAAACACACTAATACAAATAAATTTTTTTATGCTAGGTATCGATAATACTTACAACAGGTGTAAATTTTATATATCAAATTACACGATCTTATAAAATTTTAAGTGATAAGTATCGTTAAATGTTATGTCCTATATCAACAAACTATTCACTTATGTCTTAAATGACTATAATTTTATTAAATCTTTTTCTGTCTTCTACTTTACAGGAAAAAAATAGGTAATTTGAGTATTTTATCATCATTTTCAATATAAAAAATATTTTTCTTCTCCATTTTTACATTTAAAGAGTATAAACTTTTTTTTCATCCTCATCTTTATTGAGAAACTAGTATATCTCTATCCGAACTCACGCATGTACTTGTCTTTTATTATTTTAAATATTAATTAAATATTTTTTTTTTATAAAAAAAATAAAAACAACAGAAAAAAATATAATATTATCAAATATTTAACATAATACACATTTTTTTTAACGTCAAATAACAAGAAAGAAATCATAATGGCATAAATATCAAATAACAATTATATAAAGATAAAATAATTATAAAAAATAGTAAAAATATCAAATGTATGATCTAGAAATACCTTATGAAACAAATGATGAAAGAGAAGTTAATATAAGTTTTTAGGTTACCTAATAAATTAAAAATATTTTATTAATTTAAATCAGGGACGAAAATGAGTATTGGGACGATATGGATACAGAGTATATATGTACACATTCATCCATATTCTCATACCTAATTTAAAAAATTGGGTATTATCAATACCCATATTTGTAGCTAGTCAACGAAGGGATTCTCTATCAAAATTGAAACGTGGTATGACAATACCAGCACATGGACGAGTTCATTTATCATCCCTACTTCCCTTGTCTAGTATTTCAATGTATCATTTTTTCTTTTCACTTTTATAATCCTAATTGTAATAAATTATATACTAGAATTTCAAAATGTTATGGATAAGTAATCCTTATAATAAAAGGGATACAAATGCTATCATACTTTGTGTCTTTATCACCACGTATGACACCTTTCATGAAAGCTAATCTTTTATGTCAGTCCTCTACTTTTCAAGGAACAAGTTCTCCTTCTTGTCATTATCATATTGTATTTACAATATGTTCAACATATAATGAAGTAACCACAAATGGGATCAAACCAACCCACAAAAAGAAAGAGAATAAATTCTTTGAAAAAAATATAAAAAAGGAAACAAATCACTTTGAGTCCTGAAGAAGAATAGTTGTATGATTCAAAGGTGATGATATCTAAAGATAATTGTGAGGAGGTATGTATTATTGAAAATTTACTCATTGCATTGAGAAAGTGAAAAATATCATGTGTTAAATATCTTATTTCTTAACATGTTTACAATGACAATCTTTCTCATTAACATCAAAGCTTTATTGTTGACATTTACCATAAAAATTCCTACCTCAAATCAAGAAGCATGAAACATTGCATGCAAGTCATGACAAAGGAGATGAATGCAAGTCATGACAACTGGAAGATGATTAACAAACCAAAAGACAAAAGGGTTGTAAGGTG
This sequence comes from Phaseolus vulgaris, assembly GCF_000499845.2. Taxonomy (NCBI): domain Eukaryota; kingdom Viridiplantae; phylum Streptophyta; class Magnoliopsida; order Fabales; family Fabaceae; genus Phaseolus; species Phaseolus vulgaris. Next base: position 9,384,343 of record NC_023752.2, on the reverse strand, counting down.
TAAATTGATATTTATAGTGAAATATAAAGGTAGATGAAACAATAAATAAATATAAAGTTAGATTGGCTACAAAGGGATACACTCAAATTTTTGAAATTGACTAAGAGGAAATATTTTCTCTAGTAATAGATAAATACAAGGTGTTCTTACTCTAACAACTAATTTCAGATGGACTTACACAAGTTGGATGTGAGAGTGTGTTTCTTTCATGGAGCTTTAGAAAAATAAGTATATATTAAGATTCCTCAATAGTTTGAAACTCATAACAAAAGAAATAAGGTATATCTCCTAAATAAGGTTTAATATGGTCTTAATAAATCTCCAAGAACATGGTTTAAGAAATTTATGAATGCAAGGATATTCTTAGGATACAAGTTAAACCAAGGATATCACACTTTATTCACAAACTACCAGTGTTATAGGTAAACTCACTATATTATTGGCCTATGTGAACATATGATTATTGTAGAAAATAATGAAATAGAGAAAATTGACTTTAAAGAAAAAAATGATAACCTAATTTTAAATGAAAGACCTGAAAAAAAAAATCAACTACTTTCTTAAAATAGAAGTTCCTTATTTTAAAAAGCGGGTTTTCGTCTTTCAAATAAAATATTTACTTGATCTCCTTAAAACAATAAGTTGGAGTGTAAAACGTTAAGAGTTCCTATGACCAAAAATCATAAAACTAAAAGTGAAGATAACTCTCATGTAGAAAAAACTCAATATCAAATATTTATATGAAAACTTATTTATTTATCACATGAGACTAGAAATTGCTTATGCGATTAGTGTGATAAACCAATTTATATATGTTCCAATAGAAAGATACATGTAAGTACTTAACAAAATTCTTCAGTACTTAAAGTCCAGGGAAAAGATTATTTTCCTAAAAGGATAACACTTTGACCCTGAAGATTTATATTGATATAGACTATGCAAATTTTGTTACCAACTGAAAATCTACATTTGCATACTATATGTTTTTTTTGGAGAAATAACGTGAAGAAGAAGATAATAGGATAACGCATTATAGTAAAAGTGAAATTTTGAGTTGTTGCTCAAGGTATGTATTAAGGATTCTAGATGAAAATTATACTAGATGAGCTTAAAATAAAGATGATATCTTTATATAATTTTATGATAACAAGTTAATCATAAACATTGTGCATAATTCAGTGTAATACGATAAAACCAAATATATTGAAATTAACAAACATTTCATGAAAGGTAATCTTAAAAAAAAATATTGTGATTAGAACTCACGTCACTACAAGACTTTAAATAGTAAATATTTTTAAGGATTTTCCAAGGTAGATTCTAGGATACTATGGGAATGTTATATATTCTTTTACTAAATTGGGGACAATGTTGTAAATTACAAATCATTAGGATAAAAATATCATCAATATTTTCAAAATAATTAAAGGGAAAATATCTTTAGAATCTTCCAAATTATTTTAGTACATTTTTATTTTCTTATTTTAAAGAGTTTGACTAAGAATATAATTTGTGTAACTGTTATCAATCATTATTTTATTTTTTCAGTTCAAGTGCAATCATCCTATTAACTAATTGAACATCAAAATACCAAATCAAAACAATATCAAAATAATTCAACTCAAACTAATACATCTTATACAACTCTAGAGTTTACATAAACCTAATATATTACTCAATTACATTGGCCTGATACAAAATTTTATCACTAGATAATATATGTCAATCATACTTTTGATATCCTTATCAAACTATACTCATTCCAAATCAATCTCATATTTGTACCACAATAGTTCATTCACATAGACTTATCAAATTAAATATCCATTCTTATAATGAGTAATTTTTTTACATATGAATTAAATTAGGTTAGTTTTTCTTATTTTAACTTATATGCTTCCCATATAAATTAAAAAATATTAAAAAAGTTCTAACTTGTTTCTAGTCTGATTCAAAAAAATCAAATAGTAAAATTAGATTTCACTAAATTTTTTTTATTAAATATCAATTAATTTAAAATCATAAAATAATTAGTTATTATATATACTAAATTAGATAGTATTTTATAAATTAAAAAATTATTAATATCTAAAATAAATTATATTATTAATAAAAATTTATAATTTTTAAATTAGTTTTTAACATTTAATTATTAAGAAATTTTAATTATTAATTACTTTAAATTTTAAATTGTTAGTAATTAAAATATTTATTTCAGCTTACTGCATATGCAACCAACTAAGCCATTCATATATCCGAAAATATCAGTAAATAGCTAAATATTGATGAAAATAACCTGAAATCAATATTTGATTGGTTTAAATTGTCCTAAAATTATGGGTTCCATGAAAGAAAGGAAAGGAAATATCAAAAAAATTTGGGAGAAATAATTTTTTTGTATAAATTTTGAAAAGATAAATATTTTATAAAAATAAAAAGAAATTTATTTTATATTATATATAACTTTGACAACTTTTAAACATAAAAAATTGGATAAAAAAGTATTGGAAAATATTACATTAAATTTGAAAACATTTTAAGTAATAAAAAGTATTATATTACAAAAATAAATATTTTTATTCAATCTTAAAAGCAAATATTAGAAGACATACAAATAAAAGAAACTCATTTTAAAAAATGTATATTCTTTTTAAATATATGAAATGTTTTTTTGAGTACTATCGACAATTATTATAATTTTATATATTACAATTATTTTTACTTGATATTAACCTAATAGTTTAATATATTTGTTAGTAAAATATTAGAAATACATACAATTTTTTTTAAATATAGGTTGATAAATTTCGATTTCTCACAATTTTTATACACAACTATGTGAATAATCAAAGGGCACATAATCCATCTTACATACCCAACTACCTAAACTCTATGATATTTTAAATTGTAATTTTACATTCCAAAATGAAAGAGGATTATCCAAATTTGTTATAAAATACATAAAGAAAAATACCCTAAAACTCCAAGCAGTTCCTACTTTGGGGGATAAAAGCTAGAGGCTATGAAGGCCATGATGACCTTATTGATTAATGGTGATTAGTGAACATTGTTGATTAATGGTGATTAGTGAACATTATTGATTAATGATGATTAGTGAATCTTGTTGATTAATGGTGATTAGTGAAACTTGTTCTCCCACTTACTTTCCTTACCATTCAACAAAAACCAATTACTTGACTTGGTCTACACCTCTATGCATCTCCCATTTTATTATCAATTATCTCTCTCCCAAACTTTTCTCTTTTTCTCTCTCCTTTTCCATTCTCTTCCATCTTCTTCACATCTCAATTCTTTTCATCATCAATAATAGGTCTGCTTCTCAATGGAGTGTCTTTCTTTTGGGTTTACTTTGAGCCTTCTTTTCTATATATTTATCTCATCATTTCATTCAAAATACTTTAAATGTTTAGTATTTTTTTTTCTTTTGTTTTATAGCCACATGATCCATGGCCTTATCATTGATAATTGGTGTCAATTGTGATGTTATGCAACAACTTTCTAGATAATTTTTTTGAAGCTATGCATAACACCTTAATTTAATCAGAATTTTCACTCTCTATTAATTAGAAGTGAGTTTAGTTTAAATCTTTAGATGTATTAGCACCCCTTGTTTATGAACAAATAGTTTATTTGTCTCTCTTAAAGCGTAAGAGAGTTAGTTTTTTTAAGAGTATATATTTATTTTTAAACAAGTATATGCATGTTACTAAAATGTAATTTAGCTGTCTGATGAGTGTGTATATGGATTAAATTAAATTTCAATTATAATACCTATAAATAATTTGTATTTTAATAATAATAATATACTTATCCAATACAAAAGATAAATATGAAAGATAAAAAGGAACTTTAAATAATTTTATTTAAGTTTATTTGAATAATAAGAATAACTTAATTTTTTAATCATCATCTGTTTAATTTCGATGCTAGTAAAAATATATATTAAAATGCTCTGAAGGTGAATTTATTATAACTTCAAGCTTCTTTTGTGGAAAAGGATAATTAAAATGATATCATTCATTGTCTATGCTTTCCCTGGTCATCATACCTGAAAATTCTGCATTCTGAACATCAATTTAAATTTTCTGAATTTAAGAAAAAGATATTTTCTCCATATATTATTTGAATATGAGAGACATATCCAATCATCTAACTTAGTGTTTTATGTTGACAGTCAAAAGCAATAATATAAAAGACATGGCTTCTAATTTCCGAGCATTTTGGAACAGTCCAGTTGGTCCCAAAACAGCACATTTTTGGGGACCTGTTGCCAATTGGGGTTTTGTTGCTGCTGTAGGTTATTCTATTTTTTTCATTCTCTTTCAAATTAAATTATCACTGAATTATTAAATATTTTTAAATTTAGAAATTAAAAATAATTTATCACTATAGAAATTAAAAATAATTAGTCACTATATTAATTAAATTAAATACTATTTTAGAAACTAAAAAATTATTAATATTTAAAATGATTTTCTATTATTATTAATAAAAATTTATAAAATAGTTTTAAATTGATAACTAAATTAGTTTTCAAAATTTTAAATATTAATATTTTAGATTTTAAATTAGTCTTTAAAAGATTAATAAAATTTAATTTAAAATAAAAATAACCAAATTATTAAAATCTTAATAACTAATGATTAAATATTAATTTAGAAACTATTTTATAATTTTCATTAATAATCAAATCTACATGTTAATAATTTTTTAGTTTATAAAATAATCTTCAATTTAGTCTAATTATTTTAGCTTTTAAAATTAATTTTTTACTGAATGAATTTTTTTATACTGAAGTAAATTAAAAAAAATTTATATTACTTAAAGATTTGTTGGGCACTAAAACAATTCACGAGGTTCACAATGAATTTCTTCCAGAGACATTACATGTTCTTGATTAAACTGTGTGATGTGTTTGGTTTCAGGGTTTGGTGGACATGAAGAAACCTCCGGAAATGATCTCTGGCAACATGACAACAGGTTGAAATGATCTGCTGAAGGAAACTTGGAATGTTCTTATAACAATGAGAATCATTTTGTGTGTTTAATAATGTTTTTTCATTTCTTGTGTTTGAGTTGGTACTGCAGTGATGTGTGTTTATTCAGTATTGTTCATGAGATTTGCATGGATGGTACAACCTCGAAATTATCTACTTCTTTGTTGCCATGCATCCAATGAGGGTGTGCAGTTATTTCAACTCTCCCGTTGGGCAAAGGCGAATGGGTATGCAACTTACCATTTCATTATATGAATATTGCTTTTTCAGGTCTAAGCCTTCATGGATATTTTGTTTTGTATAGGTACCTCTCAAAGAAGAAGGAGGATCTTTAATCCAAGCACTTTGATGTTAAATCAAATTCTTTTTTATGCACAATCAATGAATTAAATTATTTATTATTTAGAGTAATTAAGATATACTCCAAACCATATACTCATATTTCACAAAGATCAAGACTAGAAAAGACCTCTTGTAAGAAAAAAAACAATTTCTACTCCAATCAAATAAAAAATATAGAGTATGCAAATCCAACTTAATCTATTGGTTAATCATAGGGCTCCTATAATAATGATAAATTTTTGTATTGATTTGATTATTCATGTAGATCAACAATGGGTTTTTACATTTTCATAACCGAAATTCATGGATTGTTTTCCTAGATGTATATTTGGTATTGAGTAAAAAAAATTTTCAGCTTAATCAATGTAATATCCATTTTAGAAAAATCTTTCGTGTATGCTATTTTAAAGGGCAAAAGTCTAGTTTCGTCACTATGTTAAGTGATTATATATTAATATGTTGGTAAAGTTTTACGTTAGTTGTACTACTAGTTTTTAAATAACTTATTATAAGATAATTTTTAATTAAATAAGTGTAAAAAACACTAATTCTTAAAGAATTTAACAGTTTTAGAAATATATAAACATGTAATCAAGCAACACTTTTAACTAGACACTTTCATATTCTTATGTATTTAAAATTAGGATGGAACTATTTTTACAACTCATTTATTAAAAAAAGAAATTCTAAGAAGAGTTTTCTCCTAAAGATTATTACTATAGCAAAACTAATAAACATAACATTTTTTTAAAGAGTTTATTCCTTTTGATTTAGGTGAATAAATTATTGTTAATTTATAATTAATATCTTCTTCCTTTAGACAATAATCATATCACAAAATATACATATTGCTCATTTAATTTAATTTTTTAATTTTGTGCTAAATTGATTTTTTTACTTCTGTTTTGTAAGATAAAAACATCAAATGTTTTATCTTTAATCTTTATGTTTTAAATACAATTTATTCTATTTAAAAAAATTATTTACAAAAATTACAACTTTTGATATAATTTGTTTTAAATAAGTTAGATTCATTAGATTAATGTCCTCAATTTCACGTTATACCAAATGTCATGTTTTCATAGTTAATTTAGATTTTACACATAAATCGCGTTAAATACTTTAATTTTCGTGAAAGTTGATAATTTAATCATTTTAATTTCATAATATATAAAGAATACATATGTCTTAGCTAATTTTCACAATATTTATGTGCGTGTGCATGTGTGTTACAACAATTGTGTGTTATAACAATTGTATCTTGTTCTTCGATCAAAGTTTTTCTTAGTATTAGGAGGATTTTTGTTTATGGCTTCAGGCATAAATTGAGGTGCATGATGATCTCATTTTCTAGAAACATAACAAGTTTTTTTTTTCTTTCTTAAAGGTGGGGTTATAAGCATTAGGACAATAAAATATAAATTTAATTTTCTTCTTATGACAAGTTTCCTTTGTTAGAAAATTATGTAACATTGTAAAGTGATTCATGTGAAGCCTGGATGTGATTTGATATTATAAAAGGGCATATTGGTTAATTTGGGAGGTTAGGTTATATATATCTTATGAAACCTGATGAAAACCTAATCTGATGGAGATTGGGAAACATAAAGGAGATAAGGTTTTGTCTCTACAAATGAGGTTGTCTCACTGTTGGCCATTAATAAAGAGTGTGTCAAGAAAATAAAATTGCAAGAGATAGATTGAGAAGAGGTGATTGAAGAAACTACTCAGATAGGGACTCTCATGGATCAAGGTAGGTGTCTATCTCTATTATATAAAATGTATGGAATATGAGGATCATATATTGTAAGATCCTTATGATGTCCATTATTTTTCATTATTGTGGTATCAGAACATTGTTGTTCAAATTTATGATTGTTCATGAATGATGTTTTTTCCAATTTTATGAACCCTTTTAAAATTAAGAATATTGCAATACCATTTGAGGATAAACTTTAAGGTTTAATTTATCCATTTATTTCCACTATGTTATGAATTAATTTCAAATTAAAATAATGAAATCTCAAGTCTTTCGCTACATCATAAATCATGAATTTTGTTTTATTTGAATGTAAGAGGAAAAAGTTAAGATAAATAAAAGTAATTGCATAAATATATATTTGTATATTTTGTTGATGAATGATATTATTTTTGTTGAAATTAATTGTATGATAGATTTGTAATCACCAAAGTGATCAAATCTTTATGTTTTTTTTTCCTAATTCCAAAGTTCATGAATGATATTATTTATGGAATTATTTGTATAATAGATTTGTAATCACCAAAGTGATCAAATCTTTATATTTTTTTTAATTCCAAACTTCACGAACGATATTATTTATGGAATTATTTGTATGATAGATTTGTATTCGACAAAGTGATCAAATCTTTATGTTTTATTTAATTCCAAATTAGTGATGAATTTTATTTCAATTATCTACAGAATGAATGCTAAACTATTATTTATTTATGGGTTAATTGAAATTCATTATTATAAGGCATTTGTGGATCGCCCAAAGGTTGATTAATTGTACTTATAATTAATGGATATGATTGTTGGTAGTGAGTATGTGTTATTAGTTTTATTTTGTACATCCAAAGATAACAAATATTTCTAGTTAATGCATATGTCCTATCAAGTAATGTTAATATTATTAACATCATTATGTTTTGTGTAATAATGTATCACTCAAAGGATTAATATGCATAAAATGTTTGTTTTATTTGAATTTGTATTGTATGTTTAGTTTATGACTCAAAGTATTGATGTTAAGCATGTGTTAATTGTAGTATTTTTTCCCGTGTCTTTACATTCGCATGCTAAGTCTATTTTTGTCTTTAATGGATTGAATTTTCCTAATTGGAGTGAACAAGTCCAATTTTACTTAGGTGTGTTGGATCTTGATTTGACCTTTGAAGTTGATAAACATGTTGTTATTACTGATGCTAGCAGCATTGAAGAGAAAAATCATTATAGGGTTTGGAAAAGGTCAAACAGACCTAGCGTGATGTTTATGTGAATGATCATAACAAATAATATTAAGTTTTCTCTTCCCAAAACTGGAAGTGCAAAAGAATTTATGAGATTTGTGGAAGAGCGCTCCCAAACTATTGATAAGTCTCTTGCTGGGACATTATTGAGTACCTTAACTATCATGAAATTTGATAGTTCTCATACTATGCATAAACATGTCATTGAGATGACAAATATTGCAACAAGACTTAAGTTTTTCTTGGAATGACAATGGTTAAAGTTTTTCTTGTGCAGTTCATCTTGAACTCGTTACCGTCTGAGTATGGTCCTTTTCAAGTGAACTATAATACCATGAAAGACAAATGGAATGTGCATGGATTGCATAGTATGTTAGTTTAGGAAGAGACCAAGGAAGTCACTCCATTCATTATGTGAATAATCAGAGAGCTGAAAAAGAAGGTTCATAAGAAACATGGAAAAATTAAAGGACCAATAAATATTAACGAGCCTCTACTAAAATTTAGAAGAAAAATGATAAATGTCATTGATGTGAGGATTTTGGACATTTCTAGAAGGATTGCCCTAAACGTAAAACTTGATTCGAAAAGAAAGGTCAGCATAATGTTTATGTATGTTTTGAATCAAACTTAACTGAAGTTTCACATAATACTTGGTGAATTGATTATGGATTAACAACTCATGTTTCTAATGTGATGTAATGATTCCTTTCAACCCGAATGAGAAGTTTGTCTTCATGAGGAATTAAGTGAAGGTTCCAGTGGAAGTTGTCGATATTTATCGTTTAATCATTGACACTGGATTTCATTTAGACTTGTTTGATACTTTTTATGACCTAGTATTTTTAGGAATTTAATTTCTTTGTCTAAACTTGATGTTGATGGATACTCTTTTAAGTTTGGGAATGCTTGTCTCAGTTTGTATAAGCATACTTGTATGGTTGGATTTGATTCACTTTATGATTATTTATATAAATTGAATCTTGGTAATTTATATGATGAAACTCTTACGACCTCGCATTATAATATTGACACTAAACGTAATTTAGTGAATGAATGTTCTGCTCACTTGTGGCATAAGCGTTTGGGCACATTTCCAAAGAAAGGATATAAAGATCAGTAAAGAATTAAATACTTCCAAATTTAGATTTTACTGATTTGAATGTATGTGTGGATTGTATTAAAGGCAAACAAATAAAACACACAAAGAAAGGAGTCATAAGAAGCACTTAGCTTCTTGAAATTGTACACATGGATATATGTGGACTTTTTTTTATGTAAATTCCTTCAATAAATAAAGGTATTTTATCACCTTTATTGATGTTTTTTTCACGTTTTGGTTATGGCTATCTACTACATGAGAAATCTCAAGCAGTGAATGCCTTGGAAATTTGTATAAATGAAGTGGAAAGGCAATTAGATAGAAAGGTGAAATTTGTTAGGTTAGATAGAGGTGGTGAATATTATTGAAAGTGTGATGAAAGTGGACAACACCTTGGTCCATTTGCTAAGTTCCTTGAGAAACAAGGTATTTGTGCTCAATGCACAATTTTAGATACACCACAACAAAATGGTGTGTCAGAAAGGCGTAATCAAACTTTAATGGATATGGTTATGAGCATGTTAAGTAATTCATCTATACATGTATCAATGTAGATGTATTCTTTAAAATTGTAATGTATTTGTTGAACATGGTTCCTAGAAAAGAAGTTCAAAAGACACCTTTTGAATGTTAGGTTGAGACTGGATGTTTGGGGTTGTCAAGCATAAATTAGAATATACAATTTGCAAGAAAAAAATTGGATGCAAGAACAACCAATGGAAATTTCATTGGTTATCCACTAAAGTCAAAAGGGTATATGTTTTACTGTCTTACCCATAGGTTATCCACTAAAGTCAAAAGGGTATATGTTTTATTGTCCAACCCATAGTACAATCATTGTTAAAACTAAAAATGTTTGGTTCATTGAGAATGGTGAAACTGGTGGAAGTAAAGCTTCAGGAAATGTGGAGATTAAGGAAGTTAGAATACAAGTTCCTTTAACCAGTACCTCCACGATAATAATATATAATATTAGACTTTTGTCTAACCACATCTTTATAAATGTATTTAAGAATAAAGAAATCTCAAATATTTTTAGCTTCCTTATAAAAATAATTTACATCGAACAAATAGTTAGATAATGCATTAAGTAAGGTAGACAATATAACTTATTTGTATGAGACTAACTATTGATGTGTTTGGTAGAAACATTAGAATAAGACACTAATACAAAATAGTAACTAACATAAATACATGTGACATAAGAAAATACTTGTTTGTTTTATGTTGGTTAATAATTTGATAAATAATTTTTGTCTAAAAAATTTAAACAACAAAACATTTATATAGCTAAATTACCTATTTCAACTTAAAGTAACTAATACAACAAACTATTAAACAAAATAAAATTGTATATGATATACCAAGTATTTAGACAAAATAAAATAATTTCTCTATGATATTAAAGTATAACTAAATTATTTTTAATAGATATTTAAGTGAGTATTTTTTTAAAAATAAAATAAAAATTTGCACTAAAATTTTCACCTTCCTTTTTTGAAGTGAATACCGATTAGTCAATCCGAAAGCTCAAATCGGATCCATATTGACTATCTCTCAGGTAAGCAGTACATCGACCTTGAAACAAATGTCATTTCTTCTATTTTTATTTTTCTTACTTTTCTTGTATCGTTATCATCTAAACATCTTTGCATGTTACAATCTTCTTTTGAGAAATGTACTTCTTTTTCTACTCTTGATGTCATTTCTTACATTTTTCTTCATACTTTTGTTTTACATATTTCATTAATTTTACTTTTTGATTGTTTCTACAAGTTTATCTTTGATCCTGGAGGAAGATTATCTTTCCATGGTTTCCATGGTGGCCAAAAGATCAAAACAAGTCGGATCTGAGGACAAATCCTTTTCAAGGAGGAGGTCTTGATGGACGATCATCCTTGATAAAGCCACCATTCTTTTCAACTAAGAGCAGAGGATCAATTTGAAGATTATAGAAGGAATATTTGCCTTAGTTTTGTATCATTTTTGTAAATAATATAATTGTATTTTGAGCCTCGTATTTTAGACCAAATTTGATGGAAGAGGCCCGACACTCTTCCATCAAAATTAGTATAGGATTTTGGGCCTTGAAAAACCAAGAAGAAGGCAACACATGGCATACATCACTTCAAGGCCTCCAAATAGGCGAAATGTGTTTCTTAGCTAAGATGGCTCTTCATACTCTTCATGCTCTTTGTCCATTCCTTATGCGCCACTTGTCTTGTTGTTAATGAACAATTTTCTAAGCTTTGGATTGCCACATGGCCACCCATCATTGTAGAGGATTAGGTTCCACATGTCATGTTATGAATGGAGAGTTTGGTAGAACTTGGATAATCATTTTTAGGAACCTCCTTTGTTTATAAATAAGAGGTCCCCCTTTTGTAATTGTTTAGACTTGATTGATATATGAATTTGTGTTAATGAATTTCTCAACAGATTTCTCCAAGTCTCTCTTCTAAGACACTCTTTTGCATTTTAGAAACCCAAGGAAGTTGACTTAACCTCTTCCTTGGCCTTTCACCTTGTAAACTCACACCCAAACCTATAAACCTCCATAGTCTTTCGGTGCTTCCTCCATAAATCTATAACTCTTTTGTTTCCTTCCATCAAATTCCTCCCAACACTCAAAAAGGATTGCATCAGGAGGAGATTAGGACTGATTTACTCAAAGAGGCGTAGAATGCTTGGCCTAGAGAGGTGTTGAAACTCGATTAGTGAAAATATCTAAGTGGTTTAGGGATTGGACATAACCCAAGTGGTAGGGTGAACCAATATAAATGTGTCTACTTCTCTCTTTCCTTTTCTTGTTAGATACTAATTTATTTTGTTATTAGATTCGTGAGTTTGAGTTCAGGCTCTATTAAAATCCCCCTCCTGCCCCCTTTTAGAGTCAATTGTTCCTACAAATGCTATCAAAGTTAACCTCAGGGATTAGTTCTTAACAACACTTGAGGAAAAGATCCTTAGAGAAATCATGCAATTCAAAGGTCAAGCTATTAATAGGCACATTTGTTCAATGGAAAGAAGTACTATCTCTGAAAACTAAGGATGACAAAATTTCTGGAATACAATAGTGTTGATCTCTTTATCGCCATTAAGAAAGGTATTCCATCTTTACTTGACTCCTCTGGAGATCTTATTGTGTAAGAATCGTAGAATGAAGAGCATAAGGCATTGTATAACCTTAATGTCAAAGCTAGACATATCATGTTATGCGCTTAGTCTGAAAAGGAAATTCCTAAAGTTCAAGATATGGTAAGTGCAAATGATATGTGGGAGATGCTTGCATTGTCTCATGAAGAATGTAAAGAGGTAAGGAGAAATAAAATCACCATGCAAAGGACTCAGTATGAGATTTTTACAATAGAGGTGAACATGTCCATACAATCCATGATAACAAGGCTTCAGACTATTCCGAATAATTTGGGATCCTTAAGTATTGTCATGAGTCAATCTGACATAAATGACAAAGTACTTGGATCTCTCCCTCTAAAATGGATAGGGAACAAACATCTATTTTGACTTAGGATAAACGGAAATCAATATGGTATAACTTAAATTTTAAAAATAATAACCCCTGATAAGGGTTTGTGACAGATTAAAAGCATAATACTAAAATGATTTATTCATATAGAGCATATGGAGATTGTATTATAGTTGGTTGATGAGCATAATTCTATTAACATTTAATAGCTTTAGTCATAGATTATTGGATTGTAATTATGAATAAATCTACTATTTTAATTAATATTCTTCTAATTGGGTTTATTTGGGCCTTAATTATTATTTATGTTAATCTTGTGTTTTTAACCCAAGTTGCTTCTTTTGAATCAAAATAGGAAACAAATCTAAAATAAATAATTAGAGAATTAAATCTGCAAGTATCTCAAAAAAAATAAAAATTGAAAACAATCTTTTGCAGGGATACTCTCTCAAAATCTTGCAATTAAAATTACTCTGCAAAATCCTTTAAAAATAGAGCAAATATACTTTGAGGATATTATTCAAGAATATCTTCTGCAATATCTCTCGCAGCAGTGCTGAAATCAATTACAATCAATGCACAAATCTGAAGAAAATTGGAAAAGCAACAATAAAATTTGGGACTAATTGAGAATGGAGATATTTGCTTAATAATTTAAAAGAGAGAAAGAGAACATTTGATAATTGTAAAACAATATCATGATCAAATTTTGTGCAAGGAAAAAAATATTATAAAAGAGACTTTAGAGGAAGAAAGAAAAGAGCTTTTGATTTCATTGCATAGTAACAAACACATTCTAGACCTAGTTTTATTTTATTTTTTGTATTATTGATGACTTTTTACGACCTAAATAAAATTAAATTTTTTAAAAATTTAAAATTAAAATAAATTCAAAATAAATTTAACAACAAAATAAAAACAAATAAATTCAAAAATACAAAAATAAATTAAAATCTGAATAAATATGAAATAAATAAAAACAAATAAAGTTCATAAATTCAAAATAAAGATTCAAATAATAAAAACAAATCCACAAATTAAAAGAAAATCAAATTTGTAAATAAAATAAAGAAAATAAAAATAACTCTGTAAATAAAGAAAAATAAAAATAGTAACAAAATATAAACACAATAAACAAATATAAAAAAATTAAGAACTATTAACAAAAAATAAAAACATTTAGAATATTCACAATATTTAGGAATTTATACTAAAAAATTCAAACTTGTTCCCTAGTAATGCGCCAAAAACTTGATGACCTTTTATGGCAAGTGCACCGCATTGTCAGAAATAATAATTTGTCCCTAAGGATTGATATCGATCCCATAGAGAACAGTTGAATTATCAAGTACAGTATTCGCCAAATATAAAACAGATATATACAAAATGTGTTGAAAGTGGTTGAGTTGGCTATGATTAATTAGAAAACATGCAAAGAATTGGTTGCTTCAAGTTGGAAAAATAGGGATTGTATTTCATTTGTCTCACTCTTATGTATTTTGATTAGCATGTTAACATTATGTTCTTTGATTGAAATTGATGCCCGTATAAAAGTCATTTATATCGATTCCTCGCATATAAAATTCTTAAGAATGTTCCTTAAATATTGATCTCTCGCATATTTATAAGAACGACTTAAGATCAAGCTCAGATGTTAATAGCAATTAACATTTCAAGTCTATTCTAAAATATGTTAAGTATTGTTGTTTAAGTCAAAACCCTAAAAATACTTCCTAGTCAGATTTAAGATCCTCAAACATGTCACAAATATTTAAAAGCAAAACAACAATACCAATAATCAATCAAGAACAAAATATTATATCATAGTTAAATATCATCTCAATACATAAGAGTTTGAACAACCAAAGGGTAGAATTAGCCAGACATACTTCTAACACCTTTCATTCTCTCAATTGGTTACAATTCACTCAATGGTGTTTTCCTTTCAATCTGGCACACTAGGGTTGATCCTCTAGCCCCCTATTTAACCTAATTTACTAGGGTTAGGTGACTTCCTGCGTCACCCTGATGGGCTTAATGATAAAAACATAAAATGACCCAATTTGTCTGACGCATTCTCGCTCAAGCGAGAAACTCCGTTGCTGAGTTGGACTTTTTTGCTCTTTTTGTGCGTTTCGGGCCTTCCAACTTTCTCCTTTTGGCTTACCTTATTTTCTTTATCCCAGTCATCTCCATTATTCCTTAAAAATATGAAATTAACACCAAATCTGGGAATAAAATGCACTCATTTATAATTGTAAATGTTTTTAAATTTTACCTATTTGAATAAAATAGGTACAAAATCACGTTATTATAAACAAATTTCTAATTTAAAGAGTTTGCTTGGAAAAAAGATTGCAAAGAGTAAGTGGAGGAACTACTTTTGCAAGTTTGCGAAAATGAAAGGAACAATTTCCACGAAGAAGATATATTCTCTTCCAATAGTCCTAAGTTTTTAAAAAGTTTATAATAAGTAATAACAATTTAGGATTAAATTACAATATTAAAAAATAAAATAATTTATTGAATACAAATATATATTATTGTTCTCGCTGGTTAACTTGAGTGGAAAGCTTCGCTTCTAACCTGTCTCCTTTAGATTCTGTTTTGCGTCTTCTCTTCGCATTGGAACGTGACTCTGTTGGGACAGAGGAGACTCTACCTTTTGATCACACTCCGACGATCAAGGTAGTGAGAGCATACAAAATAAGATAAATATTCAGTTTTAGTCTAGTATTCAGACACACAGTACCGTTACCTAAGGTCTCAAGCCCTTTTTATAAGCTTACTCGTTTAACAACTTTCACTCACGAGAATATAATCTCAACCGAAAGCATACGTAATGAAAAAAAAAATTCTTCATGGGCACCTACACTCACGATGCTACAACAGAAAAGATCCTTATGCCCCTTTATTCTTGGGTGCTCTCTACTTATTAACAACTTTATCTTTTCAATTAACAGCTTTATGCATATGTTTATTCAGTTAACAACTACCAATATATTGATACATACACTTATCTTAATATATGACAAAACTTATTATTTTAATTATGTTCCATCGGGCTTACCAATAAAATTGGGCCAAACTCATGACCCACCCTTTGTGCCCAACAACTAAGCTGACCTGTTAGAATTAAAGGCCTTAAACAAGAAGGGGGGGGTGGTGAATTTTTCATGAAAGATTTTCACAAATGTTTGAAGGTAGATTGAAAGCCAATGAGAAATCAATTAAGGAGAAATCAGTTCAGCCAAAAACAAATATATTTTTAATATGATTCTAGAAAATCAACTAGTTGTTTTTACGAAACAATCAGTTGTTTTAATTAGTAGTTATTAAAATCAAAGCAGAACAGATTTAAATGAAATAAGGGATAGAAAAATCAACACAAAAAGTTTTATACTGGTTCACTCTTTACCAAGAGCTACATCCAGTCCTCAGAAATCTCTGAGAATTCCACTATGCAATCAAACACCTTGATTACACAAGACACACCAAAGTGGTGATCTTGAACCCTTCAAGAACACACACACCACCTTTGGCAAACAACACCACAGATCACAAAACAACCTTTGGATCTGCACAACAACAGTTCTTACAAAAATACAGTCAAGAGAGAAAAGGAATGATAGCACCTGGTTCAATCACAAATTGAAAAATGAAAAGTACAAAGCAATCCTATTCCACTCTTAGAAAGAATCCAAAGCTTGAAGCAATCTTGGAAAACTGATTTGAAAGAGATAATCTGAATCACTAACAACCAGTAGCGTAAAACCGATTATTTAAACTCCAATCAGTTGTTAAAAAATTTAATGTAAGAGCCAAATCAGTTTTAAAACAATTAAAACAGATTAAAACAGTTTAACTGAATTCTGTTAAGGATTTTCAAAAATCAACTGATTGGCTTGACAACTAGGTCAACCAATTTCAAGCCTTTTCAAATTCTTTTAAAAAACACTAAGTGTAAAACAACCGGTTGAAACGACAATTCAACTAGTTGATTTTTCACTTTCTTTAGAAAACATATCTTTTTTTCTAGAGAACTTGAATCAAACAACCTTGGATCATAACTATGAGTGGATTAACAAATTAAAACTACACAAAACACACACACTAGCAGCAACAAAGTCTTCAAGCAATCCACTTGGATTTGGAGACATCAAAGCCTATGTTCAACAATCTTCCTCTATTTGATGAAGACAAATCCCTGGTTTGCTTGTGTTGTCTTGTTTGAATTTGAAAGCACCTGCAAAATAGAAATTGTGCATGTACAAAGTAATAGAACAACCCAGGTTTTAAATTCTCTCCAAGAACCTGTTTCCTCGAATCAATCGGTTGTTTTGGTTTTAACAGTTCAACCATTTGAAAAACAGTTTTCAATCTTTTCTAAAAATACCTAAGTATAAAACAATCAGTTGTTTCGACAAAACAATCGGTTGTTTTTCACTTAGTTTGAAAAACACTTTTCTTTTATAAGATTGAGAATGCCTATGCTTTGGATTCAATCTAGAGTGGATTACAAAACTCAAACTACCCCAGATCCTAACTAAGACAGCTCAGCAACAAGCACAACCAAGCCTTCAACATCCTTCAAAGGATTTGGATTCTTCAAAGTTTGAACACCACTTGGTTCAACAAAAAATACCCAATTCATTTCTTAATAAGAAACACCTGTCCTTAGGCAATGGCTTTATGAATATATTTGCAAGCTATTTTTCAATTTCAATGAATTGAACTTCACCATATCGATCAAGAACCATATTGACCAAGAACCATATCAAGCAAGAACCATCTCGAGAAAGAACCATAACGAACAACAACCATAAGGAGAAAAATCCAAAGTGAGGAAGAATCATAACGAGCATAAAGCATTTCGAGCAAGAACCATAATGAGCAAGAACCATAATAAGCAAGAACCATAGCAAGTACAAAAATCATAGTATGAACCTAAGCAAGAACCATAGCGAGAAAGAACCCCTGCGAGCAAAAACTATTTCGAGTAATAACCATAACGAGCAAGAACCATAGCAAACAATAACCATAGTGATCATGAACCAAATCTAGCAAACACCATAATGACCAAGAACTATAACAAGCAAAAACCATAGCGAGCAACAATCATAACCAGCAAGTACAGGAATCATAGCAGGAACCATAGCTAGAACCAGAACCATAGAACTAGAACAAGAACCAAAGCAAATACAAGAATCATAACTAGAACCACAACAAGTATGAAAATCAAAGTAAGTGTTGGGTTCAATAGTGTCAAAGTTCAAGAGGGGGGGGGGGGGCGTGAATTGACCTTTTAAAAGTTTCGCGCAGAATCAGATTTTATCACAGTACACAGAAAATAAATCGATTTATTTGGCAATGAACAGATTTATTTTGATACTGTTTATGTTTGAAAACATTTATATCAGCCAAGTTATTCTTGAGATTATAAGCAAGTGATTAAGGTTCAATTATTAGCTTGACAATCAATTGGGTTACCTATCACAATCAAGTTGTTTCAGTTGTAATTAACAGTTCATATAACTTCTTAACAGAACCAAACTGATTTTCCAGAAAATAAGAACAGTATGAACAAGCTCAGAAAGAACAGATTTATTTTTAATTGAACAGAGTCAATTTCTGGCAGATTAACATATAAGCAAGGATTCGAGTGCAGGGATGAAGAGAAATGAACACACAACAGTTATACTGGTTCACTCAAATGAGCTACATCCAGTCTCACCTAATCCAAGGTGAAATTCACTAAACAAAATGTACAAAACACACTTACACAGCCACTGTTCTTGAACCCTACAAGAAACTTGGCACACTTGCTGAAAAACACTATTTCAGTACACACTACTCTTCAAGAAACCCTATCAAGAAGAGTTTACAATTACACCTGGTAGAGGATGCAGAAATCTGCCTTAAACCAGTAGAACTGATTGCTCAAACAGTAGCAACACCTCTCACCAAGCTTTAAAACCAAACAAGAACAAGCACACTTTTGATTTTTGAAATCTTTCAAGAACACATGCTAATTCTCTGTAAATCCTTAATTCTCTGATGTAAAACTTGTTTTCTCAAATGTATGGTTCACGTTCAAACGCATGAACAAGTTTGCTTTTTATAGAAAAACAACTTATAACATATTTTCAAAAAACAGTTAAAGCTGTTATAAAAAGAACAAATTGAAAATAAAAAGAACATATTTATTTTCAAAAGCAGTTAGAGAATTTGTTATGAGAAGGAGACTCAGTCAACCATTCTGGTGCAAGGACAAAACGAAAAAACCGTTTAAGATAAACATAGCACCAGACTAAAAAGAATCTATTCATTTACAGATGAACAGATTTATTTTTCAAAACGATAACATAAAAGACTTAACTATCGAAACACAGTCGTTTTGAAAGAGTGAAAACTTAGTCAAAATACTTGATGCACAAAACCTGATTTTCAAAAGACTCAGTCAATGCAAAAGAAAATCTGTTTATTTAGAAAAGAACAAATTTACTTTTTATGCAGTAAAGGTGTTTTTTGCAAAACATGTGAAAAACAGTTTCAGAAAATTTGTGCTTGCTCTTATCACATAGTCAGGGGTTAAGAGGTGAGTTACCCAGCAAAAAGCCTACTCTTAAACAACCTCTAACCTATACCTAAGACATTCTTAAAGCAAATACAACTATACATGAAATGTACATAAATGGCTTCATCAAACACATGTCTTGACGGAGCAGCAACCATCTTCAACAGTAAGAACTTTAGCAAGAACCATAGCAAGAAAGAACCACAACGAGCAAGAACCATAACGAACAAGAACGATAGCGATCTTGAACCATAGCAAGCACAACCATAACAAGCAAGAACCATATCGATCAAGAACCAAAATGAGGAAGAACCATATCGAGGAAGAACCATAACGAGCAAGAACCATAGCGAGCAAGAACCATAGCGAGCCAGAACCATAACGAGCAGAACCATAACGAGCAGAACCATAACGAGCAGAATCATAACGAGCAGAACCATATCGAGCAAGAACCATAACGAGCAAGAACCATATCGAGCAAGAACCATAACGAGCAAGAACCATATCGAGCAAGAACCATAACAAACAAGAACAATAACAAGCAAGAACCATAGTGAGTAAGATCCGTAGAGAGCAAGAACAATCTCGAGGAAGAACCATAGCGAGCAAGAACCACAACGAATAAGAACCATATCGAACAAGAACCATAACGAGCAAGAACCATATGGACCAAGAACCATAATGATTAATAACAATAGCGAGCAAGAGCCACAACGAATAAGAACCATGTCGATCAAGAACCATATTGACCAAGAACCATATCGAGCAAGAACCATAACGATCAAAAACCTTAGCCAGCAAGAACCATCTTGAGCAAGAACCATAAAGAACAACAACCATAAGGAGCAAAAACCATAGCGAGGAAGAACCATAACGAGCATAAAGCATTTCAAGCAAGAACCATAGCCAGAACCATAATAAGCAAGAACCATCGCGAGTACAAAATCATAGTATAACCTGAGCAAGAACCATAGCGAGAAAGAACCCTTACGAGAAAAAACTATTTCGCGTAATAACGATAACGACAAAGTACAAGAATCATAGTAGGAACCATCGCTAAAACCAGAACCACAGAACCAGAACAAGAACCATAACGAGAAAGAACCAAAGCAAATACAAGAATCATAACAAGAACCATAGCAAGTATAAAAATCACAGAAGAACCTGAGCAAGAACCTTAGCAAGAAAGAACCACAACGAGCAAGAACCATAACGAGTAAGAACCATATTGAGCAAGAACCATTAAGAACAAGAACCATAGAGAGGCAGAACCATAACGAGCATAACCATAACGAGCAAGAACCATATTGAGCTAGAACCATAATGAGCAAGAACCATATCGAGCAAGAACCATAACGAGCAAGAACCATAGCGAGCTCGAACCATAATGAGCAGAACTATAACGAGCAAGAACCATAGCAAGAAAGAACCACAACGAGCAAGAACCATAACGAGTAAGAACCATATCGAGTAAGAACCATAACAAACAAGAACCATAGCGAGGCAGAACCATAGCGAGCAGAACCATAATGAGCAAGAACCATATCGAGCAAGAACCATAACGAGCTCGAACCATAGTGAGCAGAACTATAACGAGCAAGAACCATATCGAGCCAGAACCATATGAGCAAGAACCATATCGAGCAAGAACCATAACGAGCCAGAATCACAGTGAGTAGAACCATAACGACCAAGAACCATAACCAGCCAGAACCATAATGAGCCAGAACCATAACGAGCAAGAACCATATCAAACAAGAACCATAATGAGCCAAAACCATAACTAGCCAGAACCATATCGAACCAAAACCATAATGAGCCAGAACCATAACGATAAAAAACCTTAGCGGTCGAGAACTATCTCGAGCAAGAACGATGACGAACAACAACCATAAGGAGCAAAAACCATAGCGAGGAAGAACCGTAACGAGCATAAAGCATTCAAGCAAGAACCATACCAAGAACGACAATAAGCAATAACCATTGCGAGTACAAAATCATAGTATGAGCCTGAGCAAGAATCATAGCGAGAAAGAACCCTTACAAGCAAAAACTATTTCGAGTAAAAACGATAACAACCAAGTACATGAATCATAGTACGAACCATCACTAGAACCAGAACCACAGAACCAGAACAAGAACCATAACAAGAAAGAACCAAAGCAAATACAAGAATCATAACAAGAACAATAGCAAGTATAAAAATCACAGAAGAACCTGAGCAAGAACTATAGCGAGAAAGAACCACAACGAGCAAGAACCATGACAAGTAAGAACCGAACCGAGCAAGAACCATAACGAACAAGAACCATAGCGAGGCAGAACCATAGCGAGCAGAACCATAATGAGCAAGAACCATATTGAGCCGGAACCATAATGAGCAAGAACAATAGCTAGCAAGAACCATAACAAGCTCAAACCATAGTGAGCAGAACTATAACGAGCATGAACCATATCGAGCCAGAACCATATGAGCTAGAACCATATCAACCCAGAACCATAATGAGCCAGAACCATAATGAGCAAGAACCATATCGAGCAAGAACCATAACGAGCACGAACCATAGCGAGCTCGAACCATAGTGAGCAGAATTATATCGAGCAAGAACCATATCGAGCTAGAACCATATCGAGCTAGAACCATATGAGCAAGAACCATATCGAGCAAGAACCATAACGAGCCAGAACCATAGTGAGTAGAACCATAACGACCAAGAACCATATCGAGCCAGCACCATAATGAGTCAGAACCATAACGAACCAGAACTATATCAAACAAGAACCATAATGTGCCAGAACCATAACTAGCCAAAACCATATCGAGCCAGAACCATAACGATCAAAAACCTTAGTGAGCAAGAACCATCTCGAGCAAGAACGATAACGAACAACAACCATAAGGAGCAAAAACCATAGCGAGGAAGAACCATAACGAGCATAAAGCATTTCAAGCAAGAACCATAATGAGTAAGAATCGAATCGAGCAAGAAACATAACGAACAAGAACCATAGCGAGGCAGAACCATAGCTAGCAGAACCATAACGAGCAAGAAGCATATTGAGCCAGAACCATAATGAACAAGAACCATATCGAGCAAGAACCATAACGAGCAAGAACAATAGCAAGCTCAAACCATAGTGAGCAGATTTATAACGATCAAGAACCATATCGAGCCAGAACCATATGAGCTAGAACCATATCGACCCAGAACCAGAATGAGTCAGAACCATAACGATCAAAAACCTTAGCGTGCAAGAACCATATCAACAAGAACCATAACGAACAACAACCATAAGGAGCAAAAACCATAGCGAGGAAGAACCATAACGAGCATAAAGCATTTCAAGCAAGTATCATAGCGAGTACAAAATCATAATATGACCTGAGCAAGAACCATAACAAGAAAGAACCCTTACGAGAAAAAACTATTTCGAGTAATAACGAAACGACCAAGTACAGGAATCATAGTAGGAACCATCGCTAGAACCAGAACCACAGAACCACAACAAGAACCATAACGAGAAAGAACCAAAGCAAATACAAGTATCAAACAAGAATCATAGGAAGTATAAAAATCACAGAAGAACCTGAGCAAGAACCTTAGCAAGAAAGAACCACAATGAGTAAGAACCATAACGAGTAAGAACCGAATCGAGCAAGAACCATAACGAACAAGAACCATAGCGAGGCAGAACCATAACAAGCAGAACCATGACGAGCAAGAACCATATTGAGTAAGAACCATAACGAACAAGAACCATATCGAGCAAGAACCATAACGAGAAAGAACCATAGCAAGCTCGAACCATAGTGAGCAGAACTATAACGAGCTAGAACCATATCGAGCCAGAACCATATTGAGCCAGAACCATATGAACTAGAACCATATCGAGCTAGAACCATAATGAGCCTGAACCATAACGATGAAAAACCTTAGCGAGCAAGAACCATAACGAACAACAACCATAATGAGCAAAAACCATAGTGAGGATTAACCATAACGAGCATAAAGCATTTCAAGCAAGAACCATAGCCAGAACCATAATAAGCAAGAACCATCGCGAGTACAAAATCATAGTATAACCTGACCAAGAACCATAGCGAGAAAGAACCCTTACGAGAAAAAACTATTTCGAGTAATAACGATAACGACTAAGTACAGGAATCATAGTAGGAACCATCGCTAGAACCAGAACCACGAACCAGAACAAGAACCATAACGAGAAAGAACCAAAGCAAATACAAGAATCATAACAAGAACAATAGCAAGTATAAAAATCACAGAAGAACCTGAGCAAGAACCATAGCGAGAAAGAACCACAACGAGCAAGAACCATGACGAGTAAGAACCGAATCGAGCAAGAACCATAACGAACAAGAACCATAGCGAGGCAGAACCATAGCGAGCAGAACCATAACGAGCAAGAACCATATTGAGTCGGAACCATAATGAGCAAGAACTATACCTAGCAAGAACCATAACGAGCAAGAACCATAACAAGCTCAAACCATAGTGAGCAGAACTATAACGAGCAAGAACCATATCGAGCCAGAACCATATGAGCTAGAACCATATCAAGCCAGAACCATAATGAGCCAGAACCATAATGAGCAAGAACCATATCGAGCATGAACCATAACGAGCAAGAACCATAGCGAGCTCGAACCATAGTGAGCAGAATTATATCGAGCAAGAACCATATCGAGCTAGAACCATAAGAGCAAGAACCATAACGAGCCAGAACCATAGTGAGTAGAACCATAACGACCAAGAACCATATCGAGCCAGCACCATAATGAGTCAGAACCATAACGAACCAGAACCATATCAAACAAGAACCATAATGAGCCAGAACCATATCGAGCCAGATCCATATCGAGCCAAAACCATAATGAGCCAGAACCATAACGATCAAAAACCTTAGCGAGCAAGAACCATTTCGAGCAAGAACGATAACGATCAACAACCATAAGGAGCAAAAAACCATAGCGAGGAAGAACCATAACGAGCATAAAGCATTTCAAGCAAGAACCATCGCGAGTACAATATCATAGTATGAACCTGAGCAAGAACCATAGTGAGAAAGAACCCTTATGAGCAAAAACTATTTCGAGTAATAACAATAACGACCAAGTACAGGAATCATAGTAGGAACCATCGCTAGAACCAAAACCACAGAACCAGAACAAGAACCATAACGAGAAAGAACCAAAGCAAATACAAGAATCATAATAAGAAGCATAGAAGTATAAAAATTACAGAAAAACCTGAGCAAGAACCATAGCGAGAAAGAACCACAACGAGCAAGAACCACAACGAGTAAGAACAATATCGAGCAAGAACTATAACGAACAAGAACCATAGCGAGGAAGAACCATAGCGAGGAAGAACCATAGCGAGCAGAACCATAACGAGCAAGAAGCATATTGAGCCAGAACCATAATGAGCAAGAACCATATCGACCAAGAACCATAACAAGCAAGAACCATAGCGAGCTCGAACCGTAGTGAGCAGAACTATAACGAGCAAGAACCATATTAAGCCAGAACCATGTCGAGCCAGAACAATATGAGCAAGAACCATATCGAGCAAGAACCATAGCGAGCCAGAACCATAGTGAGTAGAACCATAACGACCAAGAACCATATCGAGCCAGAACCATAATGAGCCAGAACCATAACGAACAAGAACCATATCAAACAAGAACCATAATGAGCCAGAACCATAACTAGCCAGAACCATATCGAGCCAGAACCATAATGAGCCAGAACCATAACGATCAAAAACCTTAGCGAGCAAGAACCATTTCGAGCAAGAACGATAATGAACAAGAACCATAAGGAGCAAAAACCATAGCGAGGAAGAACCATAACGAGCATAAAGCATTTCTTGCAAGAACCATCGCGAGTATAAAATCATAGTATGAACCTGAGTAAGAACCATAGTGAGAAAGAACCCTTACGAGCAAAAACTATTTCGAGTACTAACGATAACGACCAAGTACAGGAATCATAGTAGGAACCATCGCTAGAACCAAAACCACAGAACCAGAACAAGAACCATACCGAGAAAGAACCAAAGCAAATACAAGAATCATAACTAGAAGCATAGCAAGTATAAAATCACAGAAAAACCTGAGCAAGGAACATAGCGAGAAAGAACCATAACGAGCAAGTGAGAACCATATCGAGCAAGAACTATAACGAACAAGAACCATAGCGAGGCAGAACCATAACGAGCAAGAACCATATTGAGCCAGAACCATAATGAGCAAGAACCATATCGACCAAGAACCATAACGAGCAAGAACCATAGCGAGCTCGAACCATAGTGAGCAGAACTATAACGAGCAAGAACCATATTAAGCCAGAACCATGTCGAGCCAGAACAATATGAGCAAGAACCATATCGAGCAAGAACCATAGTGAGCCAGAACCATAGTGAGTAGAACCATAACGACCAAGAACCATATCGAGCTAGAACCATAATGAGCCAGAACCATAACGAACAAGAACCATATCAAACAAGAACCATATCAAACAAGAACCATAATGAGCCAGAACCATAATTAGCCAGAACCATATCGAGCCAGAACAATAATGAGCCAGAACCATAACGATTAAAAACCTTAGCGAGCAAGAACCATTTCGAGCAAGAACGATAATGAACAAGAACCATAAGGAGCAAAAACCATAGCGAGGAAGAACCATAACGAGCATGAAGCATTTCAAGCAAGAACCATCGCAAGTATAAAATCATAGTATGAACCTGAGTAAGAACCATAGTGAGAAAGAACCCTTACGAGCAAAAACTATTTCGAGTACTAACGATAACGACCAAGTACAGGAATCATAGTAGGAACCATCGCTAGAACCAAAACCACAGAACCAGAACAAGAACCATAACGAGAAAGAACCAAAGCAAATACAAGAATCATAACAAGAAGCATAGCAAGTATAAAAATCACAGAAAAACCTGAGCAAGAACCATAGCGAGAAAGAACCACAACGAGCAAGAACCATAACGAGTAAGAACCATATCGAGCAAGAACTATAACGAACAAGAACCATAGCGAGGCAGAACCATAGCGAGCAGAACCATAACGAGCAAGGACCATAGTGAACTCGAACCATAGTGAGCAGAACTATAACGAGCAAGAACCATATCGAGCCAGAACCAAATGAGCAAGAACCATATCGAGCAAGAACCATAGCGAGCCAGAACCATAATGAGCAAGAACCAGAACGAGCAAGAACCATAGCGAGTAAGAACCGTAGCGAGCAAGAACAATCTCGAGGAAGAACCATAGCGAGCAAGAACCACAACGAATAAGAACCATATAAAACAAGAACCATAACAAGCAAGAACCATATGGACCAAGAACCATAGCGAGCAAGAACCACAACGAATAAGAACCACAACGAATAAGAACCATATCGAGCAAGAACCATATTGAGCAAGAACCATATTGACCAAGAACCATATCAACAAGAACTATAACGATCAAGAACCTTAGCGAGCAAGAACCTTAATGAACAACAACCATAAGGAGAAAAACCATAGCGAGGAAGAACCATAACGAGCATAAAGCATTTCGAGCAAGAACCATAATAAGCAAGAACCATAGCAAGTACAAAAGTAATAATATGAACTTGAGCAAGAACCATAGCGAGAAAGAACGCCTATGAGCAAAAACAATTTCGAGTAATAACCATAACAAGCAAGAACCATATCTAGAAAGAACAATAATGAGCAAGAACTATAACAAGCAAAACAATAGCGAGCAAGAATCATAACGAGAAAGTACAGGAGTCATAGCAAGAACCCTAACTAAAACCAGAACCAGAACAAGAACCATAACGAGCAAGAATCAAAGCAATTACAAAAATCATAACAAGAACCATAACAAGTATAAAAATCACAGTAAGAACCTGAGCAAGAACCATAGCGAGAAAGAACCACAACGAGTAAGAACCATATCGAGCAAGAACCATAACGATTAATAATCATAGCGAGCAATAACCATAACGAATATGAACCATAGCGAGCAAGAACCATATTGACCAAGAACTATAACGATCAAGAACCTTAGCGAGCAAGAACCATTTCGAGCAAGAACCATAACGAGCAAAAACCATAGCGAGCCAAAACCATAACGAGCAAGAACCATATCGAGCCAGAACCATAATGAGAAAGAACCATTTTGAGCAAGAACCATAAGGAGAAGGAACCATATCGACAATAACCATAACGAGCAAGAACCATAGCGGGCAAGAATTATTTCGAGCAAGAACCATAACGAGCAAAAACCATAGCGAGCCAAAACCATAGCGAGCAGAACCATAACGAGCAAGAACCATATCGAGCCAGAACCATAATGAGAAAGAACCATTTCGAGCAAGAGCCATAAGGAGCAAGAACCATATCGAGCAAGAACCATAGCGAGCAAGAACCATAGCGAGCAAGAACCATAGCGAGCAAGAACCATAGCGAGCAAGAACCATAGCGAGCAAGAACCATAACGAGCAAAAACCATAGCGAGCCAAAACCATAGCGAGCAGAACCATAACGAGCAAGAACCATATCGAGCCAAAACCATAATGAGAAAGAACCATTTCGAGCAAGAACCATAAGGAGCAAGAACCATCAAGAACCATAGCGAGCAAGAATCATAGCGAGTAAGAACCGTAGCGAGGAAGGACCATAGCAAGCAAGAACCACAACAAATAAGAACCATATCGACCAAGACCATAACGAGCAACAACCATATCGAGCAAGAACCATAATGCGCAAAACCCATGCATATCAAGAAAAATAACAAGAACCATAACGACCAGGAAGCATATCGAGAAAGAACCTTATTGACCAAGAACCGTAGTGAGCCGGAACCATATTAAGCAAGAACCATATCGAGAAAGAACCATAGCGAGCAAGAACCATAACGAACAATAATCATAGCGAGCAAGAACCATAGCAAGCAAAAATCATAATGTGCAAGTACAAGAATAATAGCAAGCAAGAACGAGAGCAAGTATAAGAATCATAGAAAGAACCAGAGCAAGTACAAAAATCATAGTAAGAACCTGAGCGAGAACCATAGCGAGGAAGAACTACAACAAGTAAGAACTATAGTGAGTAGTAACCATAGCTAGCCAGAATCATAACGAGTAATAACCATAGCGAGCCAGAACCATAACGAGTATTAACCATAGCGAGAAGAACCATATAGAGCAAGAAGCAGAGCAAGTACAAGAATCATTGCAAGAACTAAAGCAAGTACAAAAATAAAAGTAAAAACCTGAGCAAGAACCATAATGAGAAATAACCATAATGAGCAAGAACAATAACCAACAAGAACCATAATGAGCAAGAACCATAGCGAGCAAGAACCATAGCGGGCAAGAGCAATCTCGAGGAAGAACCATAATAAGCAAGACCCACAACGAACAAGAACTATTAATAACCAGAACCTTAACGAGCAAGAACCATACAGAGCAAAAATCATAACGAGCAAGAACCATATC
Source organism: Phaseolus vulgaris (assembly GCF_000499845.2). NCBI lineage: Eukaryota > Viridiplantae > Streptophyta > Magnoliopsida > Fabales > Fabaceae > Phaseolus > Phaseolus vulgaris. The sequence goes on along the minus strand of NC_023752.2, from coordinate 9,355,300 downwards.
GGGCCAAAATCCACAATGAGCAAGAACCATACAGAGCCAAAACCATATCGAATAGAACCATAACGAGCAAGAACCATAACGAGAAGAACCATATCGAGCAACAACCATAATGAACAAAAACCATAGCAAATTAGAACCATAACAAGCAACAACCATATCGAGCAAAAACCATAATGCACAAGAACCATGCCGAGCAAGAAAAATAACAAGAACCATAACGACCAGAAACCATAGCGAGCAAGAAACATAACGTGCAAGGGCAATGACGAGCAAGAACCATAACGAGCAAGAACCTTAACAAGCTAGAACCATCTCGAGCTAGAACCATCTCGAGCAAGAACCATACCGAACAAGATAAGGAGAAAGAATTGTAGTGAGCAAGAACTATATTGAGCAAGAACCATAACGAACAAGAACCATAACGAGCAAGAACCATCTCGAGCAAGAACCATCTCGAGCAAGAACCCTAACGAGCAAGAACCATAAGGAGCAAGTACAAGAATCATAGCGAGCAAGAACCATCTCTAGCAAGAACCATAAGGAGCAAGAACCAGAGCAGTTGCAAGAATCATAACAAAGACAATATCAAGTACAAAAATCATAGTAAGAACCTGAGCAAGAACTATAGCGAGCAAGAACCATAACGAGCAAAAACCATAACAAGCAAGAACTATAACGAGCATGAACCAGAACGAACAAGAACCATAACGAGCAAGAATCATAATAAGCAAGATCCATAACAAGCAAGAACCATAGCGAGCAAGAACCATAACAAGCAAGTATAAGAATCATAGCAAGAACCAATGTAGAACCAGAACAAGAACCATAGCAAGCAAGAACTAAAGCAAGTACAAAGATCATAGTAAGAACCTGAACAAGAACCATAGCGAGCAAGAACAAAACGAGCATGAACCATAGCGAGTAATAACTATAGCAAGCGAGAACCATAACGAGTAAGATCCATATTGAGCAAGAACCATAACCACCGAGAACTATAATGAGCAAGAATCATATATAGCAACAACTGTAGCGACTCGGAACTATAACGAGCAGCAACCATATCGAGCAAGAACCATAACGCGCAAGAACAATAACGATTTAGAACCATAAAGAGCAAGAACCATAACGAACAAGAACAAGAACCATAACGAGCAATTGCCATATCGAGCAAGAACCATAATGAGCAAGAACCATAACGAGTAAGAACTATAGCAAGCAAGAACCATAATGAGCAAGTAGAAGAATCATAGACATAACCATAGCTAGAACTAGAACCATAGAACTAGTACAAGAACCATAGCAAGCAAGCAACCATAGCGAGCAAGAACCACGGTGAACAAGAATCATAGCAAGCAAAAACCATAGTGAGTAAGAACCAAAGCGAGCAAGAACCATAGCGAGCAAGAACCATGGTGAGAAAGAACCATAGCGAGAAAGAACCATAAGAAGCAAGGACAAGAATCATAGCAAGAAGGAATCATAGCTAGAACCAGAGCAGGTATAAGAATCATAGCTATAACCAAAACAAGAACCATAACAAGCAAGAATCATATCGAGCAAGAACCATAACAAGCAAGAACCATAGCAAGCAAGAACCAAAGCAAGTAAAATAATCATAGTAAGAAACATAGTAAGAACCAGAGCAAGTAAGGGAATCATAATAAACACCAGAGCAAGTACAAGAATCATAGCAAGAACCAAAGCATGTACAAAAATCATAGTAAGAACCTGAGCAAGAACCATAACGAGCAAGAACCACAGTGAGTAAGAACCATAGCAAGCAAGAACCATTCGAGTACAAAAATCATAGTAAGAACATAAGCAAGAACCATAGCAAGCACAAAAATCATATCGAGCAAGAACCATAACGCGCAAGAACCATGCCAAGCAAGAACCATAATGAGTAAGAACCATAACGAACAAAAACCAAAACGAGTAAGAATCATAATGAGCAAGAACCATAGCGAGCAAGAACCATAAAGAGTAATAATCATAGCAAGTAATAATCATAACGGACAACAACCATAACGAGCAAGAACCATAGCGAGTAATAACGATAACTAGCAAGAACCATGACGAGCAAGAATTATCTTTGATGATGAAGTATTACGATTACTCAATCATCCCGAGCACTGCAGTAAGAGGTTTAGGTATTAGGCAAATAATAAATAGATAAAAAAAAAAAGTCTCAGAAATTATTTTTCTCAATTGTCTAGTGTATTAATATGTCAGGTGAAACTTCTTTATATATAGAGAATCAAAACCCTAACTTTCAATCAATTTGAAAACAAATATAAATATATCTTATCTAATGAAATATGGTTATAACAAATTATATTATTTCAAAATTTAATTTAATCATCTATAAGTGTTTTTTTTTATTATGAAACTTTACATATAATACATATAATTTTAAAAACGTTCTTAGTTAAAATTCAAATTTATTATTTATATCGTAATAACTTATTATATATACATTTGATGGCTTCTGGTTTTACGGATACAATTAGTTGCTGCTAAAACAAATTTTAGTTTTTGAATCTGTTTCTTGTGGTTATCACAGGATTTAACTTCATAATTTTTATATATATTAAAAACCTCTATGGTTTTTTAATAATTTTACTAGTTTTATTTTTATTTAAATTAAGATGTTTAATTATTCGAAAAGATAAATAAATATATGATGAAATATAATTTAATAATATATAATATGACAGTTAATCAATTATCTTATTAACTAAATTAAATTATATTTAACTTATTCGTATATTTTGATAAATAATTTTACGCATGTGACCCATAATCATCATATTTTAACTAAAGTTGAATGCTCTAATGTTATATGAAATTTTACAACTAACCCTCCCATCACAAAAAATGATATATGATAACACTTTATAAATCTAAAAATTCAAAAAATTGTAAGAAATTTTAAATTCAAAATAGTTTTTGAATTATGAAGAAAAAGACTAAAACAACCACTGAAAACCCTAATAAGTGGAATTTCATTGTATACCAGAATTGTAGAAAGCATGTACGAGCACTCCATCAAGATCGCGAGGAAGCAACACCCGTGAGCCTGTTTCAGTCTGAAGATCAAGCGAATTATACTTATGAAATGATAACGGAGGTATATTATATGTATATATTATTTATTGTTGATAAAAAAAAGTTGTTTAAAATTATGTTTATCGATATTCTTGAAATAATTCATATGTATATATTATTTATTATTAATAAAAAAAATTATTTACGAATATACCATTACTTTCCACTGAAGAAGGATTAACAGGAAAATTTTGAATGTATCTCCAACCAGTGTTGTCGTTCATGCTGCAAATTAATGATCTAAAAACATAATAACGACCTTTAGAATTCCAATGGAGAAACTATATATTGCTACCACTTTGTAGGTATCCCTTCAATCATCATACCAAAACCCTAACATACCAATCCGATGTATATCTCATCAAGAAGGTATAATATACAATGCGGCTTTTCAAATTTAGCCTTCTTTTCCACTGCGATAAAGAAAAAAAGTCTCAGAAACTATTTTTCCTAAAATGTTAGCTGAAACTTCTTATATACTGAGAATCAAAACCCTAACTCTCAACCAATTTGAAAACAAATATATCTAATCAAATATTGTTGTAACAAATTATATTATATCAAAATATAATCTAATCATTTATATATTTTCTTGTTATGCAACTTTTTGTAACTACTTTCTTGTTATTTTTCAATAAAACATATTTTTATCTTTATTAAATTAAAATTATTTTATTAGGCATACTTTTATATAAAGAATAGGACTTTTTTAAGCACTTCTACTATCATTTTTCAATAAAATATATTTTTATTAAATTAAAATAATTTTGTTATAGGAGAAAAAATAATTATACAATTATTTATTTTATTAAATAAATAAATAACTTTATTATTAAAAGATGAATAATCTAAATACGTAAACTTTTTTCTTCATTAAAAATATACTATTATTATAATAACTATTGAAATAAAAATAATATATTATTAAATTATAAAAACAAATATTTGTTTTAATTTTTTTATTGTGTAGGTGGTTTTTTTATTGTGAAGAATTATTTGAATTTAAAAAACTAATTATTGAAAGGATAAAATTGTAAGAAATTAAGTTTTTTTTAATTTCATTTTCTTTACTTTTTTTTAAATTCAAAATTTTCAGTTAAAATAAATAATTATTGAATTTGTTATATTTAATATTATAAAGGATAAAATTGAAAAAAAAAATGTATAAAAAAAATCTCTTTATATATTACTAGCGGGAACATGACTCTCGCGCATTTTTTATTTTTGTTTTTAATATATATTTGTATTTTATTATTATTATATATCCAGTATTTTATTGTTATTATGCATTTAATATTTTAAAATACATAATTTGTCCTCTATTATGTATTCAATATTATAATCATATTTAATTTTTTTTTAAGATATTTAAGATAAAATTGTAATTAATTGATAATGTAAAAATTACAATATACATGAAAATTAGCATCATATTTTAAAATATATAACTTTTGTCTTCTATTTTGTTGAATCTATAATTTTGGCATTTTCATTTTAAAATAAACACATTTAGTGTTTCTATTTTGAAAATTCGAAATATAGTTGAATTTTTGAGAGAAAACTAAAAGGACACAAAAAATTGGCTTACAAAACTAAGACAGTTGCACTTAAATTGGTTTGAGTGTGTGTTTCTAGTTAGAGCTCAGTCCAATGTTCAATGATCCTCACCAATTATTATTCCATTCCAACTTCACATATATGATGGTTTTGGGAAGATTTATAAAAGATTTTTTTTTTTCAAAATGTTATAATAGTGAGAATAAAAAGAGAAGTAGTTGTTAAAGTCACAATCTTCAAGTAATATCTAGAACACAACATGACCATTGACTCTAGTTTATGGTAGATATATTGTATACAAATATTTTAATTTGTAAATAACTGAAATATGTATACCTAAGGTAACGACACAAATCAACACTTGACGACGTGGAGATACCACTGAAATTAACCTGGATAACTCCTCCTCATTAAAACCAATTATCACCAATTGCTTTTTATTGTGAAGATATTTTTTGTTTTCATTTTTAAAGAGAAGAAATGTTAAACTAATTATCAGAAAATAAACCTCTTATGATGCTCAAGATGGTCTTCAACAAATTATTCTTCCCAATAACTTACATGAGTAAGTTGCATACTCTGAAACAAAACCAAAGCCAATAAATTGTCAACTTCTTTTGTTCCCATAACATACCACAAACACCAAAGCTTCTAGAGATTTTCCCAATCAGCGATCCAAAGTCACTGCAAAAACCTCGAACATCCACAACCAATCAACAACAAAAATTACAACACTAATTTTCACTCAACAAAAGATAAAAATCAAAAGAGAGAGAAAAGGAACATGTGCCAATATTGTAAGTTCTTTGATTGAACTAACTAAAATGGTAAGAAATGATGAAATCAAAAGGAAAACAGATCAATAAATCAAATAGAAAATTTCTCATTATATCAAATGGAAAACTAATATGTAAATCAAATAGAAAATTGTTCCTTACATCAAATGGAAAGTTGCTCCCTCGCTTATTCAAACTGTGGAAAATTGTTGTATATCAAATGGAAATGTGAAAATAGAAAATGAGAAAGAGGTTTGATGGGTTTATAAAGCCTTCAGTGTAATTTTAAATTTAAAAAATTTCAAATTTTCAAATCCTAAAGCCTTTTCGAAACACTTTAAATTTCAAAATTTATTTTCAAATTTTAAACTAAATTGGAGGCTTTATAAACCCATCAAACCTCTTTTTCATTTGAAAATTTAAAAATTCGAAATTTGGAGTGTTTAGAAAAGACTTTAGGGTTTGAAATTTAAAAATTTGAAAAATTTAAAAATTTTGAAAATTTAAAATTTTGAAGAAATAAACTTTGAAAATTTAAAATTTTTGAAAAAATAGGAAATGAGGCAATGCACATAATAATGAAATAAAATAAAATAAAATATTGATATAAGGATAAAATAAGAAAAAAAAAATTGAAGAAAGTTAAAGAGTGAAATATTTTTAAAATTTTAAACATTTGAAAATTTAAATATTCAAAATTTTGAAATTTGAAAATTTAAAAATTTAAAAAAAAAATTTAAATTTTAAATTTTAAAAATTTAAAAATTTAAAATTTGAAGTGTTTCGAAAGGCTAATAAAATTAAAAATTTTGAAAATTTAAAAATTTAAAAATATGAAAAATTTTGAAATTTAAAGTGTTTGGATTTGAAAATTTGAAAAAATTAAGAATTTTGAAAATTTAATAATATGAAAATTTAAAAAATTTTAAATTTAAATTTTTTTGAAATGTTTTGAAAATTTTGAAATTTAAAAAATTTAAAATTTTGAAAATTTAAAAAATTTGAAAAGTAGGAAATAATCGCAATGCTCATAATAATAAAATAAAATCAAGTATTATATAAGAGTAAAATAGAAAAAAAATTAAAGGAAGTTAAAGAGTAGAATCCTTTTATATATATTATAGAATAATTTTTTATATATATTGTTATTTATAGAATAATAAAATTTCTTTATATATTATATATTGTTATAGAATAAAAAAGAGCAGAAAGTATATGTATTTTCATTATGTCAATTATCTTATTAGTTAAATTAAATTGTATTTAACCTATTTAATTACATTTAACATCTAATCATACATGGTTGTTACCTCGCTCATAATATTTTAAAATTTTAAAACTAACTATCCCATCATAAAACATTGTTGACAATTCAAGATTCATAGAGTTTTTCACTCAGAACACTGTCATTAGGGATTAGAAATAGGTCGAATTAAAGAAGATTTTTGAAAAGTTTAACTTCTTACTTTTCATATAAGTTTAAAAAATTTCATATTTAAAATTCAGATTGTAACTTTAACCAGATAAATTAATAATTATAAATTATATTTTTTATATTATTATGTAATATATTTATTATTTATATCTTAATAACTTATTATATACATTTTATGGCTTCTGGTTTTATGTATATAATTAGTTGCCGCTAAAACAAATTTTGGTTTTTGAATCTGTTATGGTATGATTGTCATTTTTTGTGGTTATCATATGATTTAACTTCTTAATTTTTTTTATATATAATTATGTATATACAAAAGTAATAAATTACTTATTTAAAAACCTGTATGGTTTTTAAATAATTTTATTAGTTTTATTTTTTATTTAAATTAAGATGTTTAATTATTCAAAAAGATAAATAAATATATGATAATATATTATATACATAATTATTCAATTAATTAAATATGATTATAATAAATTAAATTTTATTTGACTGATTATCCTTCTTATCAAATATAATTTAATATATATATATATATATATATAATATGACAGTTAATCAATTATCTCATTAACTAAATTAAATTATATTTAACTTATTCATATATTTTGATAAATAATTTTACGCATGCGACCCATAATCATCATATTTAACTAAAGTGGAAGCTATAATGTTATATGAATTTTTACAACTTACCCTCCTTTCACAAAAAATGGTTGGCAATTATATAGAACTGATCAAGATTATCAAAAACAATGGTTGGCAATTATATAGAATTGATCGAGATGATCACTAAAAATGGTTGCAATTATATAGAATTGATGAAGATGACGATATGGTTGAATCCTTATACACAAGCTCAAAATTTAGACCTATAAAACCAAAGCATATATTGGTCATACATGAATCCTACTCTTGCCTCCTATCTTACAAAATTAATTTACTCTATTTCAATTCTTATCTTCGATAAAATTGCACCTTCACCATGTAAACATTAAGCTGCCTCTGTTATACTCACAGATCCTTTTCTGCATCAGATTCACACCAGACAAGTCTGCATCTCTTGCAGCCGCGTGCCCAGCTCCCTGCAGCAGTAGCACCATGCCCTTCATTTGTGCTTAGTAGCTTCCAACTGCATGCCCTTCACCATTGAGTCCCCCAAGCTTCCACGCTTCATACTCTTCTTTCACACCTAATCCCATGTTTGCACAAACCACAGATCAGATTCCTTCCATGCCAGTTGTCTTTCATTCAAAGAACAACAAGTTGAGGAGACGTTTTCTCATACACAGAAAACCAGAACCAGTTAACTTTACAATTTATAGTCACTACTACCCACCCATTAATAGTACTTAGGCTTGTGGTTAGGTACTGCCTTTCCTCTTCTCTTGCCCTTTCATGGCTTACCTTTTAGTACCTCCGTCAAACACAAAGACTCCATATCTTACCAGATCAATCACATAGCATAAAGATAGAAAATAGCAAAAACTGCACAATATTTATAAGTTAAAACTATATAACATAACTAATTTAAAGAATGTAACCAGTTCAAAGGATATAAAACCTAATCAGAATACCAGAAACTAATTTTTGTTATTTTTTTCTTCGTACACTATCATGTTTGTAATTATGTTAGGTTAAAGATTTATTCGGCATCACCCTCTCATCTTTAAAAGCAACACCATTCATTTGGCTCCAATATTCCATAAAACTGCTATTCATATGCCTTTTCACACACGGTTCCTTTTTGAGTTAAACTATAACAAGTAAAATTATATCAGATGGTATTTGAAATCATTGTGATAAGCTATGCATCCCCACCCACTTAGAAACCATCGACTAAACCTAATAGGCTATCTTGCATTCCAAAAAAAGGTGATAGACCGTTTCCTCAACCTATTGATTACATAAAGGACACATTGTTGAAGGAGGATAATACCTCTTCTAAAAAGATTCATCCTTGTGAGTATTTTCCTTATAGGATTCTCCAAGCTAATGTTAAAAACATTAGATAAAGCTTTGATATCCCATAAAGTTTCCATAGCTAAACTATGAATAAAAGGAGTAGATTTTTGTAAGACTTCATATGCAGATTTAACGAAGTAATTTCCACCCTCGTTGGCTAACCATACTACACTGTCCTGAGAGTCTTGTTGTGGCATAACATTATTCAAGTCTATAGAGAGTTGTGAGAGTTGTTCTCTTTCCTTTTCAAAAGTGTTCATTCTCCAATAAAAATTTCATTCCCAACTCATTTCAATTTGGATACCTACCTGCCGAATAGATTTCCATTTATCATTAGATATAGGGTATAATCTCGGGAACTTCTGTTTGAAAGAGTGTTTTCCTAGCCATTTATCTTCTCGGAAATCAATATTATTTCCTATCCCTACTTTCTATACTATTTTGTTTATGAAACCAACTTTCCAATTCACCTTCTTCGCATAAATTGCACAAATTTCTCCACCATCATGATTGTGATCTGCTTGTTATGGATCTTCTATTGGTATCACTGAAAATGTATTTAGACAACACCACTTCTCTCCTAATAACGAATTTATTTACTTTCAACTTCCACATCCATTTTGCAACAATATCCCCAACCCTCCCCTCATTCTTAGGTTTGCATAAGGATTCCTACTTTATCCATGCAATTTTCTTTTTATCACTACCCCAATCCCACAAAATATTCTCTTGCAAACTTGTAATCTCTATACACTCAAATACCGAAACCTTAAATAAGGACAAGTAATACAACATTATTATTGTAGAAATTGATTTAATCAAACATTATCTTCCTGCAAAAGATATAGATATTTTCCTTTCCACTTAAATTTTTTTTCCTGATTTTGTCTATATAACCTCTTTCCAAAAATTCCTCTCTCTCGGATTTAAAAGGAACAAACATATATGTGCACTATTAAGGATATCAACAAAGAACAACAATTGTTGTGAAGTGCTTCCTCATCATAGGCTTCTTCATCATCTGAAGTGATTTCTGGAATAGATAGCTTTCTCAATAATCTCAAAATAATAATAACGTTCTTTGTCCTTCACAACACATATAATGAAATGAATGGAATTTTGTTGCTGCTTCGAGTTTCAAGCACAAGGCTAGCTTTCACATAAAAAAAAAAAAAAAATCTATTATGATATTAACAACATGTACAAGTTCAGAAATGAAAGTCACTGTGTAACAGATGGGCATGGGTAAGAAAGAAAAGAAGAGAAAAAAGTTTTCCCCCCAAAAAAAAGGAAAGGAAAAACCTGTCCAAATTCCCTAACATTAAGCAAACGTAGAAACAAACTTGTGAGTCAATCATTGAAGGGTGCTGATAGAGAGAAGCTCCGATCAGCCGCGGGCGGGGACGGGTGGGGCGGCGGGGGGGACGTTGACCGCGGCGCGGAGGATGGAGAGGAAGCCGGCGGGCTGGGAGGTGTCGCGGTCGTCGAGGAAGAGGTCCTCGGGGACTCTGAAGGCGGCGTGGGCGGCGACGAGGGCGACGGAGAGGGTGAAGGCGGAGACGAGGAGGGAGCCGAGGGGGGTGAGGAAGAGGAGGAAGAAGGAAGAGCCGGCGAGGAGAGAGAGCGTCTCGAAATCCGTGAAGGTGCGGCCGAAGAGGCGGAGGGGGCGGTCGCTGGGGCGGAGGAGGTAGAGGAAGAGCCAGGAGGCGAGGAGGGAGAAGAGGAGCACCAGGGAGAAGGGGCTCGTGAGGAGCGACACCGCCAGGATCAGCGAAACCACGACGTAGTAGTTCACGCGGAAGTACGAGACGTTGTGGCGCACGCGCACCGTCGCCTCCGAGAATGACGTCGGTTTCGCCAGCGCCGACCGGTCCATGAGCTCCGGCCAGGGGCGGCGGTGTGAGAGGCTGTGGCGGAGGGAGTCCGAGAAGTAGGATATGACGGCGCGGAATGCGGGTTGCGGTGGCTGCGGTTCCGCGGTGGTGACGGTGGTAGTGATGGTGTTTTGAGGATTTGAGACGGGGAGAACCTGTGGGGAGGGTGTTGGAGTGGCCATGTTGAAGAATGTGGAAAAAAATGAATGATTTTTGTGAATGCAATGAAAGTATGAAAAAGATGGAACATGCAACAAGAAAACGAAAAGAGAAATGAATATAGGAGTTGTTTGTTTTTGGCTGTTCTAATTTGGTTACCTTCATGCCTATTCTAGAATTATTACTATAAAAGGTTTATATTTAACCAAATTTTAATTATAATATTCTCTCCACATTACACTTTTTTCTATTTTTTTTTCTTGTTTTTGTTTGCACCGTACTCGCACAATCCTGGTTTTTCTATTTAAACACTACAAAATACAACGTTTCTCTACTCGGACCAGGCTTTCCCACTGTCTTTTTCTTCTTCCTACAAGTCTAAAGAGCTCTCAGAAAATCCAATACTTATATTTTTTTAATTATATGTTTTATAACTTAAATTAATTGATTTTTATAATTAAATATTAAGTTTTAATGCTGGTAGTTATTCTTTTATTCTTAGTACTTCAATCTTATACTTTAATTTAAGGTGCTTTAATTTTAAGATTCTCATCATAATTTAATTAAAGTTTTCTTATAATACTCATTTTAAATTTAGAATCCTTCTAATACCTATATACTCTAACATTTATTGATTTTATTCATTAAAAACTATAACTAAATAACCTCCTTAAGTGGAATTATTATTTAATATTTTTTCACTGAACAAGTTAACGAATAAATTATTGTAAATCCTTAAACCAATATAAAAATATATAATAAAAAACCCAATCATACTTTAAAGTTGTAATTTTTTTTTTAAATATGTTTTTGAATTTAGTCTTTTGTGATAGGTAACACCCCGAAAAATAATACAAATATTTACAATATAAGTTTCAAAATCAACACCTTAAAGCTCTTCAGACCCTCTGACGCCGGTAAGATCATCTGCTCGTGTATGTAGTACAGTCATCGTAGTTCAAACACAGCAAGAAAAGCAATGACAAGCTAGTGAAAATAGAATTTTATAATATAGACAATTAAATCAAAAGAGAAAATTAAATTGCATGATCAATTTCTCAAATTATTTAATCTTCTTCAAATCCCAACAATAAAACAATCACATAGATCTACACATCCAGGATATTCAACAAACAAAATAACATCTGACACCTTCCGAAAGATCCGTATTAAGTAAATCCTACCAAAGACTAACACTTGATCCAAAGATTACCACCAAATCTAACAGAAAGGATCAGGGTAAGTTCAATACAACCCAAGTTGTGCATCTCATATGTCACGGTGTGCATGAACTCCCTTGTCAGCTTCTCACCATCTAACATCTTAGTCTGTGTGACTTAGATCATCAGTGAAGCTCAGATATCTCTGTTACCACATAGGCATCAATACTTAATACATATACAAACATCAGTCCATACATTATCCCAAATGTATGAATTCAATTTCATTCCATTTTCATCATACAATATCATTCAAAAACGCAATCCACAATATTCAAAATCTTATTATAACATAAAAAAAACAACTCTAAATACTAAACCATCAAAATCTAATATTTCTACAAGTTTAAATAATATATAAACAAACAACACAATATATAAACACACAACATTCCTGCAAGAGAAATTGAGTACTACGTCCCCTCCACATCCAGATCTTCTAGCCTAAGGTGCTATTAAAACTTAAATTTAGTTTCTCTTACCTTAATTGCTTGCTTTCCAAGCAACTTCTAGAATTTTATTTCCCACAGTTTGGATACGCTTCAAGATTTACGGGTCTAATGCAAGTTATCTAAACATAACAAAAATTCAATATATAGTAGAATAAGTTAAGAGGATGAATCTTATCAACTGACCCACCAAGATTGATGACTAAATCCTAAAAAAAATCAAAGAATAAAGGATCTATAGAGAAAAATGAACTTACTTTGTTTAAAAATTTGATCAAGTAAAAATGTTCCTTAACTCGCCAGTTACAACGTGGTTCGATCAAATTCTAAAATAAATTATGTATGGAGTGAAAAATTAAGAGAGAGTTAGAGAGAGAAAGAGATAATGAAGAAAAGTAAATGGCACTGGGAATATGCGGCTTCTGTGTTTTTTTTAAGAAAAGTTACGGTGTTACATAATACATTAAAATTTATAATGTTTTTTTATATTAATTTCACTTTAGTTTAATAATTTGAATAATTATAGTGTGCGCTTTAGTATATTGTTGAAGAAGCAGTGACTTAGAAAGAAGGTATGGTGGAGTTCGATGCAGAGATGAAAAGTGCCGCCACCATGCCAATATCTGAATTTTACAAGACCTTGGTTTATCTTCCACGTAAAAAATCCTTGTAAAAAGGGAGTTTCTTTTACAAAAACTAATTGATGCTTTTGTTAACTTTCTCAGACAACTTTTAAAATCTAGACCATTATTTCTCAAAAATTAACCATTACTAAATATGTTAAGGACCATCTATTGTCAAATTCCTCAGATGAATATGGAAAATTAATTCACTTCAATTTCATAGAAATGATCAAACCACGAGCTTGGTTTGTTTATATCCACTCTCCAGTCTCAATGGTTGAATTGATAGGGTGTATAAGTGTAACCACCACCCTTAGATCGGGATTAAAATATTCATCCTAGTAGTATTAACATGGGCATTATTTCAAAATATGTAATCAATTAAATGTCAAATTCTTAAAATTATATATATAGTTAAATATCAAAATAGTTAAAATTGAAATAATTATTAAAAAGTCGAGCACTAGTGCAAAAAAAAAGAGTTTTATAATGCGTATATGCGTATAGACACTGGTTTAAGTGGAATTGTTGTCTAAAAAACACGGTGACAATTTTGAAAATAAAATCAACGTATAGACCACGGTTCTAATTACAATTATCATTTATTTGAAAATATATATACACTACGATTGGATGGACAATCGTTGCCTATAATAAACACTATAGACTATGATTTTTTTAGGCAATTGTCGTCTATACATGTATCTATCATACAAACTACGGTTATTAGGTCATAATCGTTGTCTATATGCATTTTATTTTTCACTTTATGCTTTTTCATCTTCACGCTTTCTTCTTTGCCACTCCCATTGATGTCTTCTCTATAATCTCTCCTTGTTGTCACTACTCTCATTTCTTGTAATGAGTCTTTCTTATTGTTTTTAAGTTTTTTTCATATTTTTTTGTGCTTTCTTGATGAGTTTTTCTCCATTTTCAATATTGAACGAGTGGGTTCCCAAGTTCAAAACTACTACTCAAGTTTTATACACTATCGTTGTGGTGTGCCCACTAATGCTTTTGAGCTCCTCCACAACCTCTCTTCCTTTACTACAATCTTTCTCTATCATCTTGAGTTTCCATAACCCAAAGTCCCTCTTTCTAAAAAATTTCTCAATATCAAACTTAATGACCATTTCTTTATCTTCTTACACTTTCTTTTCTTGTCCCCACAATTTTTTTTCTCATCTCCACAAACAATATCAATTGTTGGATTAACAATAATAAAACAAGAAAAATAAGAACAATATTGAAGAAAACATTTTAAATCACTTACACTATAAGCAATCATTATATACATAATCATCGCCTATAATGGCGTAATATGCTGCAGTTATGTGACCATAGTCTACATAAAAGACGTGTGCATATACTACATTTCTAAAACTGTCGCCTAATGCCTCTAAAATCGGTGTATTTTTACAATAGTGCGGATATGAATAGCTAAAATTTGTGTTTTACACGTTTGAATGTATTATATATTAAAAGTTTTTAAAATATTTTTATCTTTTTGTTATACTTTTATATAATTCATCTATTTCAATCATACTTTAAATACTTTATTGTTTTTCTACTTTTCTATTTCAAGTAATATATTTATATTATTTCTGAAGACATTTATAAATTACCCAATTTATAAATTTCAATACATAAATCAATGACCAACACGTGACTTCAAGTTTAACCACGCATAATTAACCTCTAAAAAGACACTCATAAGGTCACCAGATAATGTTTGTTAAGCATAAACATATCCAACACCCCCAGTTGTCAAACATATTACAATGACATCATGTCCACAAAGGGGTTATATGAAATTCAGAGTACTTATATATAGAGAAAAAAGTTCTAACACAGAATAACGAGTTCATCCATGGCATCATTACCGCCATAACCCGGAATCAGAATGTAGTTCCATTCCATCCAAAGTTGGAACCCTGCAGAACACGCACAGCACTATCAGCATTGAGTATCAGCAACGAATGTGACTAATTATTCATTGGCATAGAAAGTTTTGGTAGTTAGCATCAAAAAGAAATTTGGCTGGATTATCAAGTATACACAGCTTATAGAGGCTACTATGAAATCTAGAACAGTGAGGATTTATTTACATGACCTAGTGCTGGTGTAAAGCATGCAAACATTGTGCATATTCTTGACTCTGATGGGCCTAAACAAAAAGGAAGAATGGAATAAGAGAATGCAAGGTAAGGGCCCTTCTTTTGAAGAGAACTCTCGAGTCTAGATACTTGCCTTAGTGTCGTAAAACTTCAAGAAGAATCGCGACTTTGGCACAGACAACTTGGTTTCAAGAACTGAAGCAATGGCGGCACTAAGTTTCTTGTTCACATCAGGGCTCAGACCACCAATGGACACCAATTCACCATAAGCCGCTGGCTGCTCATTCCCGCCAAAAGATATAGGTACTGATCCTTTCAATACAATCATCACATACTGCAAAAAAGTAAATCGAGAGGTTTAAAGACAAACCAAAAAAATAAAATAAAGAAAATATTATTACAAAGCAAGAAGAATATAGTAGGAGAAAATATAAATATCAAACTTGATCGTAAATCGAACCACAAAAAGTTCATGTTATATCATATCTATTGACTATAACTCCACCGTAGCAACATCTCCCATAAAGCATCCATCAAGAAGCATGTGTAGTTTAAAACGAGCAGTTTGCCAAAGGCTGAATCACAAAATATAACAGATTACATTGACATAAAATTAAACCGAAAGTGTGCGTCACTAGATGTTGCTGAATATCTTCAACACAGAATTACGAAGCTTAACTTGACAAATTAGAAACTGCAGCCAAATTAGAAACAACCGCAATATAGATATAGTATAACACAGGTAGAAAAACTAACCTCACAACATCTTAGTATCAACCCTGTTGGAATTTTTTACAAGGAAAGACTTGGGAGATTCACCACCAATGAGCCATGAGTCAACCAAAAATAAAAAATTATGACACCACCTTCAAACCAAAATCTTAAGCCTATATGTTAGTAGATCTTTTACCTTATTTGGCACTCAACTTTCTCTTTTGTACATGTAGGACTTTC
The DNA here is from genome assembly GCF_000499845.2 of Phaseolus vulgaris. Taxonomy (NCBI): domain Eukaryota; kingdom Viridiplantae; phylum Streptophyta; class Magnoliopsida; order Fabales; family Fabaceae; genus Phaseolus; species Phaseolus vulgaris. The sequence continues at coordinate 9,339,057 of NC_023752.2, read as the reverse complement.
ACCTCATACTTGGATACCTTAACATTTTTAGGTACGGAGAGGTATTTACTACTTTGTAATTACAAGCATACAACAATAGAACCACCAACACAATTCAATTTTAAAAGAAACTAAACTAAGCTATCAAAAGGTCAAAAACAGAGAGACCTATAGAACATGAATATGGCAATCAAGTATCAACATATGCTTTACGCAGACACAACAAGGGTTTCTATCCTTTTATCCTCCCAACCAAACAAGAGATAAAAAAATTTCCATTTTCACCTCATTCGTAGAAACAAAAATTACATCCAGCATATTAATTTGGCACATTATGTATTACAAACGTAGCGAAAGTAAAGTTGAAGCCTCAACACAAAATCAAACCCTGGTCTCATAACAAAAACAATAACTTTAGATTCAAATAACAATAATAAGAAGAAAAACCCTAGACATGGAGACAACAAAAGAAAAAGGGGGAATCCCTGAACTAATCAGCAATTAGCATATATTTATATATATAGTTGCATCAAAATTAAATTAAATTAAATTGAAGTACTACCCTGAGAAAATAGAATCGAAGCATAAAAACCCAGAAACGGGATTTTCAAAACCCGAAAGCACGCGTAAGACGACATTACAGAACCGTTAAATGGAGAGTGAGAGTTAACGTACGGCTTCGGGTTTGCCAATGATGCTGGCGACGGTTGAGGTGGCTTCGGTGAGAATGGAAGAGGTATCGACGCCGTCGAGGTTAACGTTGGTGGAGAGGTTGAGGCACGGCATCGTTTCACTCTGCAGCTCTTGTTCTGTTCTTCTGCCACTAATGTGAAAGTGAAAGGTAAAATCTCTATCTTTTTTACTCAACTCTCCTTATATCTGCTACTAATATTTCACAATCCCCACAATACCCTTCTCCTTTCTCCTGAGTTAACTTTTGTTTTTATTATACCTCTCTTACTTCCGAGATTATATAATTTATAAGATAAAATTTATTTTAATATTCTCAATTACATAATTCATAAGTTAAAATTTATAAAAAAAATTAATTATATAATTTAAAATATAAATTTATATTTTTATTATATAATTCAAAATATAAATTTAGTGTTATAACTATATCAAAAAATTAAATACTAAAAAATAAAAATATATATATATATTATGAATTATACATTTCAAAATACAAAATTTTATATTTCAAATTTTATGTTATAAAATATCAAATTTAGATTCTGAATTGTAAAAAAATTATTTCAAATTATTACAATCCAAAATATAAAAACCACATATTTTAACTTCAATGTAATCCGAGGAGTCTATAGATTTTAGATTCCAAAATTTTAAAAAATCAATAAAAAAAGCTAACAAAGAAAGCAAACCAACACTAATAAGTAATTTCAATATTTTCAAAAGGAAAAAGTAGGGTGTGGAAGAATTTGCCATAATTGATTTGCATAGTTAATGTAAAAGTATGATAATGTCATACTACCCTATTAAATTAATAACAATTTTATACACGTGTTAATTATCATATTATGGTTTACGTACTTAGACTATGATATTAAATCAATAACAATTGTATACACGTGTTAACTATCATATTAATTTTTTTTTATATTAACTATTATATTAAATTAATAACAATATAGAAAACTCATTTTTTCCATCATAGAACTCGCTTGAGTGAGATCTGTCTCGCTTGAGCGACATTTATCTCACTTGAGCGAGATTCCCGGTAGGAAACTCAAATTTTGCATCGACAAACTAGCTTAAGGGAGGTAAATCTCGTTTAAGCGAGATGATAGCAATTATACATTGATAGCAATTAACATTTCAAATTTATTCCTAACATTCAAATATGTTAAGCATTATCATTTGGGTTCAAAACTTAGAAGTATTTTCCAGTCAAATCTAAGGGTCCAGATCATATAAACAAGCATTGCAAATAAAATGACAATATCAATCATCAATCAAGAACAAAATATTATATTTAAATATCATTTGATACATAGAGTTTGAACAGATTACTCCTAATCCGCAAATGATAGAATTAGTCCGTCATGTTGGCTATTACAAGCATGGAGAGCAAGAAAAAGAACATTCATGATGTTTCTCCTTTTTTTTTTATCAGCAAGATGTTTCTCCTTGACGGTTGTCTCTTCTAAGGTTTTCTATCACCTCTTATTCTCCCAAATGGATCTCTAAGGTTGTGCATCACGCCTCATATTTAACCTATATGGGCTTGAGCTAAGTGACTTCTCGCTTGGGCATGATTGGGCTCACCTGAGCGAGTTGGATGAATACAGGTCCAACGTTCCTCTAGGAGCTTCTGGCTTGGGCGAGATCCTCTGGGAGCTTCTGGCTTGGGCGAGTGCTGGTGCGTTCCAATTTCCCCTTTTTAACTTTCTATGTTATTCTCCTTTTGTCATTTCATCTCCATTTTTTCCTAAAATCTTGAAATTAACACAAATTTAGAAATAAATCGTTCGTATTCAAATTAAAATCACAAATTATGTAAAAAAGTTTAAATTCATAAACTAGGGGTTATTATATAGTTATTTTATCAATTAATATCTACAAATGTATTTTAATATGAAATCTTACTAAAATTTGATACTTATCAAAAACACTGAGACAAATCATATAAGTTGATGATAAAAAAATCCTACGAGACACCCAATCAACTCTACTTTGACATATTCCGACCTTAACAATATACATACAAGGGTCCTAAAACATCTTGATTACACATTGATAAACACTTCAAACACTAATATGATTATTAAACCACTAATCAAATGTTAAAGTCAATATAAGGACACCATCTAAGCTCATGCAAGTAAAAACATAAACAATTAATAAGTTTGAGATGTACCTTTTTATTTACTATACAGTTAGTACATTAATTATTTCTTATGTGATATGAATGTTCCAGTTTCTTTACAAACATATCTTCTAACTAGTTTAAGTGAAAACCTTCAAACAATAAAAAAGAAATATAAAAATCTAAATTTTGTAAAAATCATATAGAACCAACATATTCTCATATTTTGATAATTTTATAATGGAATATATTAGAGAAATTTAATATTAATGAATCATTAGTCAATTATATAAGATTATCAAACCATCTTCAAAAAAAAATTTAATATAATATGTTTATAGATATTTTTTATATTGTTAAATTTTCTTATTTTTACTTTTAATGTGAAACTTTTACCTTATATTTAGATTCTTAAGAGAATATTACTTGTGTATATTATTAGTTTTATAATAAATTTTTTTTATTGGTTTTTTTGCCTTTGGGTCCTTTATTGAAGTTTGGAATGAGTTCATTCCTTTATTTCTCTCGCATATATTGTATATTGCTTTGCATATGAACGTTGCATAATATAAGAAAAATGTGTAAAACTTTTCTTAATAATTTTTTTTTATTCTTTTTCGTTTTCTCTCACATTATTTTATTGTTCATCTTCATCCACCTTATGCCTACATCCTCATGCACAAAGATCATGCAGAACACCAGATGGTATTATAGCAAGTATAACCCACACTTTGCTCTCTGATGTGACTGATATCTTCTTATCCCTGTTTTCTTTTCTTTATTTTCTTTTCATTTGTTTTCTCCTTTCTAGTTTTGTGTTTTTGTAATGGATCACACGAAGCCTAAACTACACAAATAGCCATAGCACCGAATACATAGATAATGCAAAAGAGTTATGGAAATATCTCGAACAAAGGTTCTGAAAAAGTAATCATTTTCGCATCTCAGACCTCTTGCAAGAAATCAACTCCATCAAAGAAGGAGAAAGAGTATCATCGAGTATTGTACTGATTCTTAGACTTTGTGGGAAGAGTTGAACTCTTTATGCCCTCTACCTATTTTTATTTGCAAATTAAAATGCACATGAAATGTGATATAAACTATGGCAAACTATAGGTAATCTGAGCAAATTATGTATTGTTTTAAAAGGATCTGGAGAGAACTACAATACTGTTAAAATACAAGTTTTATTGATGGGATCATTCTTAATGATTAACCGTGTTTTCTCCTTGGTTTTCCAATGAGAGAGACATCTAAATGAGAGTGCATTTTTGGATACGAAAATCTTGATCTACAGTGTCAACCAATATGGCCAAAGAACAAATGTTAAAAGCAATCGTTCTGACCCTGCATGGTGCAACTATGTAAGAGGGAGAGGAAAAAATTATGGAAAGATGTGTTCATTTTGTAACAAGATGAATCACATAGCTAATGAACACTACTCAAAACATGGTTTTCCACTATAGATAAAACAAAGAATGAATTATGCTGCAAATGCTTTGGAAAACGAGACGAATTATGAAACAGAGAAAGAAAAGAATACACAAAGTGAGACTCACAATGAACAAGTTCTCAAGAACCTTGACTCTGAGAAACTACAACAACTTGTAGACATTATTCAAAGATGCAAAAGCAAACCGAAAGTGGTATTATAGATACCAACCTTCACCTTCAATAAAATATTTGTACAACGGCTAATCAACTCTTTAAAATGGTAGTTTGTTTTCACAGATAATATTTTTCGAGAAATCATTTGGTCAAGCTGAAATCATGAACGAGCTATCATCTGCATTATAAGTTAGTTTTTAAAGGTTGAGTTAGGCTTAATATGATATCACAGTCATTTAAAGTTTATCTCAGCGAGAGTTTGTTAGCTTATCAGGTTACCCGCTATCGGCCGATATCGAACCATCTATAAATATATAGTTTTACACAAGAGTTGACAGTCTCGACTTGAAAGGGGTGTTGGAGATCTCACATCGATTAGTGATAAGAACATTCATAATATATAAGTGAGTGAATACAAATCTCATATTATAAATAATTTTATATGGTTAAGTTAAACTTAAATTGTTAATTAGTTGATAATATAAAACTTTTAAAAGTGTATGAAAATAATTCCATGCACATTAACATTTGACTGGTATTTTTATGAGAGGATGAGATCCACCAATGGGAAATCCAAACCCTTCAACAACATCAACTCCAACTTGGTCCTGTGATCATATTCATCTGGTCGACCCTTCTTCAAGGACCATCTATCATTTTCGTCATTTTGCTCAATCTTAAGAGAATATTTCAGCCACTTAATCTTAAGGACCACCTAATAAGGGTTTCATATCAAATTATTCCTTTTCATGGATTCATCTTCTAGCTAGGACCACTTAGAGCTTCATGTTGAGGTATCCACAATATATAAGGATGCATAGTAAATTTCTTCATATTTTGAATTCACGAATGTGATTCGTAAAATTTAATGACCAATTCTTTTTTATACAAGGTCAAATATATTTCCCTAGCCAGTTTGAGTTTTGTTAACATAATTAAGAATTTGGTGGATTGCAGAAATATTTTATATTTAGTTATAATTTTAAATATAAATAAAAAATATTAAAATTTAAAACCAAATTTTATGAAATTAGATAAACATTAAAAATTACAAATGAATTAATATATTTAAATCATAAAAACGGTGGTATAATACATATTTAAAATTGAATAAATATCTATGATTATAAAGAAAGAAAAATACTAATATATTTTTTTTTAATGTGTGTCTATAATACGCGTACAAAGCATTAAATATATATATATATATATATATATATTATACACTACACATATTAAATTGGATTTTTTTTCCTTACGAAAAAAAGTTATATATAGCAATTAATTAAGAAAAAACTTTAAAAACAAAACTACGTTGTTTGAAGAAGAAATTTTCTTATCATTTAAATTAATCATTTGTAAGTGTTCTTTTTACCTTATATTTTTTAATTATATTTAAAGACACTCGCGATGTTTATTAGGTATATCTTATAATGCTATGAAGGAAAATTCAGAATCCATATACGTGGTTTAATTATAATAATTAGTCAAAGAAAAGGTAACAATATGAACAGGATGTACCTTTTTTGTTTGATCAAATTTAAAATCATTTGTCAATTCACTTTTACAAACTTTAAAGGGTGCGTGGATTGTATACTTTATTCATTGAATAAAACTTGTCTTTGTTCGATGTTCAACAAAGAAGAGTACAAATTATAACATTTCACACATTAAAACAAACTGATAATTGAAGCACGAGAGCTATAAGAATATGAAAGCTAACATAATTACATTCTGGATTTGGTAGAAAATGCAGTTGTGTCAAAGACTTTGAGGAAAAATCGTGTTCTTGGGATAGAAAGCTTGGACTGCAAAATGGTTCCAAGAGTAGCAATCAACTTCCTCTTCACCTCTGAATTTATGCCACCCATTGAAACTATCTCAGCATATGCTGCTGGTTCCTTGCTATTTTCAAATGATATTGGCACCGAAGATTTCAGTATTACCATCACAAACTGCACAGTTATATCCACATTATGCAGAAATATATAAGTGAGTCACATAATACCAGAGAATATTGTTATAACATAAGAAAACATAAATTTTAACAGGTTCTTCCAAGAGATTATCGAGATTGATTATTGCCACAAAAATAAGAACTAGAGAAAGTTTCCCCGAAACCTTTTTTTATAATACTTTCTCACACTTATGCTAATTGACTCTTGAGATATGGAGATGGATGAGAGAGATAATAGTCATAGTAGTTGATATTATGATATAATATATAGGAAGATAGATATAGAAAAAGAAATTGATAATGGATTATCAATATTGACATTTTTTTTAATCAGAAAAAATATATCACTACAAGAAAATCATGAAATAGAAACTAATTTCAGAGACAAAAAATAATTAGTTGATATAGTGACTAAATTATAGACAATTTTAAAAACTAAAAAAATTGTTTTTAAATTAGTTTCTATTAATGTTAAATAGTTTCTAAATTGGTATCTAATTAGCTACCAAAGTTTTAACTACCAATTATTTAGATTCTAAATTTGGTAGCAAAAACTTTGGTAGCTAATTAGATACCAATTTAGAAATCATTTAACAATAATAGAAACTAATCTAGATTCAGAAACCAAAAGTTTTTTTAGTTTTTGAAATGATGTCTAATTTAGTCATTATAACAACTAATTATTTTTTTGTCTCTAAAATTGGTTTCTATTTCATGATTTTCTTATAGTGTATAAATAAGAAAATACATAGAATATCCCAGTTTATATGAAAGATTATGTAAAAAAATTTAAAAAAAAAACATAAAATTACAATTTACAAAATTACAGTATTTATATAAAATTCAGAATATAATCAACAACTAACCATAACCTTAACACATTCTTAATTGTAACTATTATATAAAACATGAAATTTCAAATAAAGAAATTTCTCACTTATATAGGATAAAAAAAATTAATATTGACATAATGACTAAGTTTAATGTGAATTTGGATAAACAAATAATAGTGGCATGTTGGTGGGAGTCCCCACATGATTTAAGATACGAATCTTCTACGTCCAAAGTGCATTTCTTATCATACCACTTTTTCCACTATCCATTCCCTTTTCACACATGATTTCGACAAAGAAATAGTGCGTTTTATTCCTCCAACAAAATTCAATGAATGATTTTATGTTATGCATTCTCCAAGTAAGAGTACCTCAACGAAAACGGATACCATCAACTCTCCTATCACTCATGGGTGTTACCAGAAAAGATTCACATAAAAGAAAATTAACAACAATCACAAATTAAGATCGAACAGTTTATTAATGAACTCGTTCCCGTATCAAAGCTTTGGTCCCATGATAATTAAAAACCGAGAAAAAATCTTATAAATGTTTCACTTACAACAAGCATAAATATAAGAAGTATGATGTGATAATAGCATGTTTCTGTGAAAAGTTTTCATGACACCAGATGAAAAAGTACCCCACTGTAAGACAAGGTGTCAATTGCTTAGCTACATGAAAATCTTTTACAACCTGAACATTATCCTCAAATTCTGTTGAAGTTAGAGGTAACTATCATTTTGTATGTCATTCAGATTCATTATAAACATCAACATAGATAGTTTACTGAGAAAAATCATGGTTTAATCAACCAAAAAAGAACCAAGGCCCGCATTTGTTTCAACGTCAACAAGGACTGTAAAAGAACGTACAAAGGAAGTTTTAAACAATAAAATAAATTAAGACAGATGAAGTGATCATCATAAGTTCAGTTGGCAAAGAAAGGGAGGGAAATTAAGGTTTACAATTACCTTTTCTGGTTTTCCGATGATTGTAGAGACGGCAGTGGTGGCTTCAGAAAAGATAGGGTCAGTGTCAACTCCATCCAAGTTAAGGTTGGTTGTGATGTAAAGGGAAGGCATCTTCCTCTTTCTAATTTTCAAGACTTTCTATCTTGGCCAAGTTGGATGGTTGAGCCTATAAATATTGCAAGTTCCAATATATATATATCTGTGTGTGTGAAAGAGCCATGGCCGCCACTTAAAGTAGATTTGCTTTCCCATTTATCTCGTTTTAAAATGCCTCATCAATAAGTGAAAATCCAGAACAGTATAACAGTAAGATTGCGACATATATCATTGTTTTTCCAACGTTAGATTGTTATTGAGACATGATAACGTATGGTAAAAATCTTTGAGTCATAATATGTTGACACCCTATACTAACACATATATGATGTTGTAGACGTAACAATGATGTGATAGAGTTACATCAAATCTAATATGGATTGTGCAGTGGTGAATATCTACTCCAGTTGCAACTTGTCTGACAAGCAATCTCTCTGGGTGGAGTTATCTAACATCAAAGCTACATCACAAATCAAGGTGTGGTGCTTATGTGGTGATTTTAATGCCATAAGAAGCCGTAGTGAAAGGAAAGGAAGCGCGGGTAGGGGGGTTCACTCAAGCGACCATTCAAGAGAGATCAAGGGGTTCAATACTTTTATTGATGTTAATCTTTTGTTTGATATTTCCTTAGTGGGTAAAAAATTCACATGGTTCAACGCGAATGGCTCGGCAAAGAGTAGATTAGACAGAGTACTTGTCTCTGGGGAGTGGGTGGATAACTGGCCTATGTGCAAACAGTATGTTCAAAATAGAGAAGTGTTTGACCACAGTGCAATAGTGGTGAAGTCGTTGGATAAAGACTGGGGTCCGAAGCCATTCCGTACCATTGACGCATGGTTTATGGAAAGAGGCTTCTGTGAGATGGTGAAAAAGAAGTGGAATTCCTACCCAGTTCAGGGGAGTGCTTTTGTAAAGTTTAAAGAAAAACTGAAGTGTCTAAAGGGTGACCTAAAAGTATGGAATAAGGATGTGTTCGGCGATATCAATACAAGTAAGAAGAGGACTCTACAGGAAATTGAGGATTTTGACTGTCAAGACTGTTCTGGAATCCTTACAGAGGCTGATAGGTTGAAAAGGAGTGTGCTGGTAACTCGTCTAAGGGAACTTGATAAGAAGTTAGAATCTCTAATACGCCAAAAAGCCAGAGCAAGTTGGCTCAAGTATGGTGATTCTTGTACCAATTTCTACCACTCCATTCTGAGATGGAGAAGACTTAGAAATGAAGTTAAGGGAGTTGAGGTAGGGGGTCAATGGTGTGAGGAACCTTGTACAGTGCGTCTAGAAGCAAAGAAGACTAGGTTCAAGGCAACGAAAGACCTTGGAGTAAGGCTTGATGGGGTTGAGTTTAAGTCTCTCTCGACAGAGGTCAGTCTGAGCTTGATAGCTGAATTCACGAAAAAGGAAATAAGAGATGTTGTGTGGCAGTGTGAAGGCACGAAGAGTCCAGGGCCGGATGGATTCAATTTTAACTTCCTTAAGAAAAGCTGGGAAGTTATGAAAGATGAAGTTGTGGCAGCGATGATTCTGTTTCACGAAACTGGATGTATTCCGAAGGGCTACAACGCATCCTTCGTTGCTCTAGTACCCAAAGTTAGGGATCCTGCTAAGCTTGAGCAGTACAGACCAATCTCCCTGGTGGGTGCTATGTATAAGATCATCGCAAAGGTGTTGGTGGAAAGGATCAAGAATGTTCTTCCCCATGTCATTGACGAAAGTCAATCGGCATTCCTCAAGGGAAGAGGAATCTTAGCAGCATCCTTATGGCTAATGAGGTGGTAGAGGACTTGAGGAGAGGTGGGAGGAGTGGTCTATGCTTAAAAATGGACTTCGAGAAAGCATATGACTCAGTTAGATGGGACTTCCTCTATTATATGCAACAAAGGATGGACTTTCACAATAGGTGGATCCTGTGGATTAGAGGGTGTATGGAGAGCGCATCGGTATCAGTTCTGGTAAATGGAAGCCCAACGAAAGAGTTTATGCCATCTAGAGGGTTGCGTCAGGGTGACCCATTAACACCTTTTCTCTTTCTAGTGGTAGCAGAAGGCCTTACGGGGCTAGTAAGGGAAGCTGTAAAGGCCAACTTATTAACTGGCCTGAAGGTAGGAAGAAAGGAGACCCTTATGAGCCTCCTACAGTTTGCAGATGACACCTTATTCTTCTGTGAGGATTCCTTCACCAATGTGGTGACTCTTAAGGCTATTCTGAGGGGTTTTGAGCTAGCATCAGGGCTAAAAATCAACTTCCACAAATCAAAGCTCACAGGTCTTAATGTCCTTGATAAAGACATTGACTGCTACACCAAGACTTTAAATTGCACTACGATGAAAACACCGTTTAACTACTTGGGTATTGAGGTGGGGGGTAATCCAAGGAAGAAAAAGTTCTGGGAGCCTGTCCTGAATAAACTGAAATCTAGACTTAGTGTATGGAAAGGGAGATTTCTATCTATGGCAGGCAGAATATGTTTGGTGAAATCTGTCATTACTGTTGTACCGCTCTACTACATCTCTCTGTTTAAAGCACCGGAGTCGGTATGCAAAAGCATCATCAGCATTCAAAGGAGGTTCTTGTGGTGATGGGGAAAGGATAATAAGCCGATATCATGGATAAGCTGGAAAAACATTTGTAAACCGCGAGAGGAATGAGGTTTAGGCATTCGAGACATTCGAAAGTTCAATGTAGCACTTTTAGCTAAGTGGAAGTGGAGATGTATATCGAACGAGAAAGGGAGATGGAAAGAGTGCTTGGAGTCAAAGTATGGTATAGAGCAAGACGGAAACCACACCCCATTGAAACACCAATCTTGGTGGTGGAGAGATCTAGTGAAGGTCTGCCGGCAGGGAGGGGGAGAGGGGTGGTTTAAAAAAGAGGTTGGCTGGAAAATAGGGAAGGGACATAAAGCAAGATTCTGGGAGGATGTATGGACTGGGAATGCTAGCCTCAAGGCCTTTTTTTCCTAGACTATTCTCTCTGTCACTAAACAAGGGCCAGACGGTGGGAGAGGTTGGTTTGTGGGAGGAGTCAGTGTGGCAGTGGAAGTTAAGGTGGAGACGTAACAGATTTGAGTGGGAGGTCCCCCTCGAAACTGAGATTAGTATGCTTATCTCCAGGGTCACTATTAAAAAGGATGAACAGGATAAGCAAGTATGGAGGAGTGACGAATCAGGGAGCTTTACAGCGAAGTCTACATATAAATGCCTAGAAGAGCGCGAAGGAGGTACACAAATCTCGCCTTTTGGCTGTCTTTGGAAGAAAAAATCTTTTCCTAATGCGTTGATCACTGCGTGGAGAGTGCTTTTGGGTAAACTATCAACAAGGGAGTGTTTGAGTAAGAGAGGGGTGATGGTGAACACCACTGAATGTGCCTTTTGCCAAATCAAGGAGGAATTGTGTCAGCACCTCTTTTTAGAGTGCAAGCATGCAGTACGGGTGTGAGACTTATGCTTTAGATGGGTTGGTATCTGGTCTGTCCAACACAATAATCTTATGATCAATTTTGAAAGTTTTTTCCTCCCTCAGCACTCCTATAAACAAAATCTGGTCTGGAAAGGTGTGTGGGCAGCTGTAGTCCGATGTCTATGGGAACATAGAAACTCAATTATCTTTAACCAAAGAGTTGTAGATGCAGAAGAAGTTTTTCACAATGCCCAACTTAAATCGTGGTTATGGTTGAAACACAAGGAAAATAATTTCAATTACTCTTATGCAGAATGGATCATGAACCCGCTGACCTGCATTTGCAGTATCAAATAATAGGGGGAGACATATAGCAGGCTTGGCTGGCTGATGGTGGTGTTGTTGGAAGGGAGGAGGTTAAGGACTGGATAATAGCCCATTCTGGTTGGAATGAGGAAGCGGCATGGTTACAGTAGGTCCCTGGTGGAAGTGGTAAAATCTGGAGTGGATGGTGCTACGGTTTGACTGTAGCTGGTACTGGGTAGGAACAAGAATGTGTATGGCCTGCAAGGGAGCCTACCAGCACCGGTTCTATGTGTTAGTGCTGTCTAGGCGGGTTCTGATGTGGGGGAATAAATACAAGGATAGAAGTGGTAGATGATATAGGATTGCCACAATGGATCGGGAATGGTGGAGTCAAGCTGGATTAAACAGTGGGCCGGAAGCAGGAAGAGCCAAGCGGACGAAACAGGGTGGGACAGCTGGTGCGTTGTGTTAGCTGCTGAACATAATGCACATAAGAACTGGTAATGCTATTGTTCTAGCTGATAGAGAATTGAAAGAAATGGTAGTGCTAATGGTCAAGGGGACTTTGAGTAGGTTACTGGAAGGAACTAAAGCCAAAGGACTTGTGCTGGCTTTGGAAGGAGTGCTATAGTGAAGGGGATCACAAATCAGTAACTGTTGGGATTTCTGTTAGATTACAGCGTTAAAGAAGAATAATTCTTCTAGCAGATTGCTCTGAGGCAGCAGGAAGAATTAAAATGTCGATTCGAACAAACAAGATGAAAGCAATACATGTTTTGCTGAAACAGTTGATAAATGCAAGTAGCAAATTCCATGAAAGGGGAGATGAATCATTTGATAGGAAGTTGGAGAAGTTGAGGTTGGATGTGAACAAGATAGAGGATGTATTTGTGAGGGTGAAGAAGAATGAAGAAGAATTGCTTGACACACTAGCAGAGGTGTTTGATCATCTTCGCAAGCTAGACCGCAGGAAGCTGGATGAAGACATGGATGGCATTTGTAAGAGAATCAGAGATTCTGCTCACAAGTTGCTCCCAATGGATGGTTTTGTTGACTCATCTAAGGAGGAGAATCACAACGGTGGGCAAAAATTTCACTCCTCACAACAGTTGCAGCAACCCCTTCAAAAGAAATGGACTTGGAATGATTATCATCGACTAGACTCTCTACCAAAAGATATCATGAAGACTCTCCTAATCTTCACTGAGAATGCTGTCATAAGGAAGAGAATTTTAATTAATTTGTGGATTGGAGAGGGTGTCGTTGAAGGTACAGAGAACAAAATAGCAGAGAAATTGGGTGAGGTCTTGATTGATGAGCTTTTGTGTTCGAAAGTGATTCTACGCTAAGGTAATGGAAAGGGTCCCTCTATCAATAAATTTCGAATTCTTCCTGACTTCCGTCGTCAGATGGAATTGTTTGTAACAAGAAAAGACGTGCTGGACCTTAATCCTGGCTTGGCTTCTGTTATGTCCGAGCTTCAGTGCTTGGAAGGGATGGACCAAATGAGTGAGGTGTATGCACGATTGATCCCGCAAGCTGTTGAAGTTGTGGGGCTGAATACTACTCCGCTATGCTGAGGAAGGGGACCGTGACCCTTGCACTTTTATGTTTTGTTTTGAGCCCAAGTGTAGGATAAAAGCTTAGGTTTGGCTAGTTACTATGCAGGGTATTGCTTATTAGACTAGCTGCTGGTGTTTGTATAAGGATGTGGATACTCCTTTAATTTACTTAATTCTTTGCTGATAAAAAAAAATGATGTGATAGAGTGAGATTGTATGTGAATGAGCAACACGAACTTCAAAATAGAGTAAAAAATAATATATTACATCAGTTATTAGAAACAACCAGTGTAATATATATATTTTTTACTCAGAATAACTCATATTACATCGGTTAAGTCATCTAACTGATGTAATATATTATGACCCATATTAAAAAAATTGAATTTTTTTTTATAAAGAGTGGGTGGGTCATAAACGTCACATAGGTAACCACTTCCAGACACACAGGTAATCAATTTTGCGTGTGTCAGTATATGTGGAACCTGTGGCTGGGTAACCAGTTCTGGTAGGGTTATTAGATGGGTTAAGTCATCTAACCGATGTAATATATGGTTTTTATTAAAAAAAAATTGATTTTTTTTCATGAAGAGTGAGTGACCATATACGTCACATAGGTAACCACTTACAGACACACGGGTAACCAGTTTTGCGTGTGTCAGTATATGTGGAGGAACTTGTGGTTGGGTAGTTCTAGTAGGGTTATTACACCGGTTAAGCCATCTAACCGATGTAATATATGGTTCTTATTAAAAAAAATTGATTTTTTTTCAATGAGTGACCATAAACGTCACATTATTAACACCCTCTGCCACTAACACATACTTGACACCGTTTGCGTGACATTAATTGACGTTGCAAACGTGACATTTGGTGAGGATGTGACACTAGCTCTATATTATAATATACGACCCGTAGCATACGTAAAACTGGTTACCCGTGTGTCAGTAAGTGGTTACTTGTGTGACGCACACAAAACTGGTTACCCGTGTGTGTAAGAGGTTACTTATGTGACGTTTATGGTCACCCACTCTTCATGAAAAAAAAATCAATTTTTTCTAATAAGAACCATATATTACATCGGTTAGATGGCTTAACCGGTGTAATAATCCTACCAGAACTGGTTACCCAGCCACAGGTTCCTCCACATATACTGGCACACGCAAAACTGGTTACACGTGTGTTTGTAAGTGGTTACTTATGTGACGTTTATGGTCACCCACTCTTCATGAAAAAAAATCCATTGTTTTTAATAAAAACCATATATTACATCGGTTAGATGGCTTAACCGATGTAATAACCCTACCAGAACTGTTACCAGTCATAGGTTCCTTCACATATACTGGCACACGGGCACGCAAAACTGATTACTCGTGTGTCTGTAAATGGTTACCTATGTGACGTTTATGACCCACCCACTCTTCACGAAAAAAAAAATCATTTTTTTTAATAAAAACCATATATTACATCGGTTAGAGGACTTAAACGATGTAAAAATCATATATTACATCGGTTAGATGGCTTAACCGGTGTAATAACCCTACCAGAACTGGTTACCAGTCACAGGTTCCTTCACATATATTGACACACGCAAAACTGGTTACTCATGTGTATGTAAGTGGTTACCTATGAGACGTTTATGACACACCCACTCTTTATGAAAAAAAAATCATTTTTTTTAATATGGACCATATATTACATCGGTTAGATGACTTAACCGGTGTAATATGGGTCATTATGAGTAAAAAAAATATATTACACCGGTTATTACTAAGAACCGATGTAATATTCTTTTTTACCCTATTTTGAAACTCACGTTGCTCATTGGCGCGCAATCTCACTTTATCACGTCATTGTCATGTCAGCAACGTCAAATGTGTGTTAGTGTCAGAGGGTAAAAATGCACTATACCTCTCACGCACATTTTCTTCTTTCCTAGGGCGTTCTTTCTCTGGCGTTCTTTCTCTGGCATTCTTCCTCTCACAGTCTTTGTCTCACCTTCTTCCTCTGACGTTCTTCCTCTCATCGTCTTCGTCTCACGCTCTTCCTCTAGTGTTGTTAGGTTTGTTTGAATGCATTTTTTTTACTGTTTTCTTAGGGTTTTAGGCGTTCTTCCTCTCACCCTCTTCGTCTCATGTTCTTCCTTTGACATTGTTAGGTTTGTTTGAATGCATTTTTTTTATTGTTTTTTTGTTTGAGTACTTTGATTTCGGTATTTTGAATGAATTTTTTTCCTGTGCAAAGACATGTCAGGAGCCAAATTGATTTGAAGGGGTTGGGATTTTGAAGGTTTGTAGTATTTTGCATTAAGACTAGGATTGCACCCGAAGAATGAGATAGTATTTTGAATTCAAGTTTCAAGAATGTGTTCTGACTTGTTTTGTGAGAACGATTAATTTGTACACCCTTATCTGTTTTTTTTTTCTTCAGTCTGTAATGAAACAAATTCCCCGATGCGACTCGCTCACTTTAATTTTCAAGAAATGAAATACGATTGACATTGGATTAATTGGGTTTAGGGTCTTACGCATTCACAGTCACAACCACAACACAAAAATATTGGTTCATAATTTTTCCACGTTGATGACTATGATTAGTCACTATAACTATAACTATGATTGGAGTATTATAATGGTGGAGAAAATATAGGATAATGGTTTCTGCAGTAAAAGATGCTTAATGCATTCGCACGGTTGTTGCTTAAAAATGAGTATCAGTTTTTCACTTTTCCTAACAAAACTGAGTAAAAACCTTATTACTATAAGCAGAATTGGGAAGGCTTGAAAGAATTTGAGTTTCAATTTTCAGGTGAAATAGTCAGAAAGACAGAGAACTAATATTAAATTAATTCACTCTAAGAGTCATTTTCCTTTTTCATCTTTGCTTAGACATGTCCTTTTTCTAATGGTTAGATTGTTCAGAGAACCTAGTCTCTTCTGGGGTATAGGGAACATGGTCATTCCATAAGCTTTTATCATCTTTGCAACTCTTCAAACCAATAAGATTCGTGCATGACATGGATACTCCAAGATAACATTCAAGATAGGAAGAGTCATATTCTGACATGTATTTAAAAGTGCTATTACACAAAGATGTTTTTGTTTCTCTGCTCCAAATATCCATATGGTTTCATCAAATATAGAAAATGGGGGCCATAAGGTTAATGTCCCACAGGAATGGACCCTTGACTAGGTTCTCTGTCTCATGTGGCAGATGCTTAAGGTTGTGCATGCAAATATTTGTCTCAAAACATCTAACTTTTTTCTTTTCTGACTTATAACACTATTAACAGTTTTCAATATTTGAAGCATAAAGATAGGGCTGATTCTAGTGAACCATGTATGAGATTAAATGTTTGTTTGCACTATGCTGTGAAGTATCATTTTAACCAATGAAAGCTCAACTTCTTCAAAAGTATGTCTCTTCATTGTACTATTTGAGATATCATATATCCATTTTTACCTTATGCTAAATTCAATGAAAGTCTTCAAGATTTAAATTCTAATAAGTAATTAGTTGACTATTTAAGTTGTTCACATGATTATGCAGATTGGATTTAGTGATCTCTCAGTAGGAATCCAATAGCATGTAAAGCTCAACTTGTAACTATACCTTAAACCAGATCAAGATATTTACATTTTCTTCCCTATTTGAACCCTCTACTTATCAGAGAGAAACTCCTAGTTGGTGCAAATTTTGCGTCTGCAGGGATTGGAATTCAGTTTGCAAGTTCAATTACTTCATCTTAATTTTACTTATTATATAACTAAAGGTATAATAGTAATATATAGAGTGGGGTATGTAATTGTTTTGGCAGCTGCACATCATTCACATCTGCAAGCACTAGTACTCATCACTTTTGGAGGCAACGATTTTGTCATCACCGGGTAGTACAATTTTAACACTTTTTAGTACAAGCTTTTAATTGGCATATTTTGTTGTTCAGCATCTTCTACAAATAGTTTCACTTCCTTTTGATCTCTCTAAAAATAAATTCAAATAAGTTGTACAACAAATTTAAGGTTAAATGAAATTGATCTCTTTAAAAATAACCTTTCTTCAATAAATCTAAATAAAAAAAATTAATCTATAAAATAAAATTGTAATCCCTTCTTCAATTAATAATATTTTATTCTGTGAAAAAAATTTATTCTGATAATTTGGATTTTAAAAACTTCCAAATAAAAACTATTAACTATTGTTAAAATTAAAATTAAAATTTTATTATTTGTTGCATAATGTAAATTATAAATAAAATATATAAGTATATAGATAACATGATACTCCTGTACCTACCCTATTAAAATATAGTTAAAATACTTATGTAAATATATTACTTACCATATAGATATTTTTTATTAAGGATATCCATTAAAAATACCTATTTTTATATTTATAGTGAAATTTATGTGTAAATATCAATAATAATGATTTTTTTTGTCATATCTACTTGAGATCTTGTTTGAAGAAAATCAAACTCCAAGTATAAAATTAGCATTTTTAATAATTTATTTCCTTGAGATGTGCCATTTTGATTGTGTAATATATTTTTTAATTAGTATATATTTATGTATTTTTTCAGCTTGAAGGAAATGAAGACTATGAAGACAATCATGAAGAAGAATGTATTTATTGATATGTAGTAAAGAAACAATACATTATTTTTTTTTTAACTAAGTTTGTAGTTTTAATTTTGAAGACTTGATTGTTATCATTATACTTTTAAGACAATTTTTTTTTATTATGTAGTTTGAACACATCCAATGGAATGTGAGATTTCTTGTTGGTTTCACTTCTATTTCAATATACATTATTCTTCAATATTTATTCTTTCCATTGTGAACTTTTGTATGAGTAATTCTTTTAAAATTAAAGAAATGTATTGTTGTTTTTGTCAATACTTTAAGCAACGCTTTTAAAATTGTGGCTGTTATCAAGATTTTAGGTAATGGTTTTAAAATTGTTGTCTTTATAAAAATCGTGGTCTATTACCAACAACTACGACTAAAAAACCGTTACCTAAGCTTTAGGCCACGATTTTAATGCTTTAAACCACGATTTTATATTGTTGCCTAAAATAATAATTGTTGTAGTGACGGAGTCGTAAATGTAACACAACTAGATGTAAAAAAGACAATGGGAAGGGAATCGACACACGGACAACCAACATGCTAAGGCTTTGGCTAGTGTTGGGCGGACTCTAGAGTGATTTGGAGCGTGGAAGATGTCGCTCGTCGCTGTATCCAACGCGTAATGACGCTTGAGAAAGAGAGCAAGGGCTTGGTTGTGGATGACATGCATTTTAAAGTAGCCAACGTTGAGAGTGAGCTTCACTGTCTCTGTTAGCATTAAACTCAAAGCCTTCAGCCGTCATCAGTTTTATTTTAGCATCTGAATAGACAATAATTATTATCTTTAATTCTAGTTTTGAAAGTCATTTATACTATGATTTAAATGTAAATTATAGTATAGGTTTTATGAGAGAGAAGGTAGAATTTGAGAAGTCTATTGTAAGACTATTTAGAGAGATTGTATTCTTATTTGAAAAACAACAGTGAAATAAAATATATATTTTCTGTTCACAAATATTTTGCTCTGTTTTATTCCCTCAACACCAACAATTGGTATCGGAGCTATTTTCTTGAGAGATCTGTGAGGTTAGTAGAGTGCACCAATGGAAGGAGGATCAAATTTTTCAGCAATGGCACCACCTGTCTTTGATGGAGACAGTTATCAAATGTGGGTTGTTCGTATGGAGACCTATCTAGAAGCATTGGATTTATGGGAAGCTGTAGAAGAGGACTATGAAATTCAGTTCCTTCCAGAAAACCCTACGGTGGCACAAATAAAATCACAGAAAGATAAAAAGATGAAGAGATCAAAGGCAAAAGCATGCCTATTTGCAGCTGTATCTCCTATGGTATTCACAAGGATAATGTCCTTGAAGTCAGCAAAAGAAATCTGGGATTACCTCAAGGCAGAATATGAAGGTGATGAGAGGATTCGGGGAATGCAAGCCCTGAATCTAATCAGAGAGTTTGAATTGCAGAAAATGAAGGAGTCGGAATCCATAAAAGAGTACTCAGACAGACTTCTAACCATTGCCAACAAAGTGAGGTTGCTTGGATCTGTGTTTAAAGATTCAAGAATTGTGGAAAAACTGTTTGTAACTGTTCCAGAGAGGTTTGAAGCCACCATAACAACCCTGGAGAACACAAAGGACCTATCAAAGATTTCTCTTGCAGAGCTCTTAAATGCTTTACAAGTACAAGAACAAAGGAGAGCCATGAGACAAGATGGAGCAATAGAAGGAGCCTTACTAGTCAAACATGAAGGTGGCTGGAGAAACAAAGGTAGAAATTATCCTCCTTGTAAGCATTGCAACAAGTTAGGTCATCCACCGTTTAAGTGTTGGAGAAGACCTGATGCTAAGTGCAACAAGTGCAATCAACTTGGGCATGAAGCAATTATTTGTAGAAACCAAAGTGAGCAACAAGATGTAGATGCTCAAATTGCAAATGAGGAGGAGGATGTGCTTTTCGTTGCAACTGGTTTTTGCAGCAATATTTCAAGTGCATCTTGGTTAATTGACAGTGGCTGCACCAACCACATGACACATGACAAGGAACTCTTCAAGGAATTGAGAACTACTGATGTTAAAAGGGTGAGGATTGGAAATGGTGAACACCTGGCAGTAAAAGGAAAAGGCACAATAGCTATCACAAGCTATAAAGGTATAAAAATCATTACAGATGTTCTTTTTGTGCCAGAGATTGATCAAAATCTTTTAAGTGTTGGTCAATTGTTGGAAAAAGGCTATAAGGTGATGTTTGAAAATAAACATTGTTTAATCAAAGATGTTGATGGCAGAGATTTGTTTAAAGTTGAAATGAAGGGAAAAAGTTTTGCTCTCAATCCAATGGAGGAGGAGCACATTGCCTTTAAATCCAAAGAAAATGTCACAGAAATTTATGTACCTGACTTGAAGAATAATATTCTCAGTATGGGAAAATTATTGGAGAGTGTTGAAGCAAAATTTGATAACTTGGAAAAAAGGTTTACAAAATTGGAAGAAAAATATGTTGATATGGAGAAAGACAAGGAAAGTAGAGTCAATCAAGTTGAAGAACTCCATTTGTTGCTTTTGGCACAAAAAGAAAAGGTGAATGAATTACAATTCAAATTAAAAGCCCCTTTTGGTTCATGTGTTTTACTTGAAAATAATGGTTTAGACTTAGGAGAAGACCATAAATGGAATGGTGTTGAGACATCATCTGAAAGAGAAATATGGTATAATCATTATCTTCGAAGCTCATTGAAGTCAAAGTCTTTCTTAAATCCTTTTAATTCAAAGGGTGAAAGTGGAGAAGATTTTGTTTGGAAAATTAAAAGTAATTCAATTCAAAATTCTGCACGGATTGATGCAGTGAAGGAAAATATTGGAGGCAGTGTGAGCGATGACAATCAGGAAAGCAACAATCTGAATGAATAATATGAAAGGTTTGAGTTTAAGGGGGAATTTGTTAGCATTAAACTCAAAGCCTTCAGCCGTCATCAGTTTTATTTTAGCATCTGAATAGACAATAATTATTATCTTTAATTCTAGTTTTGAAAGTCATTTATACTATGATTTAAATGTAAATTATAGTATAGGTTTTATGAGAGAGAATGTAGAATTTGAGAAGTCTATTGTAAGACTATTTAGAGAGATTGTATTCTTATTTGAAAAACAACAGTGAAATAAAATATATATTTTTTGTTCACAAATATCTTGCTCTGTTTTATTCCCTCAACACCAACAGTCTCTAAAGTTACGGTTGGGCCATCGTTTTTTCGTCACTAGTTGAGTGTGGAATGTCACCTGCGCGGAGTAACTTTACTATTTTTTATTTTATTTCAGTATTTCATTTCACTCTCCTTCATTTTTCCCTCTTTCACTATCACTCTCGCATTTCACTCTCGTTCTCATTTTTCTCTCTTCACAGGTGGTGCCATTGCAAATCATAAGGAAATTTCACTCTCATTTCACCATCCCTCTAATTTCACAGTCTCTGATTTTCTTTCTTTGTTGCTTCAATGGTGCATTGTAGGTTACATTGTTTTCGAAGTGGCGGTGATGAAGTATAGATAATGGAAGATGAACACGAACCTTGCAGATTTTTTGTCTGGTAGAAGTTGAGTTGATTGAGAACATTGCTGGCTATTTTCGCAGTGACTAAAATGTTAGTTTATTTTTGGTGATTTTTGTACAATGATCCTTCATTTTCCGAGTAATAATATGTGAGATTATTTGTTATTTAACTAGAACATTCATATTGGTCTCACTTATGTTTATCATAAAGCATATGCCTAATTTGTAATGGATTTGCTTTTTTTATCTTTATTTTAAGTTATTAAAGTTTTGGTAGGTTTTGATTCATGTTTTATTCGTTTAGCGTTGGGACTATTTTGGTTTAGCTCTAATGAATATTTTATTGTTTCTTAATTATATATTATCCGCATCCTTATATCGTTAATTTGGTAAAGTTGTAAGAAATGAAAGTTGTAGGTTTTGGAATCGTGGAAGAATCTGATTATGCTATTAAAGTTTTTGATGATTGATGTTCTTTTTATGATGTGAATGTTTGTGAGTTGTAGTTTATTACAATTTGGTTGTTTCTTTTTGAAGTTGATATTAATTGATCTTGCACAAATGTCGTTTGGTGGGTTTTGTAGATAGCTTTCTGCACAAATTTTACTAATTTATGGTTATGATTTCCCTTTAAAATTGATGCATGATTGGAACTAGTTTATGAGACAACCAAATTTTTTGGTGTCTCTATTTTCTTTTAATGTTGTTATAAAGTTACTTAATTAAAGTTATCTTTATGACTCAGTGATATTGTTCCAGTGGTAAGGTGCTTTTTGTACTGTTTTCAATCTGTTTTTTCTTGATTGACCGGAAGTATGGAATAATGAAATCTTATATAATTTGTAGAAAGGTGTTTTGATATTCAAAAAGTTTTTTATTCTCTGCAACTCTAGTGTTATTTAGATTTTGCTTGAGTAATTCTTTTAAATGAGAATTTGCAACTCGTGAATGTAAAAAGTTGCAAGCATAGAAAGATAGAATTCAATCCAAAACTAAAATCGAATCCAAATCCAACATGGCCTTCATTTAATGTCATTCAATTGTAGTAACTAGTATATTTTGCTTTGGAATGTCTTGCTAATAAAATAGAAAATAAAAGCTAGCTGTTATCTGATATGGTTTATGAGTTAATTTTTGGATGTTGGATTGAAGAATTAAGGAAACTGGAAAAAGGCTGAGAGAAAAACATTAAACAAAGTTTTTCTGGACAAAGTTTTTCTGTTTTTAACAAGAACAACACTTAGTTGAGAGTAACTTCTCTTAAATGTTTCATGTGCCAATGCTTTTCTGATTTTAACCCTCTGAGTTAAAAGAATGAGGTGGTAAAAGAGATACTAGTACAGAAACATAAAACAAATGCGGCTATTTTGAATTTATAAATGCGACTTTATAACCGTATTTGATCAACACGCACTTGTAAATCAAGAAATATAAATGCGGTTATATAGCCGCATTTATAAATACCATTTACAAGTGCGGTTATTTGCTTTAACCGCACTTGTATATGTCAAATCATTAAAAAAAATTAAAAATTTTAAAACATCGTCAATCTTGTGTGAAGCCAACATTGATGAAGAGTCACGGGAGCGAACAACGGTGGCGGCAGCAGAAGCGACAGCGGACAGGGAAGCAGCAACGCAGCAAACCAAAAAATCCACAAGAAACCACGAAGACAATGAAAGAGTATTGAGCAATGCGATAAACCAAACAATGTAAGAAAAACGAATGTCAGCCAACGAAACAGTGCTTCGAGACCACCAATGCAAGGAAAAAAATATATATAAGAAAAACGAAAAACATTTATGCATATATTTGTGAAGATGAAGAGGAAGAGGAAGAAAGAGAGTTCAAGAAACTTACATTGCACAAATGGAATGCAGATGCAGCAGAAGGAGACGAACTCAGAGTGCGAACGCGAAACGAAGGCAAAGACGAGAAATAAAGTTTGAAATTGTGTGTGGCGCGCTTCAAAATTTAGGGTAAAAAAGATTTACGAATGCGGTTAAAGGTAAAACCGCATTCGTAAATCAAGCGCTTTGATTTACGAATGCAGTTATACAAATAGCCGCATTCGTAAATCAAGTTTTGATTTACGAATGCGGCTATTCAAATAACCGCATTCGTAAATCAAAATAATTTCAAAAATGCCACCACGTTTTTTACGAAAGCGGGTAGCGCAAAAGTCGCATTAAATAAAGCGTATCCTTTTCTTCTTTTTGCACTAGTGAGAGAAGTAATTGTGGCATGTGCTTGGGAAAGTGATGATGCCACAAAGAGATAAGAGATAGGAAAAATGTTAAAATTAAGAAAGCAAACATAGACAGTAGATAAAACAATGGCTTTATTATAAAACAATGAACATTAAACAATGATATAATATATATATATATATATACCAAGATTGGTTCAAAACATCTACATCCAACTGTTGATTTTGGCTTAATCCCAAGTTCCACATCGGTGGTTTCATTGTTTGGGAAGGAGGTTTGAGGGTTATAAATTAAATTCTCCTCCTTCACTGTTATATATCCCAATTTGTAATATCTTCTTCCATAATAATAAAAGTGAGCTCTTTTTGTTGTGCTCGGAGATTAGGCTGAATTGGCTGAACTCCGTTAACAATTTTCTAGTGTGTTTTTTCCTTTTTATCTCTCTTATTATTCCGCTTTATTTATTCAATATTATTTGTCGGGTAGCTCTGTTAGGGTTCTGTTTTAGTGGGAAAATTACCTGTTTTTCCCAACAAGTGGTATCAAGAGCCGAAGGTTCGCCCTTGGGTTGTTTGAAATTGTTTGTAATATTGAATACAATATTTTGAGTTTGTGATGGCAAGAGGTCCTCGGCAAAGTCAGACAAAGGGGAGAAGAGGGAGGTCTAAGTCTAAAGGTCGAGTCGTTGCCAAAGATGAGTGTGCTTTCTGTCATGAGAAAGGACACAGGAAGAAAGACTGTCCAAAACTGCAAAAGAAAGGGAAGGCTCCGCAAGATGCAAATGTTGCAGAATGCAAAAATGATGTGGAATCAGATATCTCTTTAATTGTCTCGCTTTCAGCATCATCGTATCCAGATGAGTGGATATTGGATTCAGGTTGTACCTATCATATGTGTCCCATTCGGGATTGGTTCTTTGAATTTCAAGAACTTGATGGCGGGGTTGTTTACATGGGTAATGATAATCCATGTAACACAGCTGGGATAAGTTCAATCAAGTTGCAGAATCATGATGGATCCACCAGAATTTTGCGAGATGTATGGTACGTGCCAAAGTTGAAGAAGAATCTCATCTCATTGGGGGCTTTAAAATCTAAAGGCCTAGTTGTGATGATGCGAGATGGAATTCTTAAAGCAACTTCAGGAGCACTGGTGATGTTGAAAGGCGTGAGGAAGAACAATTTGTTTTACTATCAAGGTAGTACAGTGGTGGGGACAGTAGCGGTAGCAACTTCTAGCACTAAGAAGGATGCTGAGGCAACGAAGTTGTGGTATATGAGGTTGGGACATGCTGGAGAGAAATCCTTGCAAATTCTTACCAAGCAGGGATTGTTGAAAGGTACGAAGGCTTGCAAAGTTGAATTTTGTGAGCATTGTGTTCTGGGAAAACAACGAAGAGTGAAGTTTGGCACTGCAATTCACAATACGAAGGGTATTCTGGATTATGTGCATTCAGATGTGTGGGGACCTGTCAAGACTCCGTCAATCGGAGGTAGGCATTATTTTGTCACTTTTGTGGATGATTTTTCCAGGAGAGTTTGGGTGTTTACTATGAAGAACAAAAATGATGTGCTTGAAATTTTCCTTAAGTGGAAAACTCAAGTTGAAAACCAGACAGGAAGGAAGATTAAGTATTAAGGTTCTCCGAACAGACAATGGAGGAGAATACAAGAGTGATCCGTTCCTGAAGGTAAGCCAAGATTGTGGCATAGTTCGACACTTCACTGTTAGAAAAACACCACATCAGAATGGAGTGTCGGAGCGTATGAACAAGACACTTGTGGAGAAAGTTCGGTGTATGTTGTCTAATGCTGAGTTAGGCAGAGAGTTTTGGGCTGAGGCTGTGATATACGCTCAACATCTCGTCAATCGTTTGCCATCATCTGCTATAGATGGCAAAACCCCGTTAGAGGTATGGTCTGGAAAACCTGCAACTGATTATGATTCTTTGCATGTTTTTGGTTCTATTGCATATTATCATGTGATTGAATCAAAGTTGGATCCACGGGCAAAGAAGGCTCTTTTCATGGGCTTTAGTCCTGGAGTGAAGGGATACCGTTTGTGGTGTCTAGAGGCAAAGAAGACGATTATCAGCAGGGATGTTACCTTTGATGAATCTTCCATGTTAAAGAAGGTAAATCCAGAAGGAGCTGATAGTACTCCACAACAGGTGGAGTGTGCCCGGAAGCAGGTGGAGTTTGAGCCGACAGTGGTGATCCCAACACGAAATACCACAAGTGACTCTCCTATGGCAAAAGAAGAGTCAGATGAGGAAGAAGTTCCTACCCAAGAATCTCAACAGCAATCAGCGCCAATTGCAGTTAGAAGACAGAGACGAGATATTCAGAAGCCTGCTCGTTTCATGGATATGGTTGCCTATGCACTTCCAGTTGTTGATGACATTCCATCCACTTACCCAGAAGCCATTTTGAGTTCAGAGAGTGGTAATTGGGCAGGTGCGATGGAAGAGGAGATGTAGTCTTTGAAGAAGAACAAGACGTGGAAGCTGGCACAATTACCAAAAGGTAAGAAGGCAATTGGGTGCAAATGGGTATTTGCAAAGAATGAAGGATTTCCTAATAAAGAAGATGTTCGCTACAAGGCAAGGTTGGTTGCTAGAGGCTTTGCTCAGAGGGAGGGAATTGATTATAATGAGGTATTTTCTCCAGTTGTTAAACATTCCTCCATTCGAATTTTGTTGGCCTTGGTAGCACAGTTGAATTTGGAGCTTGCTCAATTTGATGTAAAGACCGCGTTCCTACACGGTGATTTGAAGGAGGAAATCTATATGACTCAACCAGAAGGATACAAGGTTGATGGTAAAGAAGATTGGGTTTGTAAACTTAGCAAATCGTTGTACGGACTGAAACAATCTCCGAGACAGTGGTACAAACGATTTGATAAGTTCATGAAGGATCAGAAGTACAAGAGAAGCAAATATGATCACTGTGCGTATTTGCGCAGACTTGAAGATGGTTCCTACATTTACTTACTCTTATATGTTAATGATATGCTGATTGCAGCAAAGAGCCAAGTTGAGATTGATAGGCTAAAGGCTCAGTTGAGTAAAGAGTTCGAGATGAAGGATTTGGGGGAAGCCAAGAAGATTCTCGGCATGGAGATAAACAGGGACAGAGAGAGGGGAAAACTTTGGTTGTCATAGAAGAAGTATTTGCAGAAGGTACTACAACGTTTTGGTATACACGAAGATACAAAACCTGTAAGTACTCCACTTGCTCCTCATTTGAAATTGAGTAGCCGTTTATCTCCGACGACTGATGAAGAACGAGAATACATGGCGAAAGTCCCATATGCAAATGCAGTTGGAAGCTTGATGTATGCAATGGTGTGTACGATACCAGATATTTCACAGGTTGAGTGTTGTTAGCAGGTACATGCATGATCCGGGCAAGGGTCATTGGCAAGTTGTGAGATGGATTCTACGGTACCTCCAAAATACCTTAGATGTTGGATTGACATTTGAGCAAGATTAATCACTTGGTCAATGCATAGTTGGATATTGTGATTCTGATTATGCAGGTGATTTGGATAAGCGACGGTCTACAACTGGCTATTTGTTCACTTTAGCAAAAGCGCCAGTTAGTTGGAAGTCTACCTTGCAATCTACGGTGGCTTTGTCTACGACAGAGGCAGAGTATATGGCAATTACAGAGGCTGTGAAGGAAGCAATTTGGCTTCATGGGTTGCTTAAAGACTTGGGAGTTGGTCATAAACAACTTGAGTTATATTCTGACAGTCAGAGTGCTATTCATTTAGCAAAGAATCAAGTCTTTCATGCACGGACGAAGCACATTGATGTTTATTATCACTTTGTGCGTGAGATTCTCGAAGAAGAGGAGATTATTCTCCAGAAGATTCACACTACGGAGAATCCTGCAGATATGCTCACCAAGGTGGTTACAAGGACCAAGTTTGAACACTGTTTAGACTTAGTTAATATCTTGCACATTTGAAGTTGGCGCCCGGAGGCGCAAATTTGAGGCACTGTAAAGTTTGTTTTTTTATGTTTTGAGAAAATTTGTTTTAGGTGGGACTTGAAATTAAGCCAAGGTGGAGATTTGTTGATTTTGGCTTAATCCCAAGTCCCACATCGGTGGGTTCATTGTTTGGGAAGGAGGTTTGAGGGTTATAAATTAAACTTTCCTCCTTCACTGTTATATATCCCAATTTGTAATATTTTCTCCCATAATAATAAAAGTGAGCTCTTTTTACTGTGCTCGGAGATTAGGCTAAATTGGCTGAACTCCGTTAACAATTTTCTGGTGTGTTTTTTCTTCTTTATCTCTTTTATTATTTCGCTTTATTTATTCAATATTATTTGTCGGGTAGCTCTATTAGAATTCTGTTTTAGTGAAAAAATTACCTGTTTTTCCCAACAAGCCAACTCCCTAATCACCTTGGTTAAAGCAATGTACTATATTTCAAGTTTTCCAAAAAAAAAAACCTTAAGAAATCCTATCACAAGCAACATTCTGGATAACAATAGTCAAGATCAAATACAGAGAAATTACAAAGCAAAAGGGAACAATATCACTTGAAAAGTTTAAGCATAATTTAGAAGAAGATATAAAAAATAATCACAATTTGAACTTCTTAAAACCAATTATTTGAACCAAAGAGTTTCTATTTACAAAAAAAAGTACACTTTCAAAAATCTATAATTTTTACATTATGAGAACCACATTCTCTATTCATAACCACACTAAAAGTAAAAACAAGAACCTACACACAAAAATCCAACCATCCTGGACAAATAGATAAAATAGTTTGCAAATCATAATTTTTTTCAAATACTTCATACAATAACATTATACATTTTTTTTTAATGTTTTAAGGGATTACTACTATTTGTTAGAGTATTTTTTTTAAATGTTTTATTTTTTAGAATTATACCAAAATTATAACATATTGGTTGTAATAGGAATGAAACATTTTTAAAATATTAAAATTTATTTATTTGTTGATAAAAAGAATTTAGTGGGTGTGGTGCACCACCACCAAGTATTTTCAAAATTTTATGTGAAATCATCTTCAAAAAAACCTTAAGGAAAATAATTTTAATGTGAAACCATCTACAAAAAGCAAACCTTTATAGAAGATGTGACTTAATAGTAGTTATGCTCCCTACTAAATGAAAAGGCCACGTCAAACACACTAAGATGGTGCATGCTTCTATTCTCCAATGGAAACCAAACAATTAACAAAAATATTAGTGTGGTTTACTGTTATAGACTGTTTAAATGAAAAAAAAAAATTGGAATTTCATATTGATGAGAGATGGAGAAACTAAAAACAATATCATCAGATTCTTCATAGCATTCACTTTTATGTTTGAAAAAAAAAATATTTTCTTTTTTATGGTAGAAGTGTAAACACACTTCCCTTTCGAAAAATATATAACCAGTTCAAGATAATGAATGACTTTTATCACGATTGAATTTTATTTGGATTTTGAAGAGAGATTGGAGAAATTAATATCTTGTGTAACTCTTAAATATGGTGGAAGTAAAATTATTTTAGAAAGTAAAATTTATGTGTGTGTGTTTTGTTAGATTTGTGAATACGACGAGTTTTAATTTTAACCCTTCGTCATTTAATTTATAAGCTGATCAATAAATAAATAAATAAAACTAATTTATTATTATAATAATAATAATAATAATAAAATGACAGTGAAACTTGATATTTAAATGCAAAAGACATCTTTAGTAAATGGTAATAAGAATTAATGAATTTCAATTGTAAATATAAAAATGTTTAGAGAATCAAAATAAAATATAATAATAGAAAATATCTCTCTCCTCCCTCTCTAATAAGAATTAATGAATTTCAAAACTTTCAAAAAAATTTGTAAATATGAAAATGTTCAGAGAATCAAAATAAAAAATAATAATAATAGAAAATCTCTCTCTCTCTCTTCTCATCTCTCTCTTTGTAACTCGTTCTACATGTGGTGACATGCATCTCTCTCAAACTCAATATATTCGTGAACTCTTGAATAAAACACAGATAACAACCTCCAAACCTCAACCAACACCCATGGTCTCCAATGTTGTTTACAACAAAATTTCTCTAAGGCTTTTTCCATATCCTACCTCCTACAGATTAGTCATTGGTACCCTCTAATACCTAGTGGACACTCCTCAACACGACCTTCTTCTTCATCAACAATCTTCCTCTTCCATCATTGTCTTCTCAAACGTAGATTGTGGTGTGAATATTGACAATCTCAAATCCACAATCGATTTCTGCATCTACCTAGGATCAAACCTTATCTCCAAGTCCACACATAAACAAAAAATAGTGTCTCGGAGTAGCACTAAAGTTGAGTACCATCTTGTCGCAGTTGTAAGGATTAAGCTCCTTTGGATCAAATCTCTTCTTCAAGAGCTTCACATTCCCACATCCATTGCTAGAATTTTCTCAGACAATTTTGGCGTTGTCCTCTCGAGTGCTAATTATGTCATGCATTATAAATTCAAACACATCAAATTGGATCTACACTTCGTTCGTGACAATATCCAGACTAAACAGATCTCTCTCCTTCACATCCTTGCACGCTATCAAGTTGTTGACCCCTTGACAAAACCTCTGTCAGGTTTCATGTTTCTCACCATTCGAAACTCAAAGTTGAACCCGCTACAACCATAACTTTCAAGGGGGTGTTAGAGGTATGAGTTACGTAATTACTCCTTTATTATGTCTTTGCTTTATATAATCTCTTCATCTTTCTCTCTCAATATACATAAATACAATATTTTTCCTTTGCTTCTCTTTCTTACCATGTCACTCTATAGATATTAACATATACTAAATAAATTAAATTAAATGTAAAAGTTGTATAAATAGTAATGTTAAATAACTTATTCTTGGAAGGCTTAAATTAAGGGTTTGAGACGATTGGCTTTTGGGGATAGGTAAGGCAACACATTAACATATTAGGGTTTCGTGTGTGCAACAACGACACAAGTAGGATTGCGATCTGGTGCGCATGTGCGGCAACGGGAGCGGCGATAGTGGGTGTTTTGTGCGGTGGCGCGGGCTCGTTAGGGTTACGCTCTGGTGCAACGACAATGTTCGAGCGGCGTCGAGTTTGTACTTGTAATTGGTGTGCAACATGATAGAATGAAAACCTAATAGTTGCCCGTGTGGATGTAGGTTGCAGTTGGCGACTGAATCACGTTAAATCATGTGTTGTTTATTTTTTGCAGTTGATTCGTGATTATGTGTATTACTTTCGCGTGTGTTTTTTCCCATCAAGTGGCATTAGAGCTTAGTTCGTTTACACACTAGAGATCCGATCAGCAGAAATTAATCAACAAGATGTGAAAATTGCGGCTGCACACGTCCCAAAGTTAGGGTTTCACATAGGCGGCAACAACGTCCCAAAGCTAGGTTTTCGCAGGGACTGTAGTGGCGTTCCAAAGTTAGGGTTTCGCATAGGAGGCAACAACGTCTCAAAGCTAGGTTTTTGTAGGGACTGTAGTTAAAAATGTTGAAAATTGAGCTCCGAGACTGGAATAAAATTTCTTTTGGTAATGTTCACAATGTAGTTCTTCTTAAACAGGGTCTCCTTGATATTCAACAAAACTTAGAGACTGCTAATTTGTCTGATATTGATGGGTTTCTCTGTCAAGAAAAGATTGTTAAGGAGGAGCTTGATCATGCTCTTCATTGTCAATATTTGTTTTGGAATGAAATGGCTAAGATGTTATGGTTCAAAGATGGAGATCGAAATACTATTTTTTTCCATGTTGTGGTCAAAAGGAGAAATAATTCTAGTGGGATTCATTGTCTACGAATTGATAATGAGGCTACTGAGGATCCTAAACTCATTGAGGATCATATTTTGGAATTTTATAAAAAAAATTATGTTGAGTCTATTTCTAATGTTCCGGATACAACTAATATGGAAGATTTTATTAGTTCTTATATTTTTGAGCTAGTTTCCTCTGAGGAGAATATGATGTTGATTAAATGTCCTAATTTTTTGGAAATCAAGACTGTTGTTTTTAATCTTAATGGTAATAGTGCTCCTGGTCATGGTGGTTTTGGTTTTCTATCATTCTTGCTGGGACATTATTGGGACAAATGTTTGCAATGATGTTCAACAGTTTTTTAAACAAAATTGGGTTCTCACTAGAATGAACAATAATGTGGTATCTCTTATTCCTAAGATTCAGGGTGCTTACTCTATTAAAGATTACAGGTTAATTGTTGTTGTTAATTTCAAATTTAAGATTATTTCCAAGATATTGGTGGATAGGCTTGCACTTGTGACTGCTAGAATCATTTCTCCTAATCAATATGGGTTTGTTCAGGGTAGACAAATTCAGGATTGCATTGGTATTCCTTCTGAAGCTATTAACATGTTTTCTAAAATGGTTAGAGGAGGTAATGTGGCTTACGAAGTTGATATTCAAAAACCCTATGACACTTTGAGCTGGAAGTTCTTATTATTAGTTTTGAAACGCTTTGGTTTTCACCCCTCGTTTGTCGGTTGGATTAGTACAATTCACTGTTCAGCTATGCTTTCTTTCATAATAAATGGCAGTTTGGTGGGGTTTTTTTTCCCTTGCAGTAGTGGTGTTAAACAAGGTGATCATTTGTCTCCTTTACTTTTCTTTCTTGCAGAGGAAGTTCTTAGTAGAGGTATCTCTAAGCTTGTGAATGATAAGAAAATTTTACATATGGCTAGTCCGCAAGGTTATCTCACTCCCTCTCATAATTTATATGTTGATGACATATTTATTTTTTGCAAGGGGGGTTATTAAGTCTCTTAGAAATTTGAGTATTTTTCTTATACATATGGTGATTTTTCTGGTCAATATGTTAATAACGGTAAAAGAAGTTTTTCCACCATGGATAATTCTGCAAGATTTGTCACCAAAATTCAACGTATTCTTTGTTGTAGTCATGATTGTTTGTCTTTCAATTATTTAGGAGTGCTTACTTTTGTTGGTGCTCCAAAGTGTCGATTTCTTCAACATTTGACTGATAAAATCAAATTGAAGCTAGCATCTTGGAAAGGTAAATCTCTTAGCATGATGGGTCGAATTCAATTGGTCAATACGGTGATTATTGGATTTCTAGCTTATAGCTTTAATATGTATAAATTACATATTTCACTTCTTAGCCAAGTTGAGCAGTGGTATTGAAATTTTATTTGGACTGGTGATATTCTGAAAAAAAAGGCATACTCACTGTGAATTGGGATCCGATTTGTTCTCCTCTTGAGAATGGAGGTTTGAAGATTATTAATCTTTGTCTTGAAAATAATGCATATCTTCTTAAGCTTGCTTGGAACTTTGCTTATAACAACAGGCCTTGGTCTTTTCTCCAGAAAGTTAGGGTTCTTAAATCAAAATACGAGTTTATAATGATTTATAGATCCTCATTTCTTTGGCCTGAAATTAAGTAGTTTTGTTATACTATACTTGATTATACTTCTTGGACTGTTGGTACTGGTACTTTTATTAATTTCTGGAATGATAAAGGGTGTTCTACTACTTTAGCAAATATTGCAGGGTTATCTGATGGTGCACGCATTCCGGATACAGTCTCTCAGTTTTGGACAGGTTATGATTGGAATATTCCTTTGTCTTTACAGCAGATGCCTCATTTTTTTAATCATATCATGGTTAGGGAGGAACATGATATTCCTAATTGGATTCTAGATGAGTCTGGTCATTTCACTCTTAAATCGACTAGGACTTTGTTCTTGGAACCAGGAGTTTCCTATGGTTGGGGTAGATTCATTTGGTCTTTATCTATTTCGCCTTCCAAAACTCTAGTACTCTGGAAATTTTTTCATGGGCGACTTCCTATATATCAACATATTCAGAATAAAGGTTTGCATATATGTTCTATGTTTACGCTTTGTGAAAAACATGAGAAATCTATTCAACATTTATTTTTTGAATGTTTAAATGTTTTGCATATTTGGAGTTGGGTTTGGGAGATTTTTCTTACTTCTCATTCTTCCTCTAATAAGAATGATCTTCTTTCTTTTATTAAGACTTATGGTAGTCCTTTAGTTAAATTGATTAAGCTTGTTGTGATAACTTTTTTTCGTGAGAGTATGAGGGTGTTTATTAGTGCTTTCTTTGCGTTTTTTGAAGTTCAAACTGTTATGGTTGTTGAGTTTTATGGAGTTATACATGTTATGGAGGAAGCTTAAAAGATGGGGCTTACTAATGGTTGGCTTGAATATGATTTTGCTTTGGTTTGTGCTGCGTTTACTACTACGACTAATGTTTCGCGGATGCTTCATAATCGATGGAATACTTGTCTTAATTATTGTGGAAAAATCAGGTTTAGGGTTACTCATATTTTTCGTGAAGGAAATGCGTGTGCTGATAAGTTGACTAATTTATAATTTATTCATAGAGAATCATTTCGTTGGTATAACAGACTCTCATCTAGTCTAATTTTAGAATTCTTTTTTAATAGATATAATCTACATATGTATCATTTTTGTTAACATATAAGTTTTGGTCTAATCTCCCATATTTTTTGTATTTTTTTAATAATATTATTTTATGTGATGATAAATTATTGTTGTTACTTGAAGTGTCAGCCTAGTTGAGATGTTAAATTGCATAATAATGTCTAATATAAAAGTTTTTTTTAAAAAAAAAAATTAAGGGTTTGCGACTAACTTATTGAATTCTTCCTAACATTATTTTAACATATTTTTTCACATATTTAAGCTATATCTATCAATTTAAAGTAAGGTGAATATGCAAATATTTTTATAGTATTTTTTTAACTAAAGATGTTTACTATGTTACGGCAAATTATTCACTTATTTTTAAACTGACATGAATATCGCAGTTGTTTTTGTCTTGTTATTCTTAATTTTTCCTAAATAAAAACTGCCCTCGTATGTCAATGACATTTATTAAATTTCTCCTCATTTTCTATTTTTTTAAAGTTACTTTTTTAATTTAAATATATTTTTAATATCTATACCTTTGTTAAGTTTGTTTTCTTTCCTTCAAATTGAAAAACTTGTTCTGGTCTTTTGATTGAAATGTTTTATACATAACATTGCTAAAATAAATATTTAAAAACATTTGATTAGAAAAAAGTACAACTGAAATATATTGTCATATAAATAAATTAAACTTGTTATTTCATCTAAATAGATATTCATGACAAAGACACTAACGAAATAGTTTTCAAATAATAACTCAAGTTATCAATTTTAAATTAAAAATAAACTTATCTAAAAAATGCATGAGACACTACAAGGAAACAGTGATTTAACTTTCATATCTATGCATGGACTAAGTGTGGACGCGATTTTCGTCAGCCAAACCCACGCAAAGCCGGCGCAAAAGTAATATTTTTTTGTCAATCTGACACATAATGGACGCAGGTACAGATTTAAATAAAAAAAAAAATTTCAGTTTGCGTGGGCTACGGCTGACGCAAAGCCGACGCAAATAATAGGAAGCGTGGGCTAAAGTTTTTGATTTTATATTTATTTAATGTATAACATGGTAATAAATATTATAATTTTTACTTGTTTATTGTATTTATTTTAGTTTTTTTAATATTATAATAATTTTTTAAATTTCAATAATTTTAGTATATGTTAGTTAAATTAAATTGATTACGTATTTTTAAATTATTTAAAAAAATTATCTTAAAAAATTTAAAAAGAATTGAAAAATGTTAAAAAAATAATAATTGAGTAAATGAAAAAATGTAATTAAATTTATAAATGTTATATAAAATACTTAAATTTTTTAAAAAATAATTATTTTAATTTAATTTAATTTATAATATTATAATAAGTATTTAGATATAAATTAGTTAAATTAAATTTATTAAATTGATTAAGTGTTTAATTTAAAATTATTTAAAGAAATTATCTTATAAAGTTTATAAATAATTGAAAGATGTATAAAAATAATAATTGGGTAAAAAAAATACATATTTAAATTTTAAAAATATTATGTATTTATTTTTTGTTGTATAAATTAAATATATGTTTTGTTCTATAAATGAAATTAAGTTTTTGTTGTATAAATTAAAATAACTTTTTGTTGTATAAATGAAATTGAATTTAATTGTTTTGTATAAATTAAAGAATTTTTTTTATAAATTATATACATTTCTTTTATACATTAAATTTATTTATTTGTTATATAAATTTAAAATAAATTAAATTAAATTTTTGAAAGTTTTAATATAATTTTTATTAAATTATATTTAAGCTACATATTTATGAAAATTTTCACATGAGTCACATTATTAATAATAATAAGTATAATAAAAATCATAATATGACAAATGATGAAAATGATAATAAGAAATTAAATATAAATTTTGCTTAATATTTTTTTTTCATCCCTTTATGCGTCGGTCTTTGGCCCACGCATAAGCTCACGCATATCGTCACTTGTGCGTCCACTCAGATTATGCAATTTGCGTCCATTTTGCGTGGACTCCAACTCGTGGCCCACGTTAATTTTCATTTGCTTCCAAGGTTTTTTGGTCGGAATGGTGACCAACGAAAATTCGACGCTTATGCGTCCGTTTT
The DNA here is from genome assembly GCF_000499845.2 of Phaseolus vulgaris. Lineage (NCBI taxonomy): Eukaryota > Viridiplantae > Streptophyta > Magnoliopsida > Fabales > Fabaceae > Phaseolus > Phaseolus vulgaris. The sequence goes on along the minus strand of NC_023752.2, from coordinate 9,302,601 downwards.
TTTTTATCTTTTGCGTTTGTTTTTGCCTCATGCTAAATCTTTATTTTCTTGTGATGGGAATAAAATTATACTTATTTCTTTTTGTTACTTAAGAGATATACACTTTAATTATTTAATATTATATATATTGAATAAACTTTAAACATTAGGGAAACATCAACCCTATTTTTTAATCTTAGTTAGTTGCATTATCACTTAATAGATACAATAAACAAACAATTGTTAATCAATTTAAAAAATGTGCTGAAACTTTTAATTGATTAAGCCTGAAAATATATCATTTTCTCTTAGAAGAATTGCAATTCTACTGGTATGTGTGATATGTAGGTGTAATTCCATCTATATAATGCTCCACTTCTTATTGTTCTTAAGCAGACATTAAAAGTTGGAAAATAATTACTAGTTGTCTTGGAATATGTAAGACCCACAAGCTTTATAATGCATAGCACAATAAACATATTATAAGAAAATTACTATACTTTTGTCATTCATGTCTTAAAAAAATTGTTGGTTTAAATTACTTATTCACCAGGACCATTAAATTTTTAAAATAAAAATAATGAATAATTCTTTTAAGAGTAACTTGATCTCTTATTTACTTTATACATGATAAATTAATTATAAAAATTAAACCAATTATTTAAGTAAGAGTTGATATATTTTTATTCTACGATTCTTTTTAAAATTATAGTTTTAGTTCCTACGTTTGAAAACATTAGCTAATCATACTTTTCAAATATTATACTTGTCTCAATTTTTTAAATATTCAATATTTCCTTTGTAGAAAAAAGTGTTTACTTTATAGACTGGGTGTTTTAAAAAATAGAGACAAACTTTGAAATGTTCCATCTTTGATCCTATGGTTTTTATTAGGAATAAAACTTTGAATACTACAAAATACAGAGACAAAAACTATTGGTATAAAAAGTTGAAGATAAGAATACAAGTTCAAATGTTTTTGTCTGACTAAAAACACCATCATCGTTTGAATAAACTGTTATCTTAGCTTTTTTCAGTTGAAGAGTATGTAGCAACCAGATTCAAATCTGTTATTATTTTACTTTTGAGAAATCAAAATTTGTCTTACATAACTATGTATATAGACCAGTAAGTTAACTCGACAATGGCGTATATTGGATTAGAAATGTATGGCATTTGAGCATTAGAAACTGTGAAGTGACACTAGTGAGTGAGAGGGTGATGGAAAAGGCAGTGGTGCTTTGCCAACTTCTTTATATGTGTATATGTGTCTATATATCTATATATATATATATATATATATATATAATGGTAGATGTTGGAATTGCAATATGAACAGAAAGTTCCTCTTTGTGGGTCATACAATCATTTATATTCTTCTTCTTAAGAAATGAGAATAATAACATGCTATGTTCGTTGATATCTATATATCATTCTCAATGTTTAAAATGATATTAATTATCTTTTATTTTCGTGTATCTAATCTTTAATCTATACTTATGCATTTATTATGACGTACAGATAAAAATAGATAAAATAAGAAACCTCGTAATTATTTTATTATAATATTAGGGTTGGAATAGTGATTGAAATAAATGTCAAATCATGCTGGTGTTTGTGCTAAAGAGTTGACTTTCTAACTTTGAGAGTTATTAACTTTTAAATTCTTCTTATAAAAAAGAAACTTTTTGAAATTCTTCTAATTTCCTCTAGGACCAGTCAAATATAGCTCCAGTCAAATATAGCTCCTGATAAAACAGTTTGGTTCAAATGCATAAACATTGTTTATATTTTATTGATGTTGGAATCGAGTATTTCATATAAGTAGATGTAAACTTTATCTATGAGTTGGTTTTATGAGATTGAATTAGACTTAAAGTCCACTTCTTAATAATAAGAAACGCGATACAACTTCAACGATTATTTTGTTTGGATTATGGAAGAAATTGGGAGAAAAAAAATGATATGAAATAAAAATAACAAATTATAATTACTATTATGATTATTGTATAATTATTGTGTAAGTGCAAAAAACCTAAATTTTATTAGCACTCCATTATAGAGCTACAATATTGTTTTTAAGAGTAATGTATATTAATATCGAAACTCCCTCGATTTCAAAAAGTTTAAAATATCTGGGGAGGATGCCAGACATTACACAATTTATAACATGGCTTATACAGACATCCAAAGAAACCAAAATAGCCTAATAAAATAAAGAAGAATATGAATGTTCCAACTCTTATATAAAATAAGAATTTGTGTACTACCTAGCATACTATTTCTTCTATCCACCTAGCATACTATTTCTAGACACAAAATTGACTAATCTCATAACCCTTGTGCCCCATCTAGATAGGTAGTACAAACAAGGTCAAAAGATACTAACTATTATGTTATTTTTAAGATGATATAGATAAGATAATAAGATGATGTTTATAAACGTTTAAGTTAGAGATAATTAACAATGATTTTATATATCCAACTCATATAAGTAAACATCCATCAACAATAATATATATATATAATTTTAAGGTTTGTAGTTATCACATTTAATATAATTATTGTGCTAATTTGAGTCTTAAAATATCTTTGTGAACACATTATTCTTCTAAAATCAAGACTAACCAGTCTGATATTCTCAAGATTATCGAGGATTACCCAAATCACAGAGGAGATAAAAGGATAAAGTGTTTTATAGAGGTCTTTTCAACGTTGTAAGAACATATTGCACTAGATATCTTCATGTTTTAAAACATTATTTTGACCTGCATAAAATAAAATAATTATGTTAATTAATATTACTGATTTTAATTGTAAAAATCACATTAATAGTTTTTTGTTTTTGTTCCTAGCTGTAGAATGAGTTCCTGAACTAGTTGATGAGTTCCTGATCCAAGTAATAAGATGAGTTTGAAAACATGACAATGGTTTATTGGGTTGTATAGGATTTTCCAAAAAAACAACGATCTAGTTTCGAGGATGGTTGTAGTGACAAATTGAACGATGACCATTGTGTGAGAGAAGGAACAAGAGTGTAAAGATTTTTTTGATGTTTTAAGGTTTTGAATGAAACCGAATATACTCATAAAAGGTAAGGGTTTTGTGTTCTAATCACGCATTATTATGATAATTTTTCACATTCAATTTCAATTGAATTTTGCCACTGGGTAGGGCTTTTAGTGGAAGACTACATGTTCTCCAGACCATGTGTGTTAATGGGTGTCCATAGGAAAATATTCTTATTTGTTTTTTCTTCAAAAATGAAGTATTGTATGTGAGTCCAATTAAGGGTAACATGGATTTGGTTGTCCAATTTAATAAAAAGTTGGGGGAACAGTCCACAATTTTCAACATAGACCCATATATGTTTGAGATATTTTATGTTTATGATTTCGCATTGTAGAGGAATTGGGATCTTCATCTTGTTATCCATTCATGTTATGACTTTGTTGTGTTGGTAATATTGACTTTCTACCTTTCAAGATTGGTTCAAATATTTTAAATATATTTACTAAAAATAAGAATGAAGTGTTGATTATTTTTATGTTAGTAGGAACAATGATATTTTTTGGAAGAAGTCATTTGAAATTGAAATGAACCTTGCTAGTGTGCCTATATGTTAGTTTGGTATTGATTCTAATAGTTCCAATAGTTCTTAATTTGGTTGTTCAATCTTCCAAAGCATTGAGCTTGTCAAGGCCGTCATCGAGAGGTTACTGAAGGAACTTTTGGGAACATTGGGGGTGTTGCAAAACATTAAGAATTTGATTTTTGAGTGTATTGTAGAATATTGTGAATTTGATTTTGGGTATTGTAAAATAATGAGAATTTGATTTTGGGAGTATTGTAGGACATGAAGAATTTGATTTTGGATATTGTAGAACATTGGGTAAACCTGCACCACTAGCAACATTTTTATCAAATTCTTCAACTCTCCACCAGCAACTCCAAATCTGACTCATATTACACGTAGAGTCCACTTGTTCATAAATGTGTCACTCTGTGTGTCACATAATACCAGTTAACATACCAATCTAATAAAAAATATCAAATTACATACTTTAAAAAAAATTAAGATGAAATTGATTTTTATAAATATCACTATAATAAATTGACTATTAAGCCTTAATGTAAGGACAAAAATGTAATTATACCTAAAAAATGTGATTATTTAATATGGACTTTCTCAAAAGGTCATCTATTCATGCAATCTCGTAGTTTTTATGGAATTGTTAAAAGACAAAATTGATCTATTATTGTCATTGTTGTCACTAGTATCACTATTGTTTATGTGTTGTGTGGTGAAAGAATTAGAAGAAAGTGTTTTGATTTGTTCAATCCAAAATACTTTCAAATTATATAATTTTGAAGCTTTTTCTTTTTCATGAAAAAATACTTTTTGAATTACACAATTTAGTAGTATTTTTCTTTTAAAATTTTACAATCTAAAAATAAAAAAATAACTTTTAAATTGTACAAAAGTTTTTTCATGTAAAAAATAATTTATAAATTACACAATAAAAAAGTTATTTTTTTTTATTTGCACAATCCAAACTTTGTTTTCAAGTTGCACAATTTAAAAATAAAAAAAGTTTCAAATTATATAAAATAAAAGTAAAAAAAATATACATTGCATAATTAAAAGTAATATTGACTTCTAAATTGCCAAATTTAGAAGGTTTAAGAAATTTGTTTTTGGAAATAGTTCTCTCCCTGCAGCATATATAATTCCAACAGACTCAACCTGATATTGAAAATGACAAAGATACCCTTTTAAAATGACCAAAATAATCTTAAAAAAGATTGTAAATAAAAATTACCTCCTTTTATCTGGAAATATTCGGAATTAGATATCTGAAACACATTTTTGAATTCCAAAAATATTTATCTAGCATTTTTAATTTTATGTTCCGAATTTTTTTATGCAGAATGTATTTTTTTATTTTTGAATTATTTTTACTATTCCAGATTTTTAAATCTGGAATAAAGATAATTTTATAAATTTAAAAAAAAATATAGGATGGAGGTTAAAATTAATATGGTGCAGAAAATGCCGTTCATCTATTGCAGAAGCCCAATGTACTTGACCGTTAGAATTTTGCGATTTGGGCTTTCTGAATGGTGGGAAAACAATAATTAACAAAATAATAATACATTTTTTTATTTAATTACATTTTTCTCTTCTAAACAAATTGATATTTCAATTGTTTACTCTCACTTTACTTTCCCAACAGTCTAAAACCAAAAACAAAATCATTCCCTCCATTTAAAAAACTGGTTTCACTCTAAAGCAAAATAAATAGGTTTTTTTTTTGGCAAAAGAAAATGAAAATCTGAATATTAGGAGCCACTACCACCTTCTTCAACACGACCGGCGCCGTCGCAGTCATTTTCCGGCAATGGCCAATCAAGACGAAACCTCTGATCCGAACGAAACCCTCTCTCTCCGCACCCTCTGCACCATGAGGTCCCACCTCCTCCACCCTTCTACCTCAAAACGCACCGTTTCCAACATCCTCCAAACCCTAACAAACTCCCAACACCCCACTCCTCACTCCCTCAAGCTCCTCTCAGACGTCGCCGTGCACCATCCCGACCTCGCCCTCGCCGCGGCTCTCCCCGCTGCTGAGTCCTCTCCCCGCCTCGCTGTGGAGGCCATTGGTGCGTCCTTGTCGGGACTCCATCTGGACGACGCGCGCTTCACGTCGCTGTGCTTCGGCGCCTCCGTGCCCGCCCGAGCGTGGATGCTCCGGAACGCGGGTTGGAGTTTCCAGGTCCGCCCTGGCTTGCTGTTGGCGGTGCTGCTGGGGTTCACGAAGGATCCGTACCCTTACGTGAGAGACGCGGCGCTGGAAGGGCTCTTCGGGTTCATCGAGCGCGGTGGAGAGTTGAAAGACGTTGGCCTTGTGGACGCGTGTTATCGACGCGCCGTTCAGTTGCTTCGGGACGTCGATCCTTGTGTTAGGTTCTCTGCGGTTCGCGTGGTAAGGTTCTCTTCTGCTATCATTTCATTTTCACGGCAACTTTTTATTTCATCAGAGTTTATATTTACTCCTTTGCCCTTATAACGGGAAAAACTAATATTTTAACTTGGACATTGTACGAAATAAATTACATATGATAATTTTTGGATGTGTAAATTATGTTATAAATAAATTTTTAAAATAGATAAATATTCTCCTATATATATTTTTAATTTAGATTAAATAAATAATTTAAATTGTTTTATATGGTTATTTTTAATTATTTAAATTTCAGAGAAAGGGTAAATTATGAATAATAGAGGGTGAAGATCAATTGTGAGACGTAATTTTTGGTTGGTTGAACAAGCACTTCTAAATGAGTGAAAAAGAAAGAAAATGATGAGAGTATTTAATTTGATTTGATTGGATTTTTTTTTACAAAAACGATATGGAGGTTAAAAGTGTAATTCCCCCGTCTATTACTAAGTGCCTGCATTTGAGAACAAATTAACTATTCTAATAATTAATTGAATATTTTTGAATTTGAAGTAAGATAATTTTAAAGATTTTTTTTATTATTCTTTAGTTTTTATCTAAAATAACCATTGAATAATTTGATTAAATTATATAAGTTAATTAAAGTTTAGAAGAAGACTGGGTGAGGACGTGGTTTAGTTTAAATTTAAATTTTTAACTTTCATCCATTTTAAACTTGAACATGATCTTGTTTCGTCTTTGAGGAGCACATAGACGAAGAAAGCGAAATTCTTTCCTGACCCGCCATGTTACCATGACTAATTGTTTATGCTGATAAATCCAGCAACTACAGTGCAGGTATTTTTTTCAGGGTAATTAACTTGAGAGGAGTTTTTAAGTTTGAACACAAATTCATCTAAGGTGACTTTCAAAATATTTGTTTCAGAGGAAATTTTTAAAATGACCTTATATTATTGAAATATATTTCAATTATACATGTTGTCAATATATAGTGATGCCCATGATTTTTAACTGTAATAATTATTGAAATTGTGGTCATATTGCTGGGATTTTAAAAACTGCAATACTATGACTGCAGTGAACCGTATTTAAAACCATGGTGACATCATACTATTTCAGTAGGTTAATACCATGAAATTGGTCTTCTATTGGACCAAAGTAAAATGATAGCGGCATATTATTTGCAATTTGAAGACAATGGATATATTATATATGAACGAAGGGCTAATATGATGTAAAAGTGCATTTTTTTTAGAATGGAAGTATACTGCATTGAAGATTAATTTGATATGACCTATATCACCTACAGCCAATGCCCAATGTGATGTAGGGAATATTTTTAGATGACTAACTAAACGGAGTGCTTAGTCCTTTTCTGTTATTGCTAGTTATTGTGTTACGGAAATATTAGAAATGAGAAAATCAGATACTTCAGTATTGGTGTCAATCAGATAGTGTCTTGTTGAGTTTAGTCAATTGTCAATGATTAATATTCTGTTTTTGAGCTAGTTGATGGTGGTAAGTAAGTCTTTGAATGATGCAAACTTATATATTCCAGGTGGCTTCATGGGGTATGATGTTGGCAGCTTCTAGCTCAGAGATGAAAGCCTATTGGTCCAATGACGTATTTGCCAAGGTATACTTTGGGTTGGGTTGCATGTCACAAATTTTTTGGTGTTACGTATCTGTTTTAATTTTGTAGCTTTTCGGACATTTGTTGGCTGATCCCTCAATATCACGTAACACATTCACTGTATGTGCATATAGCTATGCTCCATGGCAAGAGATATGAATATGAAGGTTAGAGTTGAAGCATTTAATGGCCTCAGAAAGATGGAAATGGTATCGGAGGATCTTCTTTTGCAAAGTTTAGCAAAGAGAGTTTCAGGACGTGGAAAGCAAAAGGATACTGGGGGTCAGCGCACATCTGAACAATTTGTCATGTTGGCAAGTAGTGTTGCTGGTGCACTAGTTCATGGACTTGAGGATGAGTTCTTTGAGGTAACTTTTGAAAATCCCTTGTTAGTAGAGGTTTATCTAAAATTGACAGCAATAATCTAGTATAGTTATAATGCTTTTTCCTTGTGTGATTGTTTGATAATATATTCTTCATTTATGCCTGATGTGAAGGTGAGGAAGTCTGTATGTGAGTCCTTACGCACACTCACAAGCCTATCTGCGGCGTTTGCACGTGAAGCCTTGGACTCTTTAATGGATGTGTTGAATGATGATTCTGCAGTGGTTCGCTTACAAGCTTTAGAAACCATGCATCATATGGCAATTGATGGTCGTTTAAAGCTACAGGAAAAACATTTGCACATGGTGTGTTTCTGATCCTTCATTAATCATTTTTCTCTATTTCCAGCATATATTTTAGTGCCAATGGTTTTTCTTTTCTCTGAAACTGCAAGATGCATCTCATATTGGCCAAATTATGGAACCTCCTTCATATTGCTGTATGGAGATTTATTGATTATTTGTATTCTTTTCTTTTCCTTAATTGGAAATTTTACCTTATTTACTGTGCTAGGAGGTAGGACGAAATTTGGGGGTAAATCTAATGTCTTTGTTCGGAAGTTTTATGGTTAAGGAGTTTTGCTAGTGGTGTGGTTAACGACGTGGTGTGGTTATCGTTGTTATGGTTTCAAATTAATTAGGTGTCCTTTGGCTGGAGAAAACGTTATCTCACTTTTAATTACAAAATTGTCATCTTCATTTTCTATTTTGATTTTTAAGAACAAAAGTTCCATTTTGTTTTCATTTTCTCCCCCTATTAAAGGAAAAGAAAGAATAGGGTAAATCCCTTGTGTATATTGAACACATAGGGTTATGTTTATATAGGAAAAGAAACATATGGGCTAAGCGCATTACATAAATATGAGATATCTAACAATATCTATAATATCTCATAATATCTAATTATATATAATAATATCTAACACTCCCCCTCAAGCTGGAGCATATAGATCATATGTACCCAGCTTGTTACAAATGTAATCAATCCTAGGCCCTCGTAAGGGTTTAGTAAAAATATCTGCTAATTGATTATTTGAATTAACAAACTCAGTCTTGATATCTCCCGATATAATCTTTTCGCGAATGAAATGACAATCAATCTCAATATGCTTTGTCCTTTCATGAAAAACTGGATTTGAGCTAATATGAAGAGCAGCTTGATTATCGCATATAAGTGTCATTTGATTAACCTCTCCAAATTGCAATTCTTTAAGTAACTGTTTAAGCCAAATAAGCTCACAAGTAGCTGAGGCCATAGCTCTATATTCTGCTTCTGCACTAGATCTTGCCACAACACTTTGTTTCTTGCTCTTCCAAGAGATCAAGTTATCACCAATGGAGACACAATAACCAGAAGTTGATCTTCTATCAGATGGAGATCCTGCCCAATCAGCATCTGAATAACAAACGACTTTAGTATGGTTATTATGACCATATAACAAACCTTTTCCAGGAGAGCCTTTAATGTACTTCACTATACGAATGACTGCATTCCAATGATCTTCACATGGAGAATTAAGAAATTGACTCACCACACTGACTGCAAAGGAAATATCAGGACGAGTACCAGTGAGATAGTTCAATTTTCCAACTAATCTCCTGTACTTCTCAGGATCTGAAAGAGGCTCCCCCTGATTGGGTAGAAGCTTAACATTGGGATCCATGGGAGTATCAACAGATTTCGAATTCATCAACCCAATTTCCTCCAAAATATCTAATGCGTATTTTCTTTGAGAGATAACAATACCAGTATTGGATTGTGTTACCTCAATCCCCAAGAAATATCTGAGTTTGCCAAGATCTTTGGTCTGAAAGTGTTGACAAAGGTGTTGTTTTACTTGTGAGATGCCATGGTGATCACTGCCTGTAAGAACAATGTCATCAACATATACTACAAGATAGATACACCCAGCACTCGAGTGACGATAAAAAACTGAATGATCTCCTTCACTGCGAGTCATACCAAATTGTTGAACAACATTGCTAAATTTTCCAAACCAAGCCCTAGGAGACTGCTTGAGGCCATATAAGGATTTGCGAAGACGACATACCAATCCAGAAGACTCCCCCTGAGCAACAAACCCGGGAGGTTGCTCCATATAAATTTCTTCCTGCAAATCCCCATTAAGAAAAGCATTTTTGACATCCAGTTGATAAAGAGGCCATTGTTGAAGAGCAGCCATAGCTATGAATAAGCGAACAAAGGCCATCTTTGCTACTGGAGAAAAAGTATCACCATAGTCTAAACAAAAAATTTGGGTATAACCCTTAGCCACAAGACGAGCTTTGAGACGATCAATAGTACCATCAGGACCAACTTTGATAGCAAAAATCCACCTGCAACCAACAACAAATTTCCTAGATGGTAAAGGAACAAGTTCCCAAGTTCCATTATTCTGAAGCGCATTCATTTCATCAAGCATGGCCTGACGCCAACCAGGATGAGCTAAGGCATCACCTACAGATTTTGGAATGGATACAGAAGAAATAAACGAAAGACAGGTATAAAAGGGTTGAGATAGTCTATGGTAACTCAAAGCAGTATAATGTGGAGAGGGATTACGAGTAGAACGTATACCTTTACGAATAGTAATAGGAAGATCAGGTTCAACAGTCGGAGGTTCAACTGTAGGAGCCGGAGGGGGATGAGGTGTTGGCACCGGAACAGAGTCTGCTGATGGACGATGAGACGTTTGACGACGACTATACACCTGAAGAGTTGGTGGCGGTGGTGAATCGTTAGGTGCACTAGGTACAACAAGAGGAATATTAACGTGATTAGATGAAGAAATTGAAGGAGAAGGACAAGACTTAAAGTAAAGGGAAGATTCACTGAAGGTGACATCTGCTGAAATAAAATAACGGTTTAAGGACGGTGAGAAACATTTATATCCTTTTTGTGATCTAGTGAACCCTAAAAAGACACATTTGTGTGACTTAAGAGATAATTTATCAAGACCAGGATTAAAATTATGAACAAAACATGTGGACCCAAAAACTTTGGGAGGTAAAGAGTGGAGAGGGTCATGTGGAAATAAAATAGAATGAGGAATTTTGTTATCTAAAACTGAAGATGGCATGCGATTAATGAGATAACATGCACTAAGAACAACATCACCCCAAAAACGCTGAGGAACATCACCCCAAAAACGCTGAGGAACATCACCATGGATTAAAATAGTACGAGTTGTTTCAACAAGATGTCTATTCTTGCGCTCAGCTACCCCATTTTGTTGAGGTGTATAAGCACATGAAGTTTGATGAAGAATACCATGAGAAGCCATAAAATTTTTAAAAGAATGAGAAAGATACTCACGTCCATTATCACTGCGCAAAATTCGGATGGAAATTCCAAATTGATTTTTAATTTCATTGTAAAATATTTGAAATATAGAAAACAACTCAGAACGGTTTTTCATTAAAAATACCCAAGTACATCTTGAATAATCATCAATAAAAGTAACAAAATACTGAAATCCTAAATTAGACTTAATACGACTTGGTCCCCAAATGTCAGAGTGAACTAAGGCAAAAGGAGATGAAGCACGTTGTGAGACACTACTAGGAAAAGAACTACGAATGTGCTTCCCTAACTGACACGACTCACGCGATAAAGTAGACACATTAGACAAACTTGGAACAAGCTGCTGCATCTTAGCAAGACTAGGACGACCCAATCGAGCATGAATGAGAGATGGAGAATCCATAATTGCGCCAACATGTGTAGAGATCTGTAGTTGATAAAGTCCATGAGACTCACATCCGGTGCCAATCATCCGTCCCAAACTCCGGTCCTGTAAAGTAACAAAATCTTTGGTAAAAGAAATAACACAATCAAGGGAACGGGTGAGACGACTAATGGATAATAAGTTAAACGGAGACCCAGGGACATACAAAACATTATCAATAGATAAAGAAGAAAAAAAATTAATAGTACCAACACCATGTGATGGTACCCTATATCCACTGGCCATGGTAACCGAAGGTAAATAACCCGTAGTAGATAGGGAAGAGAAAAAGGATTTATTACCAGTAATGTGATCAGTGGCACCTGAATCTAGAACCCAAGGGCCATGGGAAATAACTCATTAAAATCATGAAGAAGAGCATGAAGTTTACCTAGATATTCTGCCATTGTACCATCAAGACGTTTGGGAGCAACAATTGTGAGAAGATTTTGACATACACCATAAAGACGTTGAGTATCATTGGTGTATAATAATTTTGCTTGTTCCCAAACTCCTGAACATGTCTCGTAGGTACGAAAAATTTGCTTTAAAGATGAGTGAATGGTCGATTTGATAACAATGCATAATTGAGCATCAATTTTCAACCAACGGAAAACCTCATTTTCAGCAACAGTGGAATGAGTAAGATGATCAACATAACCTTGACTCTTAAGCCATAATTTAATATCTGATGCCCAAGTGTCATAATTGGTTCCATCCAATTTGTCAATGGAAAGATGAACATTGACGTAATTAGTATAAATAGATGAATTCGGCATAATGACTGCAGAAGAAGCCACAGTGGTAGCGACAATGGAAGACGCCATAGTGGCAGCGGAAGCGGAAGAAGCCATAGAAGATAAGGACAAATCCAGTCACTGGTTAATTGGCGGCAACAACAAAGATGAAGGCTCCGGCAGCGTCTCTAGCGGAGGCTCCGACGAGATTCCGGCGACGGGTCCGACGAGACAGTGGGGCGGTGGCTGGAAAATTCCAGTGAATAGTGGGTTCACCAATATAAATTGAACCCTAAACCCTAACCTTATGCTCTGATACCATATTAAAGGAAAAGAAAGAATAGGGTAAATCCCTTGTGTATATTGAACACATAGGGTTATGTTTATATAGGAAAAGAAACATATGGGCTAAGCCCATTACATAAATATGAGATATCTAACAATATTTATAATATCTCATAATATCAAATAATATCTAATTATATCTAGTAATATTAACACTCCCTATTTTCAAAAGTTTGTGTAGGAATAAGTGAAATATAACCTTTTATTGTTTTTTTTCTCACCATGTCCTATACAGATTACAAGCTTGTGAAGAAAGAAAACAAAGTAAAACAATGCGACAATTTTGTTATTAAAAAAAGTGAAAAAAAAAATAGAAATTGTTTTCTCAAACCAAATGGCCTAAGCTTTTTAGTAGATTTGTAGAATGAACTAGGGCCCTAGGGTTGACAAAATTACATTTGGAAAGTGAAGAATGAGTAGCGGGTGCCTGGAAAAAGTTATTTTTGTTGGAGACCAATAAGCCGTGGTTTGTGTGATTGGTTAGATTGCCTGTTTTGAGGTTTACCAAACATATAAGAATGATTATTTGGGTATCGGTGGGAAGATACAATCAAATACCGGGGACTGTTGTGCCTTTTGCCTCTTCTAAAAGGAGGAAATATTTTACTAAAAACTGTCCTTAAGTTTCAGCTGATAAAAACTTTTTCATAAACAAAACCTGGCGAACAGCATGAACCAGTGGTGGGGATTTTATTGAGATTAGTTATGGACATTGAGTGTTTTCTTAGTTGAATTCTGGATTGATCTTAATATTTTTTAATAAACCTCAATTGCCAAAATTATGAATTTTTCTCTAGATGCACTTTATTACTGATATTAGTCATATGTTTTCATTTTATTTTTCAGTTTCTTGGAGCTCTGGTGGATACTAGTTGGGATGTAAGATATACTTATAGGAAAATACTTAAAGTAATGAAGCTAAACAATCTGGCATTGTTCAAATCATCTGTTGACAGACTCCTGCGAAATTTAGACAGTTATCCACAGGTTTGCTTTATACTCGGTTCCGCGTGTCTTTTATATTTTCAACGGCTATGTAAAATCTCTTGTTAATTTTTTTATTTTATTTTCAATATGCAAGGTTATTTTATCTGCAACAATAAAACCAAACACCCATGTACACTACATGTATTTTTATTTCACAATTCAGGCTTGAGGACCTTGACTGCATATAATTATATCTTTTAACCGTTTTTTATCCATTTTATATTCTATTTGTAATTTTTAAATATGCAATAATTTGTGTTTTGCATCATCATCTCTTCTTTCACAGTGCACCATTGGAAGTTTTATACGTTCTCAATTTATCCTTCATTACGTGTATTCTTCACCCTTTTACATGATATTTTTATCTTTGCTGCATCATTGTCTTAATATTCGATCATGGTTTAACTTTTTGTTATGCCTTCAAAATTATTAGTAATAGCCATAAAGATGTGCAGCAGAACCGAATAAGATAAATAGAGCTATAAATATTATTTAAGTGAAAACTAGACTAACCACAGCATGGGTGGATTACATACCAAAGTAGTCCTCCAGCATTCAGAACCAGCCATTAATAAAGGAACATTTAATGACCCTTCAAAGAACTTGTTTTCTCTAACGGTCTCTTTGTTTCAATGGAGGGGAGGGAATGTGCACAGATTCCCCTTGTTTGCTTAAGGGGCTTAGTGTGGATTTGAGCTAAAGAATGAGATCAAAGGGAAGAATAGATTTTCGAATTGATGATCATGGATTTTGTATAAAATGTTCACATAATAGATTATATGCACAAAATACTAGGTGATTTCATCCATAATTGATTACGGGTGTTTTTATATCATTTTGTTATATAATAATAATGTTAAAAATAATGTTAAAAATAATAAATATAATTATTTATAACTAATAAATATCAAACTTTCCATTCATTTTCAACCTTTCACCTAATCCAAACAACCCACTTTCTTTTCTTATTCTCTTTTTTTTTTCTTTTTTCACTCCCTCACTTTTAATTATATCATCCAAATAAACAAACCACTGGAAAAGTAGGAAGTGAAAGATGCAATGATCCATCCAAGATATTGTCTTTGCTTTATTGATTCATGCATATTTCTTCGGATGAGGTTTTTGAATTAAACTTTGATTGGCAAGAGGTGTAGGCACAGCGAGCTGTGAATTGATATTGTATTTAATGAAACAACTTTCACTTTCCATAACCCCCAAAAAAAAGGAAATAAAGCCAAATTATTCCTCCTTACTCTAACAAGTAAGTGAGTCAACTACCTGCAATTGTGGTCAGTTTCCTAACCTCTTTAGTTGCTTCCCCTTACTTGCTTGCTCATTTTCTACAAAGTCATCCCTCTTTGTAAGGGGTAATCCTTTTCTTTCAGAAGACGGAGCCAAGATTCTCAATACAACTACTTCTTAACCATTCTATATTCCATATGTTTAACTTTTATAACTTTGGTGTTCTCAGGATGAAGCTGATGTGTTTTCTACTTTTTCTCATCTGGGCCGAAATCACAAGAAATTTGTTAGCCTGATTATGAAGGACACGTTTGAAGAGGTGTGCTTGTTCGGAATATTGTATATTATCCAAGAACTTCTTGATCCTTCCGCATATTTTGCATGTCAATGAGACAGATATACCTATATATATTTGAAGTAGTGGCACTGATTACTTTTTTATTTCACTTTTAAAGGTAGGAACGGCTTTGGAAGGAAATGTAGAATTTGATAGTGCAAGGATAGCTGCACTGTTAATTCTTTGTATATCTGCTCCACTCTTGAATGCTGATGTAGGCAGAATACCACCAGTTATGTTTTCTTATGCAGTTACGTTCCTAGGTAGAATTTATAATGCTTTTAGTGATATCATGGATAGGGATGCCCTTTTGGCCTGCCTATGTGAGAAAAGCAGATCTACAGAGTATTCCGCAACAAATATTAACCTCATGGAAGGGGAGGAACAGTTGCCTTTATCTGAAGGTGATGCTCCAAATTTTACTAGCAATGAGGTGATTGGCGCACATATCACGAGGGAGCCGGAAGAGTTAGCAAATAATCAGATTGAACAGCAACAACCTCTGTATGATGAAGTTATAAACTTCACAAACTATATCCTTGCAAAGCCTCCTACTATGTGGCCGAGGATACAGTCAGGTGATACCAATGAAGTTCTAAGGTCCTTAAGGTGATGAATTGTTGTATAACTTGAGTAACATATGTGCCTTGGTATTTTTTGTTGTTTCTTCCAATATTTGTATCGAGTGAGTTGCATAAAAGTAACCGAAGCCTGTGTACAGATATCATTTAAAATAAACTCAATTTGGGCATATTGATTTACATTTGTGTGATGAATTTATGCTTATACAAAATATGGGGATCTAATTAGTTGGTTGTGTGCATCTTGTTTTTTGCTTGAAATTTAAGATGTTCTGCAAGCTTTTATAGTATACTTAAATATCACTTTTTCTTATATTTTGATTGTTAAATTCAGCATGCACGTGTCTAATATTCTCCTTGTTCTTTTTAACCATTCATTTCTTTGTGCAGGTGTTTGAAGGAGTTAACTGCCATGAAACTTGATTCTTTGGGATCTGGTGATGCTGATGCTTTGGCATTTACTATACTATATCTCCGGGTAATAGAGCTACTTGCGGAAGTATGGGAGCACTTACTGCCAGCAAAAAGGTTGTGTTCTCAGCGAATAGGAAAATTGGAATTCAAACTGGGAAAGCTTGATAGGAGGGTTAAAGAATTGATGAGTAGGTTTATAGGCTTTTCTGCAGAAGAGGAATTGAACGTCTTGGAGCTAATGTTATTGACGTTGGCCCTCAGGATATGTAAAAATGAAATCATCTGTCTTAATCATACATTCAAGAGATTGAGTACTCTATATTTACGTGTTGAATCTATCCTTAAAGAAAGTTCTGCGTTGCCAACCAAATTCGTAGTTGAACTTGGGAAAGTATTAAGTACCATCTCCACCGATGGAGCTTCTTGCAGTCCACTTCAGTTTGATGGATGTCTGGAGTTTTTCTCTCTGAAGCAGTTTATGTTTCATGGAACAATCAAACATGTAAACGCAGAACTAAGCATTCCCAACAATGACATGGAACACCCTCTTCCCTTCGTTTCAGGGCTACCCGTTGGTGTACCATGTGAAATCACTCTCCATAATATTTCAAGTGAGAGCAAGTTGTGGCTAAGGATGACTTTGGATGATGGTTTCATACAACATGTCTTTCTTGATTTGGACTGTTTTGAAGGCTCTGAAGTGGTAAGAAAATTTACATTTGTTGCGCCGTTCTACAGAACAGCAGAAGCTTTATGTCTTACATTGAAGGTTTGCATTGGTGCAGAATGTTTGTTTGAAAATGTTGGTCCAGTCCAAAGATTTGGGGGACCAAAACGTGAGCTAGTACTTCTTTGTAAAGAAAAACAAGTTTATCTTTCCAAGGTTAATAAAGATTAATTTGTTATTATTTTTCTTGCTTTTAGCTATGCTAGTGGAAACTACTGCTCAATAAATTCTGATCTCTTAGTTCCTTTCAACGTGTTATTTAAGAGTTTCTTTTCAAACTAAGAAATATCATAATTTTTTTTCATTTAAATAAAATAAGTATACATTTTTTAATTAATTTATTTTTGTTTCTACATCATAAAAATCATATACAATTAAATATATAATGGATAAATAATTAGTAATAATATATTAATGTTTGAAAATAATAATTATACTTTTTTGTTCAATAAATCGATAGTTGAAAAGAAACAAAAGAAGTGATGTATTTTGTAGTGATCAACTCTGAAAGGATGCATTTTCAATAAATATTCATATCAGTATAAAATTATTAAAATTAATCATACGTTTACGAAATATAATAAAAAATCCTTAAACAAAAATAACAATTGAAAGCTCAAAGCATCTAAGAACGCAGCATTTTATAGATGAGATATTATGAATTTTTATTTCATAAAAAAATGTGTCATTTGGAAATTATAACATCTTAATTTTTATTTCCTTACTTTCGATCTTAAGTTTGAATTATTACTCGTTACATAATATAAAAACTCATTAGATCATCATTTCCCTATTTTATGATTTTTCAAAACTCATATTCACTGCATCAAATACACTTTCAAGATTCAATATATTTTGCCATCTTTCCTTCACGTTAAAAAAGATTCACATTTTTCACCAATAATTTTACTACAATCGTTTTTTCCCTCCAAGAAATAAATATTTCTTCACAACAGCAACATTAGTCTTGTCCTTCCTCTACATCTTCTCCCTACAATCTTGGAACGAATCAGCATTTGCAAACCCCAAGAACTATTTCCGTATAAAAATAATATTAAGTTGGCACCATAAAAATAGTATAATATATACTTTGTAAAGAAAGAAGACATTATGTATGAGTAATTGCATGAGTAATTCCTGACATATTATACCGTTGAAAGATGATAATGATGTTTTGGGTGTCATGCTATTGAAGTGTATCCGTATGTACTTTTACTATTTAAATAAGTTTTTATTTTTTTAATTTTAAAATATAATTAAAAGTAAAAGTAAAATATTAAATATATTATACCAAACAAAAAAAAACCTTTCTATATATTACTACAGAAACACAGATATTATCAAATATTTTTTAATATTTTAAAAGAATTTGTTGTGTTTTTTTTATTATAAATATTGTATTATAAATTTATAATAATTATAATTTTATTGAATAATATATCACATAAATTTACAAATGTCATTACAAATTTTATTATATATATATAAAAAATACTAATTCAAAGTTTAATAATTTTTTATAATCTTGTAACATAAATTATTCATTAAATAGTATACCAAACTAAAATTTGTGGATCTATTTGAACTTAGTTTCAATTTATAAAACATATTTTTTAATAAATTTATTTATTAAATTATAACAACTTTTTTCTTTACAGAATAAATTATATATATTAAAAGGTAAAAAAATATATTAAATATATTAATGGAAACATAGACGTATTTGTATTTTTTAAATATTTTTAATATAATATTATTATACTATAAATTTATAATAATTTTCAATTAATATTTAATAAATTTACAAATATCATTATACATTGTGGTATATATTTTCTGAAAAAGTGGGAAATCCTTTATATGTATGGTTATAAATATGAAAAACACAAAAAAAAAGCATGTGTGTCTATCTTTTTTAATTTAATAAAAATATTTTTATGATAAATATTTATGTGAGTTAATTTTAAATATTTGAATGTATCTATCACGTTATAAAATAATTAAGAATAAAATAAAAATATTAAATTTTTATTCTTTAAAAATAAATAAAAATTTATCGTAATTATTAAAGTAATTTTTTTATTAAATTTTATAAAAAATTATGTTCATAAAAATAATTATGAAATATATTTTTAATAATTTTATCACAGGTAATTTTTTATTGTAAATAGTTAATTGAATTTGAAAATACAATTGCAAAATATAAAATATAAAATAATAAAATAAATTATGCTAATAATGGTATAATACAGTTTGGAATAATAATATTAAAAATACAGTTTGGAATAGACAATGCTTTGATTCCGTTAGTTGAGGTGGATGAGGCAACTGTGGCAAGAGAGACTTTTGAGTTTGCTAGGCTATGGATTAAGATTCCGGCAGGTGGGATTGCAAATTTGGTAAAGACTATTAATATTAATAATTATTCGTGTCAGATTACTTTTGAAGAAGATATGTGTTTTCCTTATCCTCAGACTAGGTGCCGAAAGTGCATGAACTAAGGGATGATGTCTGAGGGGGATTCTGAGGCACGCTTTTTAGTCTCTGATGATGAAGGTGGGTGTGAGTCTGTGTTCTCCGACTTTGGAGGAGAAGGTGATGATGTTAAGGGTAATTTGGATTTAACGGTTCAGGTTCCAGAGATGGCAGAGATTTTTATTAAAGCTGATGTAGGTTTAAAAAAAGGGAGTGTTGCCTTTGTTGGGAAGTCAAAACAGTGCATGGGAAATGTTGGAGGTGGGCGGGGCATTAAATGAGGTCAAGTGCCACGTGTCAAGTGGAGTAAATGTGGGTAGTTGATGGAAGAGGCCCAAGCTTGGGCTCTAGTTCAAGCCCAACAACTAGGTCCATGGCAAAGAGGATTCAAGAAGATTGGGATTCTGCTACTGGCAAAGAAATGTTTCTTTATATGTTCAAAGAGGACCACAAGAAGTAAAGCCCAAGCCATGAGAGTTAGTTTCTTTATTTGTAATTTCAGTAGAATATGGTTCATTTAGCATAATGGGGGGTGTGCTTATCATTGTAGCTTGAGTAAAGCCTTTTAGGGTAAGAAGTTAACCTAACTTTTAGAACTTTGCTCCTAGGGTGCGACATTGACTTTAGTCAAAACCCTAGCAGCCGCTCTTTTGTGTATTCCCCTTCCTACCCTTGCTCCTTGTTCTCCAAGGCACCTGAACCTATATAATGGGGTGCTTGGCTCATGTTAAAATAAGATCAATTTTATGAGTAAATTGCTGCCAAATATTGCAAGCTTCTACTCCCTTGTCTAGTCTCTCTAGGTTAGACACTTTGATCTTCACCTCCACCTTTCTCCAAGTGATATGGCCCAACCAATCACTCTCCATACCTTTCATGCACCTACAAGGGACCCATAACTCTATATGAGCCCTCCTTGATCCATCACATCCATTGCTTCCACCACCCTTTTCAAATTTCCAAGAAGAATAACCCATCTTTTGGTATCAACCCATCATTTGGTATCTAGAGCTTTGGTTCTTCAAAAGATAAGTGTTCTCTTAATTTTATTTTATTTTAGTTTTCTTCAAATCCATGTTGTTCATCTTGCCTTGATTGTCTTGCTGTTTTTTTTATGTCATTTTAATTGTGTTGCTGTTTTAAAATTGGTTCAAATTGTTCTTGAGCTTCTAAACTGTTTTTAGGTTCCATTGATTATTTTGTGTTGGCTGTTTTGTTTTTAATTTTATTTGAGTCTTATTGATGTTTTAATCGGTACAAAGTGTTTGTGGTTGAGTCTTTTTTTATTTTTGAATCCATACAAGTTTTGTCAAAGTCATGTTCATCCTACAATGTCATAAATTCCTAGTGGTGCCTTTTATTGTTGATTTGGTTGCTTGATTTTGATTTTGAGTGCAGCTTATATTTATATTTTTGAAGCTTTGGTGCCTTTTATATTTTCATATTTGAGTTCATACTTGTGTGTTAGTTCCATACAAGTTCTTTTCCTATAATTTCCATTGTGTTTTTGAAGTTTCCTTGTTGTTTTCTAATTCCAGTTTAGGACTTCTATGTTTTCACTGTTATTGTGCTGGCTGGAATCTTTCCCAGAAATTAATTTTGTGGGTGAAAAATTCTGAAATTTTGGATTTGAGTATTTTTATCTGTTGAGAAAAAGTGAAAAAAAAGTACATCAAAATTCAAAATAAAAAAAAATGAAAAATGAAATACGAACAGAGTGCAAAAATTCTGACTCTGGAAAAACGGTGATGCGGCAGTGATCTTGAAAAAAATATTAAAATGTTTTGGTAAAATTCCAACGCCTATTTTGAGCTAAGACATTGAAGTTTCTGTGGTTAAAATTTCAAGCTCAATTTTGAAGTATTCTGTCCAGCATAAATTTGGGAAGTTGTGAAAAATTTACACAAAAAAATTATGTAGTGCTGTTTTGGTTTTATTCATCTATTATAGTTCCATTCACTAGGATTCTACTTTGTGTGCTACCTTTTCTTGTGTGCCTTAATTTTTTGCTTGTCAATTTTATTGAATACTCTTAAGTCTTGTCAAATATCAACTCCATTTGCAGTAGTCCTTGATTTTAAAATTTGAGTTTTTTTGCTTTAAAACTTGTTTGACCTCTCTTTGGTGGAATTTACCTAAAAAGTGTTTTGGTGAGTAGTGGAGCTAAAATTTTGTTTTGGTGAAAGCTATATCACTAAAAGGGAGTTGGAGTAAAGACTCAAGGTTGAATAACCTAAGGAGACAAAGCAGGGACCTCACTTGAAAAATACACAAATATGCACAAAGGAGCTACAAGTGAAGGAGTGCAAAGAATAGGACTTTAATTTTTGTGCATAAAAAAAAAAAATTGTTGACCTAATTTCATTGTATTTCTTTGAGTTGTAATTTGCAAGAACTTTGATTAATTAGTGGATTAATACGTTTTAGTCGGTGAGTTTGTCTTCAAGGTTCCAAAGTGCTAAGAAGCCTCACCTTAGGATTCGACTAGTTTTAAAGCTTTCTAGATAGCAATATTCTTGTGTGTTTTATTGCTTTACATTGTTTTCTTGCATAAAACTTTGTTTTCATCTTTCATTGTGCTCTAAGTGAATTACTTAGAGAAGGGTTTGTGAAAGTATTGTGGATTAAAATCTGGCTAGGAAAGGCTTGGTACTTAAGTGATCCAAGGGGTCCACCTCCCTTTCCTGGGAATCTACCTACGGTACTCCACCTATCTTTCTTTTGGTAAATTGCTTTTGACACATAACTTTCAACATGTCTTCTCATTCTTCTTGTCCAAGTGAAAGTGATAGAAAGTATATAAAATCTCTTTTAAAACAATTAGCCAAAGACTTTCAATCACTATCACATAGACAATTGCAACATGAGGCCCAAATCATAGAAGATAAAAAAGAAAGGGATGCTCATCTTGCTATGTTAGAAGAGGAGTTGAAAATTGTGAAAGAAAAGGATGAATATATTAGAAACTTAAAAAAATCACATGCATCTAGGTCGAGTGAGTCACATGCTGAGGGGAGTCTGAGAATTAATGATTATTATCAACCTCCACCTAGAAGAACTAGAAGGGAACACCCAAAAGAGACTAGGGTAGACTTGCCTCATTTTTATGGGAAAGAAAATGTTGAAACCTATCTAGATTGGGAGATGAAGGTAGAACAACTTTTTGCTTGCCACCATGTTAGTGAAGAGAGGAAAGTACCCCTAGCCACCTTAAGCTTCCAAGGGAATGCTATGTATTGGTGGACAACACTAGAGAGAGATAGGCGCCTCCACAAGGACCCTCCCATAGAATATTGGAATGACCTTAGGGGAGCCTTGAGACACCGCCATATTCCTTCATACTACAATAGAGAGTTAATGGACAAGCTCCAAAGACTCCAACAAAAGAACATGAGTGTAGAGGAGTACAGGAAAAAGATGGAGCTTTACATGATGAGAGCCTTTATTAGGGAGGAAGAAACCACCACCATAGCTAGGTTCCTCAGTGGTCTCAATCTTGAGATAAGGGATAAAGTGGAACTCTTGCCCTATAGGGACTTGAATGACTGGATCCAACTTTGTATAAAAGTTGAGCAACAAAATTTGAGAAAAGGATCAAGTCGCAAGGAGAGTTCTTACTCTAACTCTTATCCCAAGAAAGAGTATAGAAGAGAAAGGGAGGATAATATTTCAAAAGATAAACCCAAAGAAACTCCCAAACGTGTAGGAAAAGATGTGTCTACCTCACAACCCCGCATTTGAGGTATCCAGTGCTTTAAGTGTCTTGGTAGAGGTCATATAGCATCCCAATGCCCAAATAGGAGAACCATGATCTTAAGAGAGAGGGGTGAGTATAGCAGCCAAGATGACGAGTCTAGTAGGGAAGAAGAGAAAGAAGATAGTGAGGGGGCATATCCTTGTGAGGGAGAATTAATGATGATTAGAAGAACCCTCAACAATCACCCTAGTGTGAACCATGAAACACAAAGAGAGAACATCTTTCATACAAGATGTAAAGTTTTAGAAAACATTTGTTCTCTTATTGTGGATAGTGGTTCTTGTTGCAATTGTTGTAGCACTAGGATGGTTGAAAAACTTAATCTACAATTAGTACCTCATCCAAAACCTTACAAACTTCAATGGATCAATGAAGATGGAGAATTAACTGTAGACAAGCGAGTAAAAGTTAGTCTTTCTGTGGGGAACTATAAAGATGAGATTTTATGTGATGTAGTACCCATGGAAGCCTGTCATATCTTATTGGGAAGACCATGACAATTTGATAAGAAAGTTATGCATAATGGTCTTACCAACGAGATTACTTTTACTCATAAGGAAAAGAAATTTTTACTTTATCCTTTAACACCCTCACAAGTGGTAAAGGACCAAGTACAAATGAAACTAAAAAGAGAAAATGAGAGAAAAAGAAAGAAAATAGAAGAAGACCTTAGAGAGAAAGCTGAGGCGTGGGAGAATAGTGTTCCTTCCCACAAGGTCATTCAGAAAGAAGAAAATTTGAAAATAAGATTGAAAAGATACTTCTATCTGAACAACCTTCAGGCCTCCTTCTTTGTAAAGGAACACTTATATGTACTGCCACACTTTCTAAAGTTTGTGAGCTACCTTCTCAAGTCCAAAATCTTTTAAAAGAATTTGGTGATATATTCCCTAAGGAAGGACCCATTGGACTTCCACCTGTTAGAGGTATAGAACACCAAATAGACCAGCTTATAGAACTAATCCTGAGGAGACTAAGGAGATAGAGTCACAAGTTCAGGAATTGTTGGAGAAAGGATGGGTTCAAAAGAGTCTAAGTCCTTGTGTTGTACCTGTTTTGTTGGTGCCAAAGAAAGATGGCAAGTGGAGAATGTGTTGTGATTGTAGGGCCATCAATAATATCACCATCAAATACAGACATCCAATTCCTAGACTTGATGATATGCTTGATGAATTGCATGGGTCCACTATATTTTCTAAAATTGATCTCAAAAGCGGATATCACCAAATAAGAATTAAAGAGGGTGATGAGTGGGAAACTACTTTTAAGACCAAATTTGGATTATATGAGTGGTTAGTGATGCCTTTTGGACTCACTAATGCACCTAGCACTTTCATGAGGCTTATGAATCATGTCCTTATGGATTGCATAGGTAAATACGTAGTAGTTTATTTTGATGATATATTAGTATATAGTCAAAGCCTAGAGTCCCACCTAAGTCACCTTAGGGAGGTTCTTTTAGTGCTTAGGAAAAATAGTTTGTTTGCTAATATAGATAAGTGCAGTTTTTGTGTAGATAGTGTAGTGTTTTTAGATTTTATAGTAAACAAAAATGGGGTACAAGTTGACCCCGAGAAAATCAAAGCCATCCAAGAGTGGCCAACCCCACAAAATGTAGGAGCTGTTAGGAGCTTGCATGGTCTAGCAAGTTTCTATAGGAGATTTGTTCCTAACTTCTCAAGTCTAGCTTCACCACTCAATGAGTTAGTGAAGAAAGACACTCCATTTTGTTGGACGGAGAAGCATGAGCAAGCCTTTCAAAGGTTGAAAGCTCAACTCACTAATGCACCCATTCTAGCTTTACCAAACTTTTCAAAAACTTTTGAGCTAGAGTGTGATGCATCGGGAGTAGGAATAGGTGCTGTGTTGTTGCAAGGTGGGCACCCAATTGCATATTTTAGTGAAAAACTTCATGGTGTCGCCCTCAACTATCCCACCTATGACAAAGAGCTTTATGCACTTGTGAGGGGCCTGCAGACTTGGGAACACTATCTAGTCTCAAAAGAATTTGCCATACATAGTGATCACGAGTCTTTGAAATATTTGAAGGGTCAACACAAGTTGAACAAAAGACATGCAAAGTGGATGGAATTTCTTGATCAATTTTCATATGTTATCAAATACAAGAAGGGCAATACAAATATTGTGGCATATGCTCTATCAAGGAGACATGCCCTCTTTTCTAAAATTGGAGCCCAAATTCTTGGATTTGAAAACATACCTGAACTTTATAAAGAAGATCATGATTTTGCACCCACTTTTGCTGAGTGTCAACATAAAGCACAAGGAGGTTTTTATGTTTCTGAGGGGTACTTATTTAAAGAAGGAAAACTTTGCATACCCCAAGGAACACATAGAAAACTCCTTGTAAGCACATGAAGGAGGACTCATGGGCCATTTTGGAGTTGATAAAACTCTTGAGCTTTTAAAAAGAAAATTCTTTTGGCCACACATGAGGAAAAATGTCCAAAAACATTGTCATAGATGCATTTCATGTTTAAAAGCTAAATCTAAGACAATGCCTCACGGACTCTACATTCCTTTACCTTTTGCAAGTGCTCCTTGGGAAGATATAGGCATGGATTTCATATTAGGACTTCCTAGGACACATAGAGGTTTTGATTCCATCTTTGTGGTAGTGGATAGGTTTAGCAAGATGGCTCATTTCATACCCTGCCATAAAGTGGATGATGCTACCAACATCTCTAAGCTCTTCTTTAGAGAAGTGGTAAGACTACATGGTTTACCTAAGACCATAGTTTCGGATAGAGATCCTAAATTTGTAAGCCATTTATGGAGAACTCTTTGGGAAAGGCTTGGAACTAAGTTGAATTTCTCAACTTCTTGTTATCCTCAAACGGATGGATAAACTAAAGTTGTAAATAGATCTCTTTCCACTATGCTTAGGTCAATCATGAAAGGAAACCACAAATCTTGGGATGAGTACCTTCCTCATATTGAGTTTGCATATAATAGAGTAGTTCATAAAACTACTAACATTTCTCCATTTGAGGCTGTGTATGGGTTCAATCCTCTTACTCCTTTGGATTTGTTACCTCTACCTAACCCACAAGATTTTGTGCATAAGGAAGGAGTAACAAAGGCTGAATTTGTAAAGAAAATGCATGAGAGGATTAAATACAAAATACAACAACAAACAGAGAAATACAGGAAACATAGCAATAAGGGGAAGAGAGAGGTGATTTTTGAGGAGGGAGATTGGGTTTGGCTTCACCTTAGAAAAAATAGATTCCCTAATCAGAGGAAGTCTAAACTTAGTCCCCGGGGTGATGGCCCCTTCCAAGTTCTCAAAATAATCAATAATAATGCATATCAAATTGACCCGCCTAAAGAATATGGAGTACATACTACCTTCAATGTTATGGATCTAACACCTTTTGCAGGTAGTGAAGATGAAGAGGCAGAAGCAAGTGATTTGAGGACAAATCCTCTTCTAGAGGGAGGGGATGATGGAAGAGGCCCAAGCTTGGGCCCTAGTTCAAGCCCAACAACTAGGTCCATGGCAAAGAGGATTCAAGAAGATTGAGATTCTGCTACTGAAGGCAAAGAAATATTTCTTTATATGTTCAAAGAGGACCACTAGAAGTAAAGCCCAAGCCATGAGAGCTAGTTTCTTTATTTGTAATTTCAGTAGAATAGGGTTCATTTAGCATAATGGGGGGGGGTGTGCTTATCATTGTAGCTTGAGTAAAGCCTTTTAGGGTAAGAAGTTAACCTAGCTTCTAAAACTTTGCTCCTAGGGTGCGACATTGACTTTAGTCAAAACCCTAGCAGCCGCTCTTTTGTGTATTCCCCTTCCTACCCTTGCTCCTTGTTCTCCAAGGCACCTGAACCTATATAATGGGGTGCTTGGCTCATGTTTTAATAAGATCAATTTTATGAGTAAATTGCTGCCAAATATTGCAAGCTTCTACTCCCTTGTCTAGTCTCTCTAGGTTAGACACTTTGATCTTCACCTCCACCTTTCTCCAAGTGATATGGCCCAACCAATCACTCTCCATACCTTTCATGCACCTACAAGGAATCCATAGCTCTATATGAACCCTCCTTGATCCATCACATCCATTGCTTCCGCCACCCTTTTCAAACTTCCAAGAAGAACAACCCATCTTTTGGTATCAACCCATCAGTAGTTCTGGAAAAGGGGGGGGGGTGGTCAGATGAATTAATCTGTGTTGGGCCAGCCCTGGTCCAGTTACGTTCAGAATGGAGTGCTTCTTCCTGCACCTCCATCCCTTCTTCAGCTACCCCCATAGTAAACTTGATTTTACTATTATGCCCCTCAGTAAAATAATATTAAAAATTTAAAAGTAAACCTAATTTTACCCCTTTCCACTTTGTTTTAGCACTTTGCTTCCTTTCACCTGCAGCAGCAGAAGCGCGACGACACCCACCACTCTCCTTCAAAGAACCAACAGTTCACCTCCTTTTCTTCAAACCACCAACAGACCTTCATCCTCTCCCAGCAACCCCCATCCTCGCCTTCAAAGGGGCACCATTCACTTCCATTGTGAACTCCAAATCACTGTTCAAGCATTGAGTCTCTTCATCCAACACTGAAAAGGTTAGTTCCGGATTCTTTGTAGAGGAATTGTTTTAAAGCATGCATTGTCTTTGTTCCGCATCACACAGATTTTTAAATCCGGTAGTGTGTAGTTAGGTTCCGTATTTAATAATCCGGTAGTCTTTTTCAATAGTTCAAAATTGTGTGAGTTCCGGATTACATAGGTTTTCGGATTAAATAATCCGATAGTATTTAATTAGTTTCGGATTATATAATCCGGTATGTGTTTTTGGATGTTATGGATTACGTTGTTGTTGGTTAAGTTGGTTTCAAATTAGATAATCCGGTAGTATTCATTTTAGGATTTCGGATTAGCTAATCCGGAAGTGACTTTTTTTGGAGTTTCACGTATGCAATCTTGTTTAGTTTATTTTGTTTCCCGTTGAAGAACTTTTTTTTAGATTATGTGCCATGGTTCACCTATGACAGATATGGCTAAAACAAGAGGTGGTGGATATCAAGGTCATGATCGAACATGACAAACGACATCCGTCCATAGAAGAGATCGAGGTGTTGTGGAGGAAAGAATTGGTGTTGATGTTAATATTGATAATGACATTCAACAAGAATTACATGATGGTGGGCAAGTGGACCAGGGAGAAGGGTTTCCTGGAGGACCTTCTGATATGTCTTTGCTGGTAAATTTTGCTGACCATGTTGTTGTTAAGCTTTGGGATGGGGAGGTAAGAACGAAAAAACCTTCAATTAAATTGTTTTTGTTAATTATTGTTTAAATTGATTTAATTATATTAAATATATACAAATTTTGTATTAGGATCGGGGAGAACTTAAATTGGTATCCCACGGTAGGAAATTACGTAAATTTGGGATGCCTCATGTTGAGATTGCAGTTCTTATACAAAATTCTGGATTATTTAGTCTGTGCAATATAAGCTATGAGGTGGGGGATAGGGGGTTGATTTCAGCCTTTGTTGAAAGGTGGCATGCTGAGACAAACTCCTTCCACCTTTCCATAGGTGAGATGACCATCACACTTGATGATGTGTCATCTCTTTTACACTTCCCCATTTTGGGTCAATTCCCTACGTATGTGCCCTTAGAGTACAACGGAGCTGCAACTATTTTAACTGAGTTATTAGAGGTGGAGGAGGCTCATGGGAAGGCTGAGATGAGGCAGTGTCGAGGCGTCCACGTACGATTGAATTGGCTTCGAGATATATATGCGGAATGTTGCGCTCAAGAGGCTTGGGAGTGTGCTGCAAGAGCTTACTTGTTGCATGTGGTTGGATGCACTATTTTTGCAGATAAAAGTGCCATATCTGTATCTGTTTCGTACTTGTTGTTATTCAACAATCTTCGTATGTGCGGTGGATACGCATGGGGAGCAGCAGCACTTACACATCTATATGAGCAGTTGAGGGATGCCTCCTACTTTAACACAAAGCAGTTGAGCAGTTATGTGACACTTGTTCAGGTATGAAACCATACAAATAATTAACAATCACATGTTACATTCCATAATTTTTTGTATTAAATATTTTATAATTAATATGATCGAATTACACAGGCATGGATTTATGAGCACTTCTCGGGCATGGGAAGAAGGGATATTAATCCCTCATATGACGAGGTACATCCGCGGGCAGCACGATACATTGTTGCCCATCAGATTTGTGCGGTTGGTGATGTGCGGGTGCAGTTGGATGGGCTCACACACGATGGCGTCATCTGGACTCCATATGAGGACCACAGATTGAGCAGGCCATTTGAGACCATTTATTTATTCTCAGGTCACCTACGATTGGGCAGCTTATCACAGAGACATATGCCCGAGCGTGTGTTGCGCTAATTTGGCTACGAGTAGAGCATTCCACCATCACCGATGCCAACTGAGAGTCCTGGTGCACATGTCATTGATCAAAGGTGGTTGCAATTTGATCACAACTTGGTGACAGTTTGACAACTACTTCTAGTCCATCTGCATGTGTTCCTGAGTACATATCTTGGTTCAGGACGGTGTCACACCCATACATTCGCAGAGGTGAGCTTGGAGATCGACCCAATGTTGTACCACATCGTCACCTTCGTAGTCCAAATGCTGAGCAGGCAAGTCTCTCGTCTCAAGATGAGCATGCACATTCGGTAAGTTTTTTTTTATTGTTATGTGATTAAACAATATATTTGAGAAGTTTAATTTATTTTGAAGTTGGTGCAGGGTATATTTAGGCGCATTGTTAGTATTCTCTAACGCATGATAGATTGTCGTCAGGTCACTGAAGGCACTGATGCATATGAGAGTACAGAGGCAGCACTGCATTTAGCCCGAAGCGTGACAGATGACGGGGCGGTGTACACTAGACGATCACGTAATGTTCGTGGACGTCATTGATATTTTTTATTTATTACATGATTGTAATAATAGTAACTTTGTATGTGTACAATATGGTTTAATTAATTTATGTTGTAGTGTTTGCTATTTTATTTTTATCTGACATAAACACGAATTCATTATGAATCGGAACTGAAGTAATAAATTATGAATCAGAAGTTAAGTAATAAATTATGAATAAGAACCCCACATAATAAATTATGTCTACATCAATCGTCTCCAAGGTTCATATATGTCAGACTAATACTAATTAATTGGGTAAAAGATTGCATACTACCAACGTAATATGATGACCATAACCTTGCCTCTGGGTAACAATGTGTACACCATAAAATGTCAATGGTAGGTATGGGACAATCATCAACCATTTTTACCTGCACAAAGTGTGAATCATATACATGACCAATACATAGTAATCGGTGTAGACCAACATCGGTAGGGGGTGCAGTACGCAATGGGAAAATAGTAATATTTTGTTTCAAAGACAAACAGACTAAGATAATATTGTATCTGCTTGCTATTAAGTATCCCATATCCGGTATTGTCATCCATTTGTCAACACTAGCCTGCAAAATACAATAATGAAATTAGATAGCATACAAGTTCAATTAATCAATGCACATGACTCTTATGAATATACACTTACCACTGAC
The DNA here is from genome assembly GCF_000499845.2 of Phaseolus vulgaris. Taxonomy (NCBI): domain Eukaryota; kingdom Viridiplantae; phylum Streptophyta; class Magnoliopsida; order Fabales; family Fabaceae; genus Phaseolus; species Phaseolus vulgaris. The sequence goes on along the minus strand of NC_023752.2, from coordinate 9,271,725 downwards.
AAGTTATCCACTAGTAGGGATCTCTTGATATGTTCTACCCGTTGATGACCACCTAACAATGTTGCGTATTCTTCACGCCACTGAGATATTTCTTTGAATAAATCCATTATGATAAGTGGCCATGACTCTTCACCCATCCCCAGCAAAGAGGTAATAGCACGAAACCCACAATGTCCATCTGCTTTAACATCTATTACATCCAAAATATAAGGGTGACATTTCAGATGAAATTGATTAAGCATGGGAATTGCATTGGTGTTGGCCGTCAACTTAACCTTTCCCTTAGGAGTCTTCAAAGATGATGAGCTATCATTTACAATATGGATGCGATCTACATGCTCAAAATATGAAGGGATGCGTTTTGTAGACCTCTGAAATTTGTTTGTTTGACTTTTTTAGGATCCTTTTGTCTTGACTACATTAAGTGGTGCACATAATGTTGTCATGTCTGGGTAGGAAATTTCACGCAACTTATTTTTAATTGTCACTTTGCCACACATGTCAACCTGTTTGAACCGGGATAGAATGACATCCCATTCTTGTTGAATTGATAACTCAGATGATGAATCACATTCAGATAAATCTGAAAAGCTTAGTCTCGTCCACATAACATGAACTTCATTAAGAGGAATGACACCCATAGCATATCTGGCTAATTGACAAGCACATGGTAATCCGTGAGTCCGTCTAAGTACACATCCACAACATTCACTATCAAACCCCACATCATTGACTCGATCAAACTCTTCAGCAATGAGAATCAAAGCATGTTTAGATACAAAGCCAACCAACATTTTGTACAACTGCACATTGAATGTGTGTCCTATCACATGTAAACTCATTTCAAAGGATGCCTTGATTTCGTTATGTTGAAGTATAATAACATGCTTGATAGCATCCCAACATGAGCACAAGTCTCCCATGCTATTTTGTAATATTTGTTTCAAAGACCAATGAGTTGATTCAACCCTGTATAAGTATAAAACATAAAACAATTAGACGTTATGCATGTTCTAAACAAAGTAAAGGCATTGATATACCTGTTTGATGTTGTATTTCCCAAATGCATTAATGAATCTGTCAAACACTTTACAAATTTTTCTTTGTGCGGAATAATCCATATGTTCTTCACATATTCAACAAGTAATGGCCACGGTGAACAAATAGTTTCAAAACTTTTAACAAACTCATCAAATTTAGCAATATCTGTACAGTCAATGATAGTCCTTCATGAATCCATCACAACTTCCCAAGCCTCGACAGAATCAACCAACATTTTACACTTTGCTTTAACATTCTTATTGATATGAAACCGACAAAGAAGGTTTCTTGCTTTAGGAAACACAATATTGATGGCATTCATCAAAGCAAGATCTCTATCACAAACAATGACTTCAGGCCCCACATGCGATGTCAAAAGTGACCCTCTAAATTTTTGTAGTGCCCATATGAAGTTCTTTTCCTTCTCGCTAGATAAGAATGCAAAACTAGTAGAAAAGGACAAACCTGTACAAGTCACACCAACAATCTCAAGCAAAGGCAGTCGATATTTGTTTGTTTTGTAAGTCGTATCCATCAAGAATACAATGTTAAATGCATTCAAAAGTTTCACAGCATCAGGATGAGTCCAAAAAATATCACTAACAATATTGGAAGACTCATGACACGTACTCCAGTGAAGATAGTTGTCACGGTCTAACAACATCATTAACTGTTGTAAATCAGTTCGTGGTCCTCTAATTGATCTCTTGTATGAGTATCTTACATTGTATACTTGTTTTATTGTTGTCATATTATCCTCATTATTCTCCTTCAAAGTACGTAGTATGCTACTCGGTTTAACCATGCTTTTAGTTATATCAACAAGCATGGAATGTTAATTCGCTTTTAATTTGCCCGCATATGGATTACCAACTAATGTATCATACAAATCATGATTATGAGTACCACATATTACCTTAAGTACCCAACCTTGACCCTTTCCAATAGGTTTACCTCGCAATTTAAAGGGACATTGAAATTTTCGAGTACCAGTTACAGGAACCTCCAAACCATCCTTATACTTTCTGTAACTACCCCCCCTTTCACAGCCTAACAAGACATATGTTTTTGTCCCTTGCTTTCCATTTGCTATGTCTGACCTAATAATGACAATAACAAAACCAAGTCTATAAGCAACCCTACGGACCCATTCAAGTAAGTCTTCTCGCGAAGGAAAAACCTACACAAAGTTATTCCAACAATATTACAAAATCACTTCTTCAAATTATAAAGCAATAAACATAAATAGAATGAAATTTTATTCACCTCATCTGTTGTAAAATGAGTACCATAATCCTCTTCAACTAATTCATGTTGATGCACATAATTCATTAACTCTTCCATATATATCATTTATACTTCATCCGATCTTTTTGTAATCAATCCAACCTCCATGTCCATACTTACACCTTCATTCATAAAACATAAATTTCTATTTCATTCTAATTTTCATAAATTCACACAAGTATGCAAAATAAAAACAACATTCAATTACCCTTCCGGATTGTGTAATCCATAAGTAAAATAGTAACTTCCAGATTAGATCATCCGTAATGCATTTCACAACTTCAAAGTGACTTCCGGATTGTTTAATCCATAAGTCAAATTAAAATAGCAAATTGCATTCTGGATTACATAATCCATAAGTCATATTTAAAGTTCTAAAATGACTTCCGGATTATGTAATCCATAGTTCATTTTGTACCAGATTACACAATTCGGAAAAGTGAGTATGTTTGTTCCGGATCCGGTTTACCTTCGGTTTAACTAATTCGGATCACTTTAATGTTGTCTTACGGATTGTAAAAACATTCTGGATTATAGGGGTGGATAACATGAAGTTCATTGCACGGATTATACAATTTGGTGATCTAGCGGATTAACCCAATCCGGGGAAATAAGTGTTTAAAGCACCGAAGACTTACCTTACAATAACGAACTGAGAATACGAGCCGTGAAGACCACCCACCACCACCACGGTTACCACTGGCACTACCACCACAAGCACCACTATCACCACTACTACGGCAAGCAGCAAGCAGCAAGCACCAAGGACCAAACACCTTCGTTTTCACTATGCGAAGAAAGGTAAAACAAATTTTATATTTTTATCTTTTTTTACTGAAGGACAATTTTGGAATTTTAAAAGTGTATGGAGGTGGCTGAAGAAGGGATGGAAGTGCAGGAAGAAGCACTCTCAGAATGTGGGGTGGGGGAGTCATTGGGTTCATACCCAATTGTTGACATGGCAGAACATGTAGGGTGATGGAGATCAATCTCAAGTGGACATGGAGGCCAATCATCAAGAGCAAGAAGAGGTTGAGGCTCAAGTGGAGGACGCCCATGGAGGTCAAAGCCCACCTCAAAGGCTTACAAGAAGCATGTTCAAAGCTTTAGGAGCTAATGGACGTTTATTTTCTCTTTTTGTAATTTCTTTGTGTGAAGGTGCTTAAGAGGGAAACATTAGAAACCTCTTTTGTTAAAGAATATTTAGGTCCTTAGTTAGGAGTATTAGGGGGGGTGCATTAGTAGATAGGTGTATGAGTAACTAGGGAGGTGCCAAAGTGAGAGAGAAGGTCACACCTTCTTCATGACCATAGTTGGCGCCACTTTCATTAGCTTTTGGGGGGAATTTTGAATTGAATTTGCCTTGCATTTCAGCACCTCTAGGCTATAAATTAAGGTGCTGCCCTTGTACATTTCAGATTGGAATTTTGATTAGAGAAACTATACTCAATTTTTGAGAGAGCATTGGAGAGCTTTGTTTCTTCTTCACTAGTCTTATCTTGATGGTTCAATGGTTACCTCAAGTGGCGGCTTGCACACTTATCTTGGAGTCTCCATCCTCCTAGTGGCGTGATCATCCAACCATTCCTCCATCTTCATGAGCTTTCTCTTCTCCTTCCTTCCTTCTCTTTAATTGTTCATTTCCTAGTTTGCTTCCTTTGATTTTCTGTTCGGTACTTTTGTTGTTCTTGTTGTTCTTGCTTTGGTTTTGTGTTTCTACTGATTCATCCTTGCTTCTTTTGCATTTTCTAGCTTTTATGTTCGGTACATTTCAGTTCTATGCTGTTTTGTTCGGTGCAATTGCTTTTCCTTTCATTTTAATCGGTTCAATTTGACTATAGTTGGAACTTCCATATGAGTTTGTGTTTTGGTACTAGTTTTGGTGAGTTCTTGTTCATAGAACCTTGATCCAATTCTATGTTAAAGTGCCTATCTCATAACCAACTCAAGATGATTCCTAAGAATGTCAAGAATCATTCAAAGTGTGCTAGTGGAATCACATCATAGGGTTTCTTGCAGCTTGTGACGCTGGCTTGGGCGGAGATGGCGGATCTTGCGAAGGTGGCTTCGAAGAAAAGGCGATCAATGAAGACTCTCTTCCTGAACCTATTGCTCCGGCAATGACCGTTGTCTTGTCTCCGATGGGGTGCTGTTTGAGTGTCCCTTCAAGCAGCGTGGCCACAACGGAAGGTGGTGGTTCTGTTTCCGCTACCTTCCTTCCAGCAACGAAAACAGACTCGTCACCAGTTGGGCGTCGTTTAGGTGAGTCGAAGTGCGATGAGGCGACGAAGATGCTTGAGTGCTGCGACAAAGGGATGAAGGTCGCAGTCGGACGGGGAGCGTTTTGCGGCAATCCTATGGATGGTACGTCGGTGTTGGGTGGCACAGTCGAAGCAGTGGATGGAGGGGAACTGGACGGTGGTAGTCGGAGCGTCGGGACGGGGACAACAGGGACGTGTGAGATGGTGTTTCCGGTGACATCAACAAGAGGAAAGAGACTTGGCAAGGCGTTGTCTTCCTTAGAAACCATTCTTAAGAATCTTAATACCGAATCGGAGGATAATCTTGTGAACTGCCTAGTGTTTTTTGTGCTGGAATTGTGGTCTTGCAAAGGTGGAAATGACAGTTTGTTGACAATAGGGAGGAAAGCTTTATCTCCTTCGTCAAAGGTTATGAGGTCAGAAATTTCTATCTCATCTATTTCTGATAATGATGTAAGGAATTGTAATTGTCGTTTTTGGTTGGAAAATGAGGAATCTGAAGCCCAAAAACTTTGGAACATTGGAAAAGATTTGGGGTTGTCGTTTGATGGGAAGGAAGAAGTGGTTTTAAAAAGTTTGCAGGCTTTGGAAGTTCGGGACAGAGGCAATATGAATCTTAAAAGGAAGGAGTGTGTAGTGTCTGATGATGAAAATAATTAGTCTGGATGTTAAGGGGTTAGGAGGAAGCAACAAAAGAAGATATTTAAAAGAGTTTATTTTCAAAGAACAAGTAGGAATGGTGTGTATTCAAGAGACTAAGTGTTCTGAGTTTGGAAAAGAGAATTGCTTTAATATGTGGGGATCCAATGAAATTGACTAGGTTGAAAACGGGGTTATCAATAATGCAGGTGGGATTATTACGGTATGTAGAAGGAGTTGTTTTCAATTATCAAGTTTTTTTAATGGGAATAATTCCTCAATTATTGAAGGAGAATGGAAGGTTGGTGACGGAGTAAAACTCACTATTGTGAATGTTTATAGGTCAGGTTCTTTGAAGGAAAAGAAATTGATTTGGGATGAGATCAATGCTTGCAGAGCAAGTCAGTTAAACAAGATTTGGTGTGTTGTAGGGGACTTCAACTCAATTAGAACAAAGGATGAGAGAAAAAGCTTGGTTTCTAGTTCAAATTACAGTAGAGAAATACATGGTTTTAATGAATTTATTGAAAAGGCTGAATTATTGGACATCCCAATGGTTGGTCGGAAATTCACTTGGTACAAACCGAATGGTACGGTTAAAAGTAGAATTGATAGAGTTCTGGTTTCTAAGAAATGGATGGAAGTGTGGCCGAACAGTAAGCAGTTCATTTATAGCAGATCCGTACCCAATCATTTTGTTTTGGTAATTAAAGACTCTTGCCCGAACTGGGGTACGAAACCTTTCTGTAGTTTGGATATCTGGCAAAAGGACAACAGATTCAAAGACTTTGTTCGTTGTAAATGGCTTAGTTATGAAGTTCATGGTAGAGGTCTGTTTGTGTTCAAAGAAAAATTGAAGAAGCTAAAAGTTGATTTAAAAGTGTGGAATAAAGAAGTGTTTGGCGATGTTAACCAGGCATGGGAGATTTTAAAAAATAAAATTCAGGAGTTAGATGTACGCGATGATGTTGGAGACTTAGATGAGGAATGTAGACTAGAGAGGAGGTCTTTGTTAGCAGAACAAAACGAAAATGCTTTTAGACAAGAAGCGGTTATCCATCAGATAGTCCGTCTTAAGTGGTTGAAACATAGTGACCTTAATTCAAAAAAATTTCATTCGGCTGTTAAATGGAGGAGGGTGAGAAATGGGATTAATGGTTTGTTTGTTGATGGTCGTTGGTGTGAAGATAAGGAGGTGGTTAAAGATAAGATCAGAGATTTCTTTAAGGCTAGGTTTGAAGGTGTAGTTGGGCTTCAAGTCAGGTTGGATAATGTGTCCTTTAATTCTATTTTTGTTGTTGACAATAAGATGTTGGTCAGTCCCTTCTCTGAAGAGGAAGTCAAGGATGGTGTTTGGAGTTATGATAGCTTGAAAAGTCCTGGACTAGATGGTTTTAACTTTGAGCTCATTAAGTTATGTTGGGAGTTTTTTAGGGATGATATTCTTTTGGCTGTAAATGATTTTGCTAGCTTTGGAAAATGACCTAGGGTGACAAATGTGTCGTTTGTGTGCTTGGTCCCTAAGTTGGAGAATTCACAAAACCTATGCGATTTCAGACCTATTTCTTTGGTTGGGTGTTTGTATAAAATATTATCGAAGTTACTTTCTCTAAGGCTTAAAAAGGTGATGAGTCAAATTATTGACTCAAGACAGTCTGCGTTTCTCGTCGGTAGGGGAACCTTGGATAGTGTGCTAGTGGCCAATGAGGTGTTAGAGGAGGCAAAAAGGAAGAAGAAAAGTTGTTTGTTTTTCAAAGTGGACTATGAGAAGGCTTATGATTCGGTGAGGTGGGAGTTCATCAGTTACATGCTTGAAAGATTAGGTTTTTGTGAGCAATGGATTGATTGGATTAAATCTTGTTTGGAGTCTGCGACTGTATCTGTGTTGGTTAATGGCAGCCCAACCAAGGAATTCGTTCCTTCAAAGGGATTGAGACAGGGTGACCCCTTAGCCCCGTTTCTGTTTCTTATTGCGGCTGAAGGTCTAGCAGGAGTGGTAAGGAATGTTGTTATGTCTGATCTAGTGGAGAGTGTGGAGGTTGGGACGAATAAGGTTAAAGTTAATATGCTTCAGTATGCAGACGATACTTTGTTCCTTTGCAAAGCGTCTACCAAAAGTATTTTCAGTTTAAAAGCTATATTGTTGGCTTCAGGTCTTAAGGTGAATTTCTTGAAGAGTAGTATTGGAGGTGTGGGGGTTGATGCTTATTCGATTAGGTGCTTCGCAAAAATGCTTAATTGTGATGTGATGAAAACTCCTTTCAAATATCTTGGGATGCCTTTTGGGGGGTATCACAAGAAGGAAGCGTTTTGGGACGGGGTGGTTGAGAGGTTAAAGACGAGATTAGGAAGGTGGAAAGGTAGACTTATTTTGATGGCTGGGAGGATCTGTCTGATTAAGTCCGATCTTTTGGCTATTCCTTTGTTTTATATGTCTTTGTTTAAAATTCTTGATGTTGTTGTGAAGAAGATTGTGAAAATCCAGAGGAATTTCCTATGAGATTGGGGGTCTGGTGGGCGAAAGATTGCGTGGGCTTCTTGGGAGAAGGTGTGTGAGCCACATGAAGCTGGTGGTCTTGGGGTTATTAACATTAAACTTTTCAATGTTGCCTTATTGGGAAATTGGATTTGGAAGTTGGGTAATTCCAAAGGTGCTCTATGGAAAGAGGTGTTAGATTCCAAGTATGGGGGTTGGAGAAATATGAAAGGGCCCATTTCAAACAAGAATGAGTCTTTTTGGTGGCGGGAGCTAAAAACAATTTGGTCGATGAAGTAGTGGGGTGAAAAGTTCGAGGACCGTATTAAATGGGAAGTTGGTAATGGGAAGGTGATGAGAATCAAATAAAGGAGGCTTTTATTAATGAAGGAAGAGGACATTCGCCTTCACATTTGAAGTTCTTCCTACTAGTCTTCTCAAAATTAAAAGAAGACATAAAATAAAGATGAGGCCCAAGCCCAAAGCCCAAGCCCAAGAAGGCCAAAGCCCAAAAAGCCCAAGTCCATCCCATGAGGGGCAAGGCCAAGCATTAAATAAAAGAGCATCATTTGATTTACTCTTGTAGGAGGTGTGGATATTAAATAAAGGAGTATGAATATGTAAAATAAAGTCACATTGTCCATGTGACTTAGGAGAGTAGGTGTAGGTGTAGTTTTTAGGAGGTGTCATAGTAGAAAAAGGTCACACCTCCCATGTGACTTGTTTTTGGTGGGAATTTCAAATGAGTTTTATTTGAATTTTCCCACCTATTTTCCAGCACCCTCACACTATAAATAGAGGTGTGGGCTCTTGTAAAATTCAGAATTGAGAATTGAAATTGGAATTAGAGAAACTCTACTCAAATTGAGAGAGAATTGTGTGAGAACTTGTTTTCTCCTCTACCTTGTCTTATCTTGAGTGCCTTGGCTCTCTCAAGTGGCGGCATTTGCTCACTTATCTTGGATCCTTCACACTCCTAGTGGCGTGATCACTAGTCAAGCTCTTCATCTTCATAAGTTCTTCTCTCCTTCATCTTCCATTTTATTTTCCATGCTTTACGAAATGATAAACATGTCTTAAGCTTCTTTCTATTCGGTGTTGTGCTTTCTTTCCACTTTATGTTCGGTTCTTTTCTGTTCTAGCTTGATTTGTTCGGTTCAATTCTGTATTTGAAGCTTTCTATTCGGTTCATTTGTTTTTAAACACATTTTAATCAGTTCAATTGGCAATAGATGGATCTTCCATGTGAGTTTGGTGTTTGGTGCAAGTTTTGGTGAGTTCTTGAAACATAGAACATTGATCCAATTCTATTAAAAGTGCATATTCTTTCTCCAACTCAAGTTGATTCCATAAAATGTCAAATAATCATCTTTACTTTGCTAGTGGAATCATATTAGAAGGGAATTATGTTTTGGGAAGACAGTTGGGTGGGTAACTTTGTTTTAAAAAATAAATTCTCGAGGTTGTTCTCTATGTGTGGGGATAAAGATTTGTTGTTGGAGCACTGTGGGGTTTGGGAAGAAGGAGTATGAAGTTGGAAGTTGAGGTGGAGAAGAAATCTGTTTGAGTGGGAGAAATCTCAGGTATGCCAACTTTTTTATGAGATTCAAGGGTTGAGTTTTGTTTATGATATTGATGACACTTGGTATTGGAAAGATGACGTGTCTCCTGAATTCTCGGTTAAATCTGCTTATGGCGTTTAAGGGGAGAAATCGATGAGGTTTTGTCGAGTTTGTACAACTTTTTTTAGAGCATTAAGGCTTTGTCTGCGGCCCAGGTTTTGAAGTGGAAGGTGTTGGAAAACAAGATTGCTACTAAAGTTAACTTGGCACGAGGCGGGGTGGTGGTTGATGGTTTTGATTGTTGTTTTTGCGGATTGAAAGAGGAGTCTACTAGTCATATTTACTCTTTGACTGTAGAATTGCTTGGCTTGTATGAGTTCAATGTTTCTCGTGGTTAGGAGTGTCGTCGGTTGCTCCCTTTGATCCTATTGTTCATTTCATGTAGTTTTGTAATGCACCTAAGCCTTTCAACTCTGTTATGGGGAGTGTGCGGATCTCGACGATTAGTGAGATTTGGCGTCATAGGAACAATGTCATATTTAAAAGTGATGTGGTGGATCATTATGAAATCTTCACTCACTACAAAAAATTTGCTATTTACATACCGATTAGAGAGGAAAAAGAAGTTGTGAACAAATACATACAGAAGTTTTTCGTTGCCGTGTGACGGTGGCAAGGATAGTCTCTTTTTTATTTGTTACTTTACCTCTTTCGATGATCTCTGCAGGTCTTCACGTGGGCTATCATGATGTGAGTTTTCTTGTTGGTTTCTGCTTTCTTGTGATTTTAAGGTTTGTCGTATTTGGGTTTGTCTTTCATGGGGTAAGCAAGGTTAGTCGTTTTTTTTTTCTTTGGTTTTCTTTATGAGAAATGATCCTAGAGTTGTCCATATATCTTTATTCCGGATTCTTTGTTTTCTGGTTTGCCTACTAGCTGTTTGCGTTTTAGCCGCTGACAGTCTGAAATTCTTTCATTTTGTTTGTCATTCCATAGGGTTGTCTTTGCTATTGAACCAAGAAAACACAGAAAGTTAAAAGAAACCAAAAAATAGAGAAGAGAGTTTGCGCTTTTGGTTGCTCCCACTCCCAGTCCTTGTCATTTGCTTGTCTTCTCCGCACCCAGGTTGGTTTTAAATTTTTATTAATTATATTTTATTTATAATGTATTATTAGTTTAGTATTGCGTGTATTTTTATTTTGTAGAATAGTTTTTAGATTTATAATTAGTATTGTTTTACTTAATATTCATAGAATTAATATTAATAAAGTCTTATAATTAGTATTAGAGTTTATAATAAATATTATTTTAGTTATATAATTTAAATAATTAATATTAGGGATTAGAGTAATAAAATTTAATAAGTAATTTTAAGATTTATAAATAATATTATTTTAATTATATAATTAATATTATTAAAATTTAAAATTAATATTAGGATTTATAATTAGTGTAATAAAATTTTATAAATAATTTTACAATTTTGACATTGTCAAAAAGGAAGCTTATTCGGGACTTAGGTAATGGGAAATCTATTAATTTTCTAAATGATGCTTGTTGTTTAAATGTATCTAAAGCTCATTTTGCTTAATATTTCAGATAAGGTATCTACTAATCGTCCTGCTAAAGTTGTTAACATTTGGGATAGGGATTGGTGCATTCCTTCCCTTATGAGTTTAAGATTATCTTGGTTACAGGTTGTTTTGGAAGATTATGCTATCAATGACAATTCTTATGAAGTGGTTTGGACTGAAATTAATGATGATTATCTATCGATAAAAGTTGGTAAGCAATTTTTTCATATGAGAGGAGGTGTTGGATCAAGTGTTTATCACTAGGTCAAAAATTATAATTGATAGTTAAGGCACAACTTTTTATACTAAAGAGCTTAATAATCCAGGCACCACTATAACTTATGAAACTTAGACACTTCTCTTAAATGACGTGTCGGTGTTGGATACTCGTATCAGACACCGACACTTGTAGGACCCGTATCTGTGAAGTGTCCAATTCAAAAAGTATTTGTTGGATTTCTGACAATTCTAGTACGATTTTAAAAGAATTCTAAAAAGGAAAAATACATTAATTTTCTAAAAACTCAAATTTATTGTATAAATTTTTATTATGATTATAAAAATAAGAAACAAATCCTTGTGAACCAATCATGAAAAACATTTTTCTGCTCCAAAAAATAATTTGGAACATACTTGTGCACATAAATCTTTATTGTCAATTTATATAATTCATAATTATATAATAATATAGATCTGTATCCTCGTATCCTACATTTTAGAGATTATACATATTTTCGTATCTTTGTCGTATCAGTGTCCGTGTCAGTGTCTGTGCTACATAGATTGTGACTAAACTCATCTGGCCTACACCATAGGATAAATGATGCACCCTACATCAATCTCTCCATTAGCAATTGTCCTACTAAAAATCAAACTCTTCGATTGTGAATCTACCCACCTAACATACACCACAGGACAATTGTGCCCTTTGTAATAATAATATTTCCCTAAACAATTAAAACACACTTACCCCTACTAATAATCACGACACAACTCTTTATACTTAATAACATAACCCAAGACACAACTCTTTATACTTAATAACATAACAACCCAAGTATCATGATTCTATTGTGACTTGGCCATTAGGCCTACGTCTCCTCCTACCAAATCTCTGATGTTTTGGAAATTAATTTTGACTAGACTCCCTTTGGATAATAATCTGAAAACAGGGATTAATATATATTCGATTTGTAATTTATGTATACGTATACAGTTTCAAGAGCCTTCTCTACGTCTGTTATTTGAGTGTAAAGTGACAGTTCAGTTGTGGAATTGACTATAATGCATGCTTAATTGTGTTATCAATTATGCTTTCTATTTTGCAGGTTAATAGAGGCGCATAGGTTTGTGATATTAGACTGGTTGGAATTATTCATGTTGTGTGGGGTATATCATGGTAATGCCTAGCATAAAGTTTTATGCATAAATCATTATCCTCTTGTCTTACATTTTAAAGATTACAGATGTTGAAGTGTCTTTGTTTATGTCAAGTCCTGTATCCATATCAGTCCTACATAGCTCATCACTGTAGGCAATAGCTGACAAGAAACATCTTTTAACAGCTGTTGTTGTGCAAGTTTCCTGCCATCCCTGACCTTCAGTATAATTCTCAACCTGTAATGTATACATTTTTAGAGATATTTAAGATAAAAAAAAGTATGTGAGGCTAGTAAAAAGTGCATCTTCAAAAGAAAAACATTGGACTAAAAGATTTACTTACTATATCTACAATGTTCTCGCCAACCCTAACTCCTCCAATCATATAAATGGATTCCTTGACCACTACAGCAGCACAATACCCCCGAGGATGACTCATTGGTTCCCCCATTGTCCATGCCCCAAGACGAGGATCAAACACCTCGATACTTTGAACCATTTTGTCGCCATCAAAGCCACCAAGAGCGTACCTATGCAAATCATGAAATTTATGTGAAAAACGTCTTTCGGCCAAGCCAAAAAAAATCAGATTTAGGTTATAGTTAGAACGGCGGTACTTTATCTATAGAATATTACCCTGTTTATGATTACGAACTTTGTCCAAAATGATATTAAGTTGAGCATTTCCAAACAAATACAAATTTAGATTTATAAAATTTAGTTGGTAACTTTTAAGCAGAAAATGTTGAACTCACAATTTTTCATTTAGAACAACTAAGGAATGGCAGCCCCGCTTTACATTCATGTCAGGTAATTTGGTCCAAGAATGTTCCCTAGGATCAAATCTTTCAGCAGACCTGCACTTATATAGAAGTGTCATTCCCATTAGCACAAACAAAAAATAGCATAAATTATATGGGCAAAAAAAATATCATAGTCTAGATCAACCATGTTTGCGTGATGAGTTTCAACTAATGACATAAATAAATTAAACCAAAATCAGGTTATACATATTACCTTAAGTAATCAGTTCCATCAAACCCACCAGTGGCATAAATTGCACCATTGAGTTCAACTGCAGCAAGAGCAAATCTCTGGAAATATAAAGAGCAATCAAGTTATACGCTAAATATTTTGTAGATTTTCAAAGAAATTATCGAAATGGTTTTCTTCCACGCGATAAGAGGAGACTCGGGTCATCCAACAAAGGACCAATATGCCGAAGTATTTGAAAGGTGTACACTAAACCATTTTATATTTATCTTTGGGAAAAAAGAACTGACAAAAGTCACATAATTAGGAGCTTATAAGGCTCAAAACCACATATCTCAGTTCATTTTGAAGTTACCATAATTACACCTCTCAAATCTCAAACAAAACCTAAAATATTGACCATTTAATTGTCCATTTTACCTTTTTTAGCATTGAGCTTGTAGGGATCCACCGCCCAATATCTAAATCAAGCATCTCAACATCTGAAAAGCAGTCAACTCCATTGCCGCCACCAACAGCAAAAATTTTGCCATCGAAAGCAGCACCAGACAAGCTTCCTTTCTTCTGGTTTAAAGAAGGGCGCATGGTCCAGTTATCATGAACAGGGTTGTATGATTCAACTACACAGATAGAAGATAAAAGGGTTGTCAAAACTTCATCTCATTCCAAAATATAACTAATTGAAAAGCGCAACTATATCTCATACCTGTATCATACCAAATATAACCATTTCCACCACCAAAAACATAAATTTCACCATTCAACCGCACAACTGAAGCATATGAACGAACTGAGTTCATAGGCTTACAAGGTTTGATCACACTCTGAGAAGTAGAGTACAAATCCATAGTCGCCAACCATGATTTTCCATCAAAACCTCCAATTAAAAATAATGAATCTTTGGGATCTAAATGCTGCTCAACTGTCGACTTCATTACTCCCTTCTCGACATGTTCCAAACAACTAGGGATATTACAAGCAGATTCTAAAAGCGTACAACGATCTTTAAGATGCTGAATTTCCATTTCGGCCTCAATCTGAATGACAAGTAAAAAATAAGCCAATATTGGTATGGAAAAAGACATATTATATGAAAAATAGAAAATGAGTGCAAGTAAAGGTATACCAAAAATTACTTCCAAAAGATTGTTCTAACTTCTATATCGCTCAAATTTATTCAAGTTATCTCCTACCGATTGCAATCATTTATACCCTTTTGAGCCGTAACTAATTATCTCAAGTGATCAATGGAAGCTTCTTTAGCATGTCTAATGCACACTTCATTTCTTAGTTTTTCTGACTTATCCAGCCATGCATTAATACTTTCAAGTTTCAACTCATATAATCTTCTACTTCCTAAAGACTCTATATTACATGAAACTATGTGTTCTCACAGTTAAGAGTGTTCTCAAACTTAAGAAGAAAGAAACTCCAGGTTTGGATCTTCAGAGGCCATTCCATAGATGTAGTGGGAGAGAAAGAAACTGAAAAGAACACCCTGGGGAGAACCACACCAGAAAAGCTAGTTCTTGTAGTGGGAGAATTCAAGGCCATATAAACCCTACAACAGAATCCCATAGTAACATCCCACCAGGATTTGCCACCTCAGCACCCACATGTGGATGGCAGTGTACAAGACCTCTGACTAATCTGAGATGAACACTACAATGTCGGTGTAACGACTTGTGCTGATTGCTTGCAGCTGCGAGACATGGTGGAAACCAGATTCTATACAATGGATTAGCACCTTGGGAAAACCACACCACAAAAAGCTAGCTATTGTAGTTGAAGAGCCCAAAGCCTCATAAACCCACACCAGAATTGCATACTAAGAATGTAAGACTTATTGCAACTGGATTCTACTATAACCCAAAAAAGTTGAATTTCACTACATTTAAACTATCGGATTAAACTTGCTTTATTTTGTTTCACTCTCCCACTGCATTTGCTGCAGTATAACAAATTTGTGAAAATGAGTCAATTAAACATGAAATTTCAAATCTGCAAACAGAATGTAATGAGTAACAACAAGCATAACAGTAGGTGATCCATATTTGTTAATTACTTGGCAATAATCTATAAGTGTGGTAGATTGAGAAATTCCACATGCTTGGTCAATTTCTTTAATAACCCAATACATTTTATGCATGCTACCCATATGCTTAAAAATGTTAGGAGGAGAAACAATTCAGAAATATGATAAATTTCAGACAGAATATATTAAAGAGTACCAGCTTCTGCTCCAGGTAGGAATTCCTCTCTTTTTGTATTTTCTTGAAACTTGTCAATTCTTTGACCTCTTGCACAAACTACAAATACACTAGAAGTTAGTTGCTTGAAAACAAAATTAACATATGACATTTAATGTTTTCCATCAAACATCCTCAACCACCTGAGCTATGTTGTATTGATACTCAAATGGAGGATCAAAACTTTCTTCCTTCTTATCTAAACCATCTGACACTTCCGTATAACCTTTTTCTATGCTATTCATATCAGGAGAATCATTCACATTGTTCGCCAAAGAGAACTCTTGACTTTCAGAGTTAACAGTTAATTCCTTCAGTTTCAGAAATACGCTGTTCATCTCGTCCTCATTTACATCGTTCTCAACCTCATTAGTATCTAATGGCTGGATGTGTTCTGCTAAAGAAGAATCATTTTCAGTCCAATATGTTCTTGTACTTGAGTGAGCAGAATAGTCAGTCTCTAATTCAAGCATTTTACATGTTTCATCTTCCCCCCAGGTCTCATTTGATGCAAGAGGTCGAGACAAAGTCATCCAGTTCTGTGTATTCTGCAGGACAGAATTACCAGAGACAATTGATCTAGATGATAGTACGGAAATAAGTTTGCTTGTTTGTGCATGGTCTAGCTCAAACCAGAAATGGTTATTAATATAGTAGTTGTCTGCAAGTAATTCTTTAAATTTATCTTCAGGAAGTGGCTGGCACTGAAGTCGAACACAAATTTGCACCTTAAATATTTTAATAAATAGTATGAGTATAAAAGGTTTTTCATGTATCATGACCAGAATTGTCTTCGAGTGAGTGATATACCTGTGCAGGATATTGTGTTCTCTCTGAACCATCATTAGTCCATCCATAGGGGTCTATAAACATTCTCCCTTTGCTAGCAGCCTCGAAAATTCCATGAAGCTTCCTGTCAGTATAATTAAACAAAAACAGAGGCAACCCTGGATCAATATTCCTCACATATGAGAAGTGCTGAGCTGGTAAGCCTGTTCAAAACAGATAAATGTGTACATGAGCTAGAGATTTCAATCCCTATCTTCGTTGCCAGTACTGATTTTCATATATAAATACTACAAATTTTAAGCACTGAGTTCATGAAAATATATAAGTATCTCCATGTCATATAGAGAATAACACAACAGAATTTTCATTTCAAAATTCAGAATATCGTAAATAGTTTCAAATTGTTGAGGCACTCACAGATGCAGTTTTGTTATCATCCTTAACATTGGAGACATGCGACCGCAATTGCGGTTGCATACCATTTTTCAGAGCCATATTGTCATGTAAGTGTTTCTAAATTTATACTATTAGTATTTCATGCTATATTTTTTAAAAAGGAAAAGAAGAGGGAGAGAAAGAGAAGAGCGAACCAAAGAGTTGTTTAGAAAGACACTCTTTCATTGTGGCGTTCCTGCATCCAAAGATTACCCCACCAAGTTCACTCTTCCTCAAATTTCTGCCAAATGATAGATTTGGAGAGAAAGGTTGATTCCCACTGAACTGAGAAGTATGTGCTTTCTTCCATGTCCCCGCCCTGGCATGAGAAGAGAGCGGTTATTTCCTTTACAATCTATCTCCAAATTACAGTATAAAGAAGTAAAAGTTGTCATCATCTTGAAAAGCATCACTAGTGACAAACGAAATCAAGGTTTGGAGAGTAAAAATGGGTTTTCTTATTGAAGTTATTGAAAAGATGGATAGATTATCCACAACCCAAAAAATACATACATTTGAACAAAAAAGTTAGCATAAAACACAAATGCCACAATGAAAACATACAAAGAAAGCACTTGAACAGCAAAACAATCCTACACCACATTTTAAATTTCAATTCACAAGAACCACGGAACAAGCAAATGTAGAACAGTTCAACAGTACAAACTCTAGTGCTTAAAAACTTTATCAATGTATCAAACATCATAGGTGGCATTCACTGCCCGTGCAATTAGGAACAAGAAAAGAGAACAAAATTCAAAATTGAATGAAACGGGGTTTAACCCCAAAAATCCCATAAACAACGTGCAAACTTAAGAACCTTCCATAAGTGGCATTCACTGTCCAAGAACTTGCAAGAATGGACCAAAAAAGAGAACTGACAAACCCAGTTCAAAAATCCAAAATTGATTAAATGGGGTCAAAACTCCAAAACAGCTTGGAAAAACCAAAAGCTTTCAAAGTGGTTGTGATTAACAACTGGAAAGAAAAAACAAAGTGTGTGCGTTTTGAAGCTTACATTTTTCTGGCATACACAAAGCGAACGATGAACAGAGAAAGTGAGACAATAACGAGAGATGCTCCGATGATGGACAGGGTAGACGTAACAACGTTTGGAAAGGAAAAAGGAAGAAGGAAGAAGGAACAACTTATTTCACAATGGTGTAATGTTTTTAATCGAAGTGCAAGAAAGCATAAACCCTTTGGTTTTTCAAGGCGGAAAGAAACAGTTTAGAGCGAAGAAAAAAAAAATTTCTTGATTTTTTTATTCATTTTAATAAAATAAAATAAACGGTATTGCTATTTTTTTTATATTTTATTAATATTTACTGTTAATTTTACTCATATTTTTCATAAAATTATTCTTTATAAAGAGATGAAAATGTGAGTTTTAGTTTTAGAAGGAAAGTTTAGTTATGCAAGAGGGTGTAATAACACTTTCGTTGACTCGTTTAATACAATCATATAAATTTTAAAAATATTTATTTAATTAAATGTCATAAACAATTGAATTTTAAAATAAGAAATACTTTTAGTATTCTCATTGCAATTTTCCAATAATTTGTAAAATTCAACATTTTTAATTACATTTAATTCTTTAAAATGGTAAAGACGTAAATTAATAAATTATTCACAGCAACATAAGAAATATACTTCACCATAGAAAAAACAATAAAGTGAAATCATATTTTATTTTTATACCAAACAACTTACCTTGTTCAGAAGCTACGTTCATTGAATCCAACAACAGGACAAAATTTGGAAGAAATAAAAGAACAAAAAAATAGCTTAAAATGGCAATGCCACAGTGCTTAAGAAGGAAGCATTTCCCATAACAGCAAAAGGAGCCTGGACCACAGCTTGGTTGGGTAAATTAGCAATGATTTTGGAGGGGAAAAATGAGAGGGTAGAGTTACATGAAAAGTTGTGTATGAATTCAGTATTAATGTTTCTTTCAAAGTTTACCTGCATTGGATTATTGAGCCAATTTGTTATGGTGGATAAATACTATCGTAATTGATTATGGAGACTCTCATAATTAATTATTAATTTTTTTATAGTCGGTTATGGTTGAAATAAAATTTTAAAATAGGATATCACGTTACATTGGATTTCAAAACTTTCAAACCTTTTTTTGTAATTATTTTATTAATCTGATCAAACTTATGATAAAAAAAATTATATTATATTAAAAATGCAATAAATATATATCATATTTCCTGCAATATTATTTTTCTTTGTCCTACCTCACCTCATTAATTTTGTATGTAAAACTATTTAAAAATACTATTGTCTAATTTTTTAATATTTCATATTAAAATATAGACATTTATGAGTATTAATTGTTAATTTATATATAAAATAATTTCTAATTTATAAATTTATATTTTTTAATTTTTTTATGATATTTAATTAAATAAGAGTATTTTATTCCCAAATTTAGTATTAGTTGTAGATTTTTAGGGAAGAATGGAGATTTGAACTAAAGAAGAATAATATTTGATAAAAGGAGAAAGCTCGAAGCCCATAACGCACAAAAGAGAGAAAAAAAAGTCTAACTCGTCAGCGAGAATGTGTCAAATTAATTAGGCTATTTTTATGTTTTATCATTAAGCTCATGAGCGTGATGCAGGAAGTCAGCAAATTAAGTTAAATAGGGGCTAGAGGCACAACCCTGGAGTGTCAAATGGAGAGGAAAACACCATGAATTGTAACAAATTGGGATAATGGAAGGTGCTAGAAGTATGTGTGGTTAATTCTATCCTTTGGGATTGGAAGTAATCTATTCGAACTCTTTTTTATTGAGAAAATATTTAAATATTTAAATATTTAATATTCAGTTATTGATTGATTATTGGTATTGTTGTTTTATTGATTGATTATTGGTATCCTAAATCTGACTGAAAGGTATTTTTAAGGTTCTGACCTAAACAACAATATTTAACATATTTGAGTGCTAGAAATAGACTTGAAATGTTAATTGTCATTAACGTTCGAGTGTGATTCTAAGTTGTTTTCATAAATATGCGAGAAATTGATATTTATGAAACATTCATAAGAATTTTATATGCAAGATATCGATATAAATGAATTTTCTACGGGCATCAATTTCAATCAAAGAACTTAATATTGACATGCTAATCAAAATACACGAGAGTGAGAGAGACGAAAAATAATCCCTATTTTTTCAACTTGAAGCAACTAATTCCTTGTCTATTTTCTTATTGATCATTGCCAACACAATTAATTCAACACTTTTTTTTATTGTTTTGTTCTATATTTAGCAATTATTGTACTTGATAATTCATTGTTTCTTGCATCACCGATATCCATCCTTAGAAACAATTATTACTTTTGACAATACGGTGCATTTGTCGTAGAAAGTCATAAAGTGTTTTTGGCGTCGTTCAGATATCAATTTGATTTTTTAGTATGAATTCCTAAATATTGTAAATATTTTAACTATTTTTATTTTTTTGTTAATAGTTCTTAATTTTTGTTTATATTGGTTGATTGTGTTTATATTTTTTTATTGTTTTTATTTTGCTTTATTTATTTAATTGAATATTTGTTTTATTTTTAGATTTTATTTGCAGATTTTGTTTTTATTTTATTTTGTTTATTTTGATTTGAATTCATTCTGTTTTTTTTTTTAAATTTTGTTTATATTTGTTTACTGTTTTTTATTTATTTTGTTTATTGTTTTATTTTTGTTTATTTTGCAAAAAAAAATTAAGTTGTTTTTATTTTATCCTTAAATCTATTTTGAATTTATTTTATTTTATTTTTCAATGTTATTTAAACAAAAAAAATACTCTATTTTTCTCACTAATAAGATAGTAACATGACAGAAGAACAAACATCACTCCCTAAGAGGACACTTGGAGATTATGTCATGTACTAAGGGTCAATGCATTTTTCTAGTATTGCAATACCTGCTACCGCCAAGGCCTTGAAAATAATCCTGATTTTCTCTCTCTCATCAGTGCCTATCAATTTACAGTAATGGAACATGAAGATTCATATTCAAATTTGGATACATTTTATGAATTGGTAGGAACAATGGGTTTTCAATCAAGTGATCTTGAAAATGTTTATATGCGCTTGTTTTCTTTTTCATTGGCAGGAAAGGCTAAGGAATGGTTCAAATCACTTCCAAATCAAAGCCTCACTAGCTGGAAGGATGTAGAGAAAAAAAATTTGCAGAGATTTTTTCCAATCTATCGCTACATCAAAGCAAAGTTTGAAATTTTTTGTGTTTAGACAAGGAGTAGATGAATCATTCTATGAGACATGGGAAATATTTAAAATGATGCTTAGAAAATGCCCAAATCATGGGTTTGAAGATATTGCTCAACTGAGCATATTTCTCACTGGTCTCAGATTTGACACAAAGATACTCTTAGATGCTGCAGCTAGCGACACAATGATGGCCATTGATGTAGAACAAGCAACAAGATTTATTGATGCATTGGCATCAATTGATTATAAAGCCCAACATGATGAACAAGGTCTTCAGAATAAATGGTCGTTAGAAGATGCACTATTGGCTAAAAATAAGATTCTAACACAACAGATTGAGCAACTAACTGCACAAATGGCTAAATTGCCCCAACAACTATATGTTGTTCATTCATGTCAAAGCTAGAGTCAATCAATCAGATGATATTTTTGTGGAGGTGATCATTCTAATGGCATTGTTCTTATCATAACAATTCACCTGAAGCTGAGGATCCATCAGTTCTTGAAAGAATGAGTAAAGCTGAAGATGCCCTAGCAAAGATTGTGAGCGCGTAGGACAATATTGTGAAAGCGCAGGACAATAGCATGACCATGATTAGGAGTATAGAGATTCAGATGGGACATATGGCCAAACAAGTTGCACAAATTGCGAAAGGACAAAGTGACTAGTTTTCAGTCAACAACCAAACCAACCCAATAGAGCATTGCAATGAAATTGCCACCGAGCGTGGTAAAATAATAGGAGAGAGGGATGGTAAGATTGTAGGGGCTTAGAAAGAAAAAAGATGAGTCTGAGAGGGAAATAGATGAGAAAGAGAGAGAAAAGAAGAGAAGTGATGAAGAAAAAATAATAAATAAGGAGAGAGGTGTTCTTGAATAGGGGGCTAAAGTCACAACCTTAGGGTGTCATATGAGAGGAAAATGCTGATAAAAAAAAGATGAGGGGAAAACACCATTGAATGAATTGTAACCAATTGGGAGAATGGAAGGTGCTAGAAGTATGCATGGCTAATTCTACGCTTTGGGATTACGAATAATCTGTTCAAACTCTTATGTATTGAAGTCATATTTAAAGATTTAATATTTGTTCTTGATTGATTATTAGTATTATTATTTTACTTCTAAACAGTTGCGACAATTTGAGAACCGAGAGGTATTTTTAGGGTTCTAACCTAGACAACAATGCTTAACATATTTGAGTGCTAGAAATACGTTTGAAATGTTAATTGTCATTAACGTCTGAGTGTGATTATAAGTTTTTTGTATAAATATGCGATAAATTGATATTTAGGAAATATTTTTAAGAATTTTATATGCGAGAAATCGATATAAATGAATTTTCTACCGGCATCATTTTCAATCAAAGAACTTAATATTAACATGCTAATCAAAATACATGAGAGTGAGAAAGATGAAACCTAATCCCTATTATTCCAACTTGAAGCAACCAAATTCTTTGTCTATTTTCTTGTTGATCATATCCAACTCCTTCAATTTCAACACATTTTTTTATTATGTCTTTATATTTAGCGAATTTTGTCCTTCATAATTCAATTGTTTCTTATGGAATCGATATATGTCTTTAGAAACAATTATTACTTCTAACAACACGGTGCACTTGCTGTAGAAAGTCATCAATATGCACCTAATAAATTCAAATAAAATTATCATCTTTTGATTAAGTATTATAATAAATATTAAAATTAAAACAAAAAATAATACATATGGTTTTATTTTAATATTTTTTTGTATTTTTCTTATTTACTTATAGTAATTAAAATATTATGTTTTCTTATTTATGTTTTTAATATCATTTTACTTGTGTTAATATATTTTTATGAAACTTATTTCATTTATGTTCGAATTACAATGTTTGATGTATGTTTATTACGAATTTTAATTTTCTACATTGTATTATAATTACAAATATTATTATCTTTACCTAAATATATTGGTTTAAAATATTTAAATATTATAATTTTTTTTTTAATTATAAATTTCAAATAAAAATAATTAAATATATATATATACTTTTAATTATAAACATTATTCTATTTCAAATTCAATTTTAGAAATATCGGAATAGATATAAATATTTCATTTTTATTTTTATTTTAATTCAATTATTTTTAAATTTCATGAAAAGACTATTACACTCAAATCTACTTATTTCTATTCATTTTATATTTATCCAAATAACATAATTTTTCATTCTTCTTACTCTTCTTTTTTTTCTTTCCACCCCAACTCCATCCAAATAAAGGTTAAATAATCAAAATTATGAGAATTCTAAGAATATAAATTCAAACAATATTTGTATCTTCAAAAATAAAATAATAAGTAAATAAAAATAAATTTACAATTTTTAATACTAAAAGAATTCAAATATCTTATTAATTTAAGTTTCATTTGAAAAAATAATTTAATTACTTTAATATAAGGACTTTTAAACAATGTTATGAGGAGAGAATAATCATCAATGCGTTTTCTATTTATGCTGATATAGAAAAGTAATTATTATGTATATTTTTTAATATTTAATACCCGTTACGGATTCATCGTAATAATAATCCCTAAAATGTCATCTTTTTATTTATCCAAGGAAATTGGGCTCTCCGACAGTCAAATTCCCACCTACATTTTCTTCTCGGTTGAAAATCCTTCCAAAATTTGATTTCTTACAAATCTGGATTCAAGAAAATATTTACTATTATTTTTTAAAATATCTAAAGAATAAGAATATTTGAAAAAAAAAATTAAATTTGTAATAAAAATAATGATTTAAAAGTATTAATAGAATTTTTGAGAATAAATTTTGGTTGGATTGAGAAAGAGAAAATTAAAAAGTTATTGAAATCTAAAAAAATATAATTTTTTAATATTGATTTATAATATTATTTAGAAAAAAATTATTATTAGTGCAGTGGTTTTATAGAAAAATAGAATGAAAGATTTGAGAAAAATATTAAAATTTACTATATTAGTAATATGATTGGTAATAATAATTTTTAAAAATAAAATAGAAATTATAAAAAATTTGGAATATAAATTAGAATTTTTTAAAATTAATACAGTGATTTAAATAAAATTGAAATTATTTTTCGTGGTGTAAATAAATGAAATAAAAGGGAATTAATTTGATAATTTTATTGTTATTTGTACGATGATAAATAATTTTATGAATGTTAAAAAAATGGAAAGAAATTTTTTTTGTTTAATAATACCTTGGACGGGTAAGAATGTTTGAAATGATTATTAAAAAATATAATTGATGTTATAAATTTGGGGATAAAAATTGAAAATAATAAATAATGATTGTAGGATTAAAATTATAATTTGAAGACCTGGAATTAAGACAAAAATCGTAATTGGAATGAAAATTATTTTTAATATAAACATAATTTTATATATTTAATAAACTGTAATAGGAAATTAATGTAATAATATTTATGAAAAGAGTTATATAGGAAAAAAACAAAGAAATTTGAATATGTATTGACTACTAATTAAAGTATCTTTTATTTAATAATCAAGAGTGTCGGGAGAAAATACTTGTAATTCATGGAAATATTATGATTATAATAAAAGTGATATAGATTTATTTAAAGTGTAGATTTTTTATGTCGTAATATTCAATGTAGGTACTATATTGTAACTTTCAAACTAATTAATCAGTTATTGTTTTATGTAAATCTTTGGTTAGTGTTTTATGTAAATCTTTGGACATGAGTTAAGAAAGATAATTATTTTTTTTTAATGATGGATGATTTGTGTGATATCAACATTATTTTGTATTTATTTTGAGTTACCTATGAGTTTTCAATTAAGAACTTGAATTAGATGTCAATAATTAATTGTTGTAACTATTTTTTTTTGTCTCCTCTATATTGTAGTATTTCATATGTTGTCAAATAATTTATTGAAAAAATAATTGTGTGGGGTTGACTTTTTTTAGGGTTCAACATTAGTAGGTTAGACGGTAACTATTTGGACTTTCTAACTATTTGGACTTTTTATTATGATGATTTGTTGGATAAGTCCTTTGTAGTATGAATGACAAAGCAGGGTTAACCATGAAGATT
The DNA here is from genome assembly GCF_000499845.2 of Phaseolus vulgaris. NCBI lineage: Eukaryota > Viridiplantae > Streptophyta > Magnoliopsida > Fabales > Fabaceae > Phaseolus > Phaseolus vulgaris. The sequence goes on along the minus strand of NC_023752.2, from coordinate 9,246,718 downwards.
GGTCCGCGACCCGTTAAGAAAAAATACGAAGAACTGTCTATTTTATCCCGTTAGACCATTTAGACTCGTCTTGCATAATCCGCTGCTCGTGTAGGTCAAGTGCGGGGCGGACTGGCTCGCCTAACCCACATATCTTAAAAATCTAGAGATTTTTGTTTCCACCCCATAATTTCTTTTTGCATCCTCGTTCTAAAAAATTCTAAAATTATCCTTTCCAAATTTTATAATAGGAAATACAAATATGGATTGTGTAATCTGAAATATTGTACAATTCGAAACATAAATTTTAACTTTCGGATTCTATAACTCGGGAAGTCTTTGGACATCATTATAATATTTTTACCCATATCTTATTATGTATTTATTGTGAGAATAATACTATGAGATCATTTACCTAATTCATCAAAATAAGAACAAAATTAACTTAATAAACAAAAAATAAATTTAGTCAAAATTTATATTTCATTAATTTTTTTTAAAAAAGAACTTTTTATGCAAGTTGACCCTTATGCGGAGCAGGCCAATAAAATTAACCTGCATTCTCTATGCGGGGCAGGCCAACCCACATTATCATCCCTACCTCTTAGTAGATTATAGCTTCTGCAGAATTGATCGGGTATTGATTTGTTCAAGAGTTTGATGTAGTGGGGAGTTTAGAGTCACAAAATTCTTTCATGGATATTGTTATAATGACTACAGTTCAATCATTGTAGCAAATGAAAATTGATACTTCAAAATTAATAATTGAGAAACATTGTCATCAATTAATATTTGAACAAACATTATACCTAATTTGATCGTGTTTCATTAGTTAAGATTGGTAGTAGTACAACTTCTTCAATGTTATTTGATCAGGAAGTCCCAAAGTAAAACACACTTTTTCCTTCGAAATGAGAGAAGGTACAATTGTGAGATACGAAACAATTTAGGATATGGACATTCTAAGTTGAATGCTTCATCAATTTCTGTTATTTGACCATTTGCAAAGACAACAACACGATTAGAATTGAAAAATTTATTTATGTCTATGATACAAATTTGGTCCATTTGAAGAAGAATTTTCACATTGTAAAAAGATGAAAGATTTTGTATGTTTGGTCAAAAGGGTGTATTTTAGCTTAATGGTTTTAGTGTGGTGGATGGTTAAATTTATTATCAGGAATCAAATGCCTACAACTAAACAAGGTTGTTGTGACATGTGAAAATAATGGTGTATATTAGATCAACTATTTTTGACAGGTCTGAGGGCAGGAACATCAAATGATAAAATGATGTTACAACATTAATGTTGGTGAGATTCCAACCGTGTAGAACATATTTTTTAGTTGTGTGCGCTAACAAAAACTAATTATGGAGGATTGATGTGACGGTGCATATTATTGTGTTGTGTGCTTTGATGAAAAGTCATTTATGAAGGACTAATGTGGCTATTCACATTGTTGAGTAGTGTGCCCTGACGAAAAAACTATTTATAGGTGGCTGATGTGACGGTGCCTAACGTGTCTTGCCATAAATCACATTATGGAGACATGTGGACACTTTTTGTATATATTCAAAGCAAATTTTGGATGGGTGTTGTTTGTGTAACATTATTGCCATTGTGAATTATTTTATATGTTTGTTCTTTACTACTTGAATTTTTTTGTTAAGTACTACAAAGTTGAAGTATATGTTGAAGATGAAGAGGAAAACAATATGAAATGTTTATTCATTAAATATTTGAGAACATGGCACACAAATTATGTTGTCTTAAATAAAACATAATCAACAACGAGAATTGGATGTCCCCAACAATGTTGGGATATGTTCTTTTAGTGTGTTGAGGCTTGTAATAGTAAGAATATTTTTTGGATCGAAAATGTTGTTCCCTTATTTTTGGATAGACAATGTTGTTCCCTTATCTTACCTAAATTAGGTTTCTCCTTTGATGCTCTTTTCATTTCTAGATTTGGGTATATTATCTTCCTAGTATAAGGAGACCAATACTTTTCATTTATGAGTTCTCCAAAGAACCTTCATAAACATGAGAGACTTATTCCAATAGGTACACATGTATGATATACATAGCAAAATCATGGTGTGCATGTTTGCATGAAGTAAAAACAAAGGGACATGAGATGTATAGTTTTTGGAATTTTCCATAGTCACACCATAAATCGTCCAAGCAGATTGTAAATCGCCCTAATGGTCGTACCTCTCTTGAATTTTTGTGTTTCCAACACCAAAAATTTAATGTTAAAAAAAAAACATTATATGAGTGCTTGTCTTATATTATGTCTCATATATGCATCATATATGTCTTTGTTGTCACTTCAAAGTAGACATGACCAACAATCATCATGATTGTCATCTACCTGTGAAGAACTTGTTGTAAAGGGTGTATGTTGTCATTACCATAGAAGAAATTAAAGGATTTCTTGTTTTCTTTAGAATTGAGTCGATCGACTCTCCAAGATTTATAGTCATATGTCCCACCTATTATTCCATGCAAGAGTCCACTTGTCCATCGTGATATTATTTAGCCATTCTGTACGTTAGGGTTTACTTCTCTTACTGTGTTATAGTAGTAAAAGAATGTGGCTTTTTCATTTGTTATAAATGTAGTTATTAAAACAATTGGACAAAAAAGAAATGATAAATTATGAATTGAATGAGAATACATATCAAAAGAATTACATATGTTCACAACATATTTCTGAATCACTCGTGAAGTTGTGTTATACGTCAAATGAAGTAAACTGCACGTAATTGTTGTTATTTCAACTACTATAATCTTTAGAGTATACACTATTGAGATATTTGCGGCAGGAAAAAATGAGGTAGATGCCATCCTCTGAAGTTACCTATGTTTGTAGGTTCCACAAGATAAAGAATCAAGTCTCAACATACAATGGCAAAGGCAATTGGTAATACATTGTTGTGCTCATTTTTTACAACTATGACCAATAGTGTACAAGAACTGGAAAATTTGAAATCATCAATACATGGTTTGAAGTTCTAGAAAGCCCTCTTGAAGATAATGGTTTGAAGGTTTAGAAAGCCCTCTTAGAAGATAATATCGGCCACATCCAACTAGTTGCCTTGATATTCTAGAAGTGTACAACGATCTTTAAGATGCTGAATCTCCATTTCTGCCTCAATCTGAATGATAAGTACAAAATAAGTCAAAATTGATACGGAAAAAAAAATATTATATGAAAAATAGAAAATGAGGGCAAGTAAAGGTATGCCGAAATTACTTCCAAAAGATGTTCTAACTTCTATATCACTCAAATTTATTCAAGTTATCTCCAACCAATTGCAATCATTTATACCTTTTTGAGCCGTAACTAATTATCTCAAGTAATCAATGCAAGCTTTTTTGGCATGTTTAATGCACACTTCATTTCTTAGTTTTTCTGACTTATCCAGCCAGTCAGCCATGCATTAATACTTTCAAGTTTCAACTTATATAATCTTCTCCTTCCTAAAGACTCTAAATTACATGAAACTATGTGTTCTCACACTTAAGAGTGTTCTCAAACTTAAGAAGAAAGAAACTCCAGGTTTGGATCTTCAGAGGCCATTCCATAGATGTAGTGGGAGAGAAAGAAACTGAAAAGAATACCCTGGGGAGATCCACACCACAAAAGCTATTTCATGTACTTGGAGAATCCAAGGCCGTATAAACCCTACAACAGAATCCCATTGTAACATCCACCAGAATTTGCCACCTCCGCACCCACATGTGGATGGCAGTGTACTAGACCTTTGACTAATCTGAGATGAACACTACAATGTCGGTGTAACGACTTGTGCTGCTTGCTTGCAGCTGCGAGACATGGTGGAAACCAGATTCTATACAATGGATTAGCACCTTGGGAGAACCACACCACAAAAAGCTAGCTATGGTAGTTGAAGAACCCAAAGCCTCATAAACCCACACCAGAATTGCATACTAACAATGAAAGACTTATTGCAACTGGATTCTACTATAACCCAAAAAAGTAAAATTTCACTACATTTAAACTATCGGATTAAACTTGCTTTATTTGTTTCACTCTCCCACTGCATTTGCTGCAGTATAACAAATTTGTGAAAATGAGTCAATTAAACATGAAATTTCAAATCTGCAAACAGAATGTAATGAGTAAAAACAAGCATAACAGTAGGTGATCTACATATTTGGAGACTTCAAACAGTATAATAGAAGTTAAAAGTTGCATAAGGGTTTAATTACTTTACAAGAATCTTTAAGTGTGGTAGGTTGAGAAAAGATTACCAGCTTCTGCTCCAGGTAGGAATTCTTCTCTGTCTGTATTTTCTTGAAACTTGTCAATTCTTTGACCTCTTCCAATAACTACAAATACACTAGAAGTTAGTTGCTTGGAAACAAAATTAACATGACATTTAATGTTTTCCATCAAACATCCTCAACCACCTGAGCTATGTTGTATTGATACTCAAATGGAGGATCAAAACTTTCTTCCTTCTTATCTAAACCATCTGACACTTCCGTATAACCTTTTTCTATGCTATTCATATCAGGAGAATCATTCACATTAACAGTTAATTCCTTCAGTTTCAGAAATACGCTGTTCATCTCGTCCTCATTTACTTCGTTCTCAACCTCATTAGTATCTAATGGCTGGATGTGTTCTGCTAAAGAAGAATCATTTTCAGTCCAATATGTTCTTGTACTTGAGTGAGCAGAATAGTCTGTCTCTAATTCAAGCATTTTAGATGTTTCATCTTCCCCCCAAGTATCATTTGATGTAAGAGGTCGAGACAAAGGCATCCAGTTCTGTGTATTCTGTAGGACAGAATTACCAGAGACAATTGATCCAGATGATAGTACGGAAATAAGTTTGCTTGTTTGTGCATGGTCTAGCTCAAACCAGAAATGGTTATGAATGTAGTAGTTGTCTGCAAGTAATTCTTTAAATTTATCTTCAGACAGTGGCTGGCACTGAAGTCGAACACAAATTTTCACCTTAAATATTATAATAAAGAGTATGAGTATAAAAGGCTTTTCATGTATCATGACCAGAATTGTCTTCGAGTGAGTGATATACCTGTGCAGGATATAGTGTTCTCTCTGAACCATCATTAGTCCATCCATAGGGGTCTATAAACATTCTCCCTTTGCTAGCAGCCTCGAAAATCCCATGAAGCCTCCTGTTAGTATAATTAAACAAAAACAGAGGCAACCCTGGATCAATATTCTTCACATAAGAGAAGTGCTGAGCTGGTAAGCCTGTTCAAAACAGATAAATGTGTACATGAGCTAGAGATTTCAATCCTTATCTTCGTTGCCAGTACTGATTTTCATATATAAATACTACAAATTTTAAGCACTAAGTTCATGAAAAGATATAAGTATCGCCATGTCATATAGAGAATAACACAACAGAAATTTCATTTCAAAATTCTGAATATCGTAAATAGTTTCAAATTGTTGAGGCACTCACAGATGCAGTTTTGTTGTCATCCTTAACATTGCAGACATGCGGCCGCAATTTTAAAAAGGAAAAGAAGAGGGAGAGAAAGAGAAGAACGGACCAAAGAGTTGTTTCGATAGACACTCTTTCTTTGTGGCGTTCTTGCATCCAAAGATTACGCCACCAAGTTCACTCTTCCTCAAATTTCTACCAAATGATGGATTTGGAGAGAAAGGTTGATTCCCACTGAACTGAGAAGTTTGTGCTTTCTTCCATGTCCTCGCCCTGGCATGAGAAGAGAATGGTTATTTCCTTTACAATCTATCTCCAAATTAGCATAAAACACAAATGGCACAATGAAAACATACAAAGAAAGCACTTCTCAAGAACAGCAAAAACGATCCTACAACATATTTTAAATTTCAATTCACAAGAACCAAGCAGATGTAGAACAGTTCAACAGTACAAACTCTAGTGCCTAAAAACTCGATCAATGTATCAAACATCATAGGTGGCATTCACTGCCCATGCAATTAGGAACAAGAAAAGAGAACAACATGCAAAGAACTTGCAAGAATGGACCAAAAACAAAGTGTGTGCGTTTTGAAGCTTACATTTTTCTGGCATACACAAAGCGAACGATGATGAACAGAGAAAGTGAGAGAATAACGAGAGATGCTCCGGTGAGGGACAGGGTAACAAATAGTGTCGAAGACGTAACAAGGTTTGGAAAGAAAGAAGGAACAGGTTATTACACAACGGTGTAATGTTTTTAATAAAGGGCAAGAAAGCATTTCCCTTCGGTTTTTTTTAGGCGGAAAGAAACAGTTTAGAGCGAAGAAGAAAAAATAAACTTGATTTTTTTATTCATTTTAATCAAATAAAATAAACGGTTTATTCAATTAAATGTCATAAACAATTGAATTTTAAAATAAGAAATACTTTTAGTATTCTCATGGCAATTTTCCAATAATTTGTAAAACTCAACATTGTTAATTACATTTAATTATTTAAAATGATAAAGACGTAAATTAATAAAGGGTGTAGATATGTTGACGTGTACATATACCTAATATACTAATAAATTAATATTTTAATAATATTTATTTTGCTTTTCAATTTAAAATATTATTACATTATTATAAAGATATGTGAAGTGTGTGTTGTTTATCATTCACAGTGTCAAAGAAAAGTTTTTCATTAATAAATTATTCAGGAATAATATAGCGGCCGTATTTAGGAAAAATGTTGATAGAAACCGTAAAGCAGTGGATAAATAAAGAGAATAGAAATATTAAACTGAAAATTAACACAAGAAATATAGTTCACCATAGAAAAAACAATAAAGTGAAATCGTATTTTATTTTTATGACAAACAACTTACCTTATTCAGAAGCTACGTTCACTGAATTCAACATCCGAACAAAATTTGTAAGAAATAAAAGAACAAAAATTTAGCTAAAAATGGCAATGCCACACAGTGCTTAAGATGGAAGCATTTCCATATCAGCAAAAGGAGCCGGGACCACATTGATTCATTCACAAGGAACATTAATTCTTTGTTTGATTAGGAAACTCATACACTTATCACGTGTTAGTGTGGAATATACGTATTGGATACCGATACTCGTAGGACATGTATCCGTGAAGTGTCCAGTTCAAAAATTATTTAATGGATTTCTGATAATTCTAACACAATTTTAAAAAAGAAAAATATATTAATTTTTTAAAATCTCAAACTTATTATATAAATTTTTATTATGATTATAAAAATAAGAAACTAATTTTTTTTGAATCAATAATAAAAATCATTTTTCTGCTAAAAAAATTTAGAACATACTTGTGTACATAAATGTTTATTGTCAATTTATTTAATTTATAATTATATAATATATAGACTCATGTCCGTATCGTATCAGTATCCGTGTCAGTGATACATAGGAGGCAAGTGTAGATTTGAGGAACAATGATTTTGGAGGGAAAAAAGATGAAAATGAAAAGTTGTGTATGAATGGTTCAACTATTAATGTTCTTTCAAAGTTTACGTGCATTGGATTATTGAGCCAATTTGTTATGGTGAATAAATACTATCGTAATTGATTATGGAGTCTCTCATAAGTAATTATTAATTTTTTATAGTCCGTTATGGTTTAAATAATATTTTAAAAGAGGGTATCACGTTATATTGGATTTCAAAACTTTGTTGTTATTTTGTGTTGTACATCCATCGTTTTTCAAACTTTTTTTTTATAATTATTTTATTTATTTGATCAACTTTATGATAAAAATGTATACTATATTAAAAATGCAATAAATATATATCATATTTCCTGCAATATTATTTTTCTTTGGCCTACCTCAACTCATTAATTGTATTTTGTTTGTAAAACTATTTAAAAGTAACATATACACTTAATATGTAAATTCAAATAAAATTATCATCTTTTGATTAAGTATTCTAATAAATATTTAAATTTCAGACAAAAAATAATACATACGGTTTTATTTTAATATTATTTCTTTTTAATTTTTTCTTATTTAATTATAGTAATTAAAATATTATATATTTTTTTGTTTTTAATATTATTTTACTTGTGTTACTATATTTTTATGACACTTATTTCATTTACATTTGAATTATAATTTTTGATGTATGTTTATTACGAATTTTAATTTTCTACCAACACGATATATATTATAATTACGAATATTTTATCTAAAAATATTGATTAAAAATGTTTAAATATTATAATTGTTTTTTAATTATAAATTTCAAATAAAAATAATTATATATATATATATATTTAATTATAAACATTATTCTCTATTTCAAATCCTAGAAATATAGGTATAAATATAGATATTTAAATATTTATCTTTATTTTAATTTAAATATTTCTCAATTTGGTGATTGTGAGTATTACACTCAAATATTTTTACTTTCTACTTATTTTACATTCATCCAAATAACATAATTTTTTACTTTTTTTTCTACTTTCCTTTCCTCTCTACCCCAACTTCATCCAAACAAATAAAAATTAAATAATCAAAATTATAAGGTTCCAAGAGAATAAATTCAAACAATATTTGTATTGTTAAAAATAAACAATAAGTAAATAAAAAAAATTACAATTTTTAAGACTAAAAAAATTCAAATGCCTTATTAATTTAAGTTTTCATTTGAAAAAAAATAATTTAATTACTTTAATATAAGGATATTTAAATCATCAATGTGTTTTCTATTTATGCTGATATGAAAAAGTAATTAGTATGTATACTTTTTAATATTTAATACTCGTTATCGTTATGCATTCATCACAATAATAACTCTAACTCCACATTTTTTATTTATTCAAGAAAATTTGACTCTCCGATAGTCAAATTCCCACCTACATTTTCTTCTCCGTTTAAAATCCTTCCGAAATTTTATTTCTTACAAATCTGGATTCAAGAAAATATTTATTATTATTATCTTAAAATATATAAAGAATAAGATAATTGGAAAAAATTAAATAAAATTTAAAATAAAAATAATGATTTAAAAGTATTAATAGAAATTTTGAGAATAAATTTTGGTTGGATTGAGAAAGAGAAAATTAAAAAATTATTGAAATGTGAAAAGATAGGATTTTTTAATATTGATTTATAATATTATTTAGGAAAAAATTATTATTTAGTGCAGTGGTTTTATAGAAAAGATAGAATGAAAGAATTGATAAAAATATTAAAATTTACAATATTATTAATATGATTGATAATAATACTTTTTAAAAATAAAATATAAATTATTAAAAAAGTTGAAATATAAATTAGAATTTGTTAGAATGAATACAGTGATTTAAATAAAATTGAAATTATTATTCGTGGTGTAAATAATTGAAATAAAAGTGAATTAATTTGATAATTTTTATTGTTATTTGTACGATGATAAATAATTTTATGAATGTTAAAAAAATGGAAAGAAAATTTTAAGTTGTTTAATAATACCTTGGATGTGTTTGAAATTGTAAGGATCTAGAAAATTACTTATGTGTTTGAAATTGTAAGGATCTAGAAAATTACTTATGTGTTTGAAATTGTAAGGATCTAGAAAATTACTTTAGAGTAGAAGTGGTATATTTTAAATGATTTTTGAATATTTTATTATTAAAATGAAAATGACATATAAATAGAAAATTCAGTTATTCAGTTTCATTTCAAAAGAACCACCATCTCTCTAAAATTCTAACCTTCTCACTCATCAGTTTGATGATCGGAGTCCACCATTAGACTCCTGGTAGCGAGATGTACAAGACTACCCGATCAGAATCTCTGATAGAGTAAGTTCAATTTTTACCCTTCTCTGAGTCAAATTTTGAACTTGTAGGTCGATCTCAATCTAAGTGTATGCATGTGCCTCTTTTAGTTTTAGGATTAGTCTTTAGTAGATCAGAGTCTTAGAGATATAGTTAGATTTTGTATCAGGACTCTGTGGTGCAGGTTAAGCTACTTTTGAAGATTTTGGTAGGTTTGGAGCTCTTCGTGAGCATATGCTCAAGTAAAGGTAAGGGAAGCTAGTTTAAAATCTTCAATAGAACCCTAGGTTAGAAGATTTGAATGTGAGTGTGACGGGGTCACCAATTCCAGATTTTGTTGCAAGATTTCTTGTTCTAAGTAGATTGTAGTTTGATTGAAATTGAAAGTGTTGTGATTGAGAATTGGTTGTTTGATTTAAATGGTTTTGGAATTAGAAATCATATATATGTATAAATGGACATAATAACTCAATGATTCAATGAGAGTGATTGTATCATGCTAAACAAGAACTGTTAATGTAATGTGTAGATTTATAATTTATGAATTGAATGAGATATTGATTTTTAATAGGTACATTAAGTTATGCAGAATTTTTCTGCATATTTCGTTCAAGCTAGCAAGTGCTAGCTCAAGCTAAAAGTTATGGGTGCTCTCTGGAGGATTTTAGCTTAAGCTAGCGAATTCTAGCTCAAGCTAAAATTTTGGGTGTTCTCTGGAGGATTTTAGCCGAAGCTAGCGAATTTTAGCTCAAGCTAAAGTCAAAATAAATAAATAAATAATAATAATAAATAAATAAAAATAAAAATATTAAACTAATTTTTATTTGCTTTTAAAAGATTGATTTATTTATTTCTATATACTTTTTCTTATAAAGTATGTAAACTTATATTTCATGTATAGTTAATTAAAAATCTCTTTAATTAGACATTTATATGATTAGTCAATGAATTGTTGTGTATTTTGGAAATTCTAAACATTGGTATGATTTGATTGTTTGATGGTGGATATTATGAGGTTCAAAATATGAATTCTAATCAAGACATAGTATTTTCAGGAAAGAAAATACCGTGTTAAGATTGTTTAGGATGTGCATTGACTAGGAATTCGTCTAGAATGAGATATCCTGACTCTCCTGAGATAATGGAATCATATAGATGAAGTTATTCAGGTGGTGAGATTCGAAGGAGGTTCATATGAATGAGTAAGTTGTTTGAAAGATAATTAACTTGACATGTTATATGAATTAACCCTGTCATACTAGGAGAGAGATGATATTGAGATTAATTATGCACATAGCTGTGCGGATTTCACAGTGATGTAGTATGACAGGTGCATATCTCTGAGTCTAAGTCAATGCATGAGTATTCCGGAAGTAGAGTCAAGTGTCTATGTGTTATGAGTCAGTAGAAGTCTGACATGTGAAAGATGAATTATGTAATTTTAATAGACACTTGATGATTTGAGAAATTGTATGAGACTTGATGAATTATGTTGATTAACTTGACATTGAAATTATATAGAAATTTTTTTATATAGCTAGCTTACCCTGTTATTTGTTTGTGTTTGTTTCTTTATCTGTGATGATTGTGTTTTACACGGGAGCAAATGAGATTGTAGGTAATAGAGCTCCTCAGTGAGCAGCTGGAGTATTGGATAGATTTACCTTTGAATGCTTTGTTTCTTTTGTTTTGTTTTTTAACTTTTGATGTATATATTAACTCCATATGAAAAGGGATATCTTTTTGAGATACAAATATGATAACCTAATATATGTTTACATGTTAATTAGATATTGCATGCATAATATATTAACAAATATGGGTAAAAAAAATAGGGATGTTACATTTTGGTATCAGAGTTGTTCGAACCTTAGGAGACCTAAGGGTTATGGAGTTGTTTGTGTGTGTGTTTTATTTGGTTTGTTAGTAAAACTACATAATTTAAAATTCTAAAGATTTATCCTAAATCTTTACTTTGTATTTTATAGAATGGCTCCTAGACCTGCTACCCCTCCCCAACCTTCTTCTGAGATGAACCAGATTGCCAGGGCTGTCAAGATGATGACAAATGCTATCCAACAACAGAATATGACAATGACTCAGAATCACCAGGCAACAATGCATCATTGGGAGAATACTAGATCTGTTGCAGCAACTTCCCATGTCAGTAAGTCGTAGGAGCAGATGGGGCTGACAGAGTTCATGAGGCACAAACCACCCAAGTTTAGTGGGAATGCCACTCCTAACCAAGCAGACCAATGGATCAGGGAGTTAGAGAAGATCTTTAGGGCAACCTCCTGCCCCGAGGATAAGAAATCGGTTTTTGCTACATATTTATTGTCTGGAGAAGCAGAGTTCTGGTGGATGGGAGCTCAATAGATGATGGAAGCCAGAGCTGAAGTATTGGATTGGGAGAGTTTCAGAGTGAGATTTCTGGAGAAATATTTTCCAGATAGTAAGGTTTGCAAAGGAAGCTGAATTTCTCAGGTTGGAGCAAGGAGAGATGTCAGTAAATGCATATGCTGCTAGGTTTGAGTACCTAGCCAGATTCTACACCCAAGCTACCTCTGAGGCTTGGAGGTGTAGGAAGTTTGAAGAAGGTTTAAAGCATGAACTGAAGAAGACCATAACACCTATGTGCATGAGGGAGTTTCATGCCTTAGTGGAGAAAGCGAAGATGATGGAGACCCTGGAAAGGGGTGATTCTAGGGTGATTAGATCAAATCCAGGAGGGTCTTTCTATGGGAAGGCCAAGGTACAACATCAACAACACAAGCCTTATGCTAGACCTCCACATCATAAGGCAAGAGCAATTCTGCCTCAGTTTCAATAGCAACAACCATGGAAACCTAGATGTTTTTATTGTGGTGGACCACATACCACCAATACGTGCCCCAAGGGGACTCTAGAGAAAAGATGTTTTACATGCCAAAAGATGGGACACTTTGCTAGAGATTGTCCTAACAAGAATAGGATGACTCTATCAGGCGATTCTCAACAGTTTAGGAGTGAAGGCAGTAGACCTTAGGTAGCATGGAGAGTTTTTGCTATGTCAGGAGCTGAAGCATCTCAGTCAGGTAACTTAGTACAAGGTGTTTGTCATATAGCTGGTAGATGTGTAAAAGCTTTGTTTGATTCTGGAGCGACACACTCTTTTGTGTCAAGTCTATGTGTAGCTGAGTTGGGTCTTCCAGTTAAGGAATTGTCGTTTGAACTGCTGGTCTCTACACCTACATCAGGAAAAGTATTGACCTCTATAGTTTGTTCCAAATATCCAGTAATAGTAGAGGGACGCAGGTTCAAAATAAATTTGATATGTCTACCTCTTCAGGATCTTGATGTTATCCTAGGAATGGATTGGCTATCTGCCAATCACATTCTCATAGATTGTGGTCAACAGAAAATAGTATTTTCAGATTCCAAGGAGTTAGATATGATGTCTGCTCTACATGTGTGGTCGGAATTGAAAGAAGGATCAAGATGCTTTGTAATCTTAACTCAGATGGAAGTTAAGAATGAAGAAGAAATGAGTAGTATACATGTGGTGAAGGATTTCATAGATATATTTCCATAAGAAATACCTGGATTACCTCCTAAGAGAGAAGTGGAATTCTCTATTGATTTGGTACCTAGAGCTGGACTAGTGTCAATGAGACCTTACAGAATGGCTCTAGCTGAGTTGATAGAACTAAAGAAACAAATTGAAGATTTGTTGGAAAAACAGTTCATCTGGCCAAGTGTATCTCCATGGGGGGCTCCGGTGCTTCTAGTTAAAAAGAAAGATAGAGGGACTCGGTTGTGTGTAGATTACAGGCAGTTGAATAAGTTGACCATCAAGAACAAGTATCCTCTGCCCAAAATTGATGATTTGATGGATCAATTACATGGAGCCTCAATGTTCTCAAAGATTGATTTGAGATCTGGATACCATCAGATTTTGGTAAAGGTTGAAGATGTTCAGAAGACAACTTTTAGGTCTCGTTATGGACACTATGAGTATGTGGTGATGCCGTTTGGAGTAACAAATGCTCCAACTCTGTTCATGGACTACATGAATAGAATTTTCCGTCCTTTCTTGGATAAGTTTGTTGTAGTCTTTATAGACGACATACTTATTTATTCAAAGACCGAGGAAGAACATGAAAAACATATGAAGACAGTGTTGGAGATTCTGAGGGAGAAGCAATTATATGCTAAGTTCTCTAAGTGTGAGTTCTGGCTTAAGGAAGTCAACTTCTTAGGACATGTAATATCAGCTCAAGGGATCTCAGTGGATCTAACAAAGGTGGAGGCAGAACTTCAGTGGGAACGCCCTAAGACAATCACAGAGATAAGAAGTTTTGTGGGTCTAGCTGGCTATTATAGAAGGTTCATTGAAGATTTTTCCAGGATAGTGGTTCCTTTGACACATTTAACTCGCAAAGATCAACCTTTTGCTTGGACTGACAAATGTGAGCAGAGTTTCATAGAGTTGAAGAAAAGGTTAACTAGTGCTCCGATGTTAGTGATTTCTGATACAGGAAAACCTTTTGAGGTTTATTGTGATGCTTCACATCAAGGTTTGGGTGGTGTCTTAATGCAAGAGAAAAGAGCAGTTGCATATGCTTCAAGGCATCTTAAAGTTCATGAGAGAAACTATCCTACTCATGACTTAGAGTTGGCAGCTGTGGTGTTTGCTTTGAAGATTTGGAGGCATTATTTGTATGGAGCTCATTTTCAGGTATTCAGTGATCATAAAAGCCTGAAATACTTGTTTGATCAGAAAGAATTGAATATGAGACAAAGAAGATGGATGGAGTTTATGAAGGATTATGATTTCCAACAGATGTATCATCCAGGGAAGGCTAATGTAGTTGCTGATGCTTTGAGTAGAAAGTCAGTACAAATGTCAACAATTTTTACCCTTCTCTGAGTCAAATTTTAAACTTGTAGGTCTATCTCAATCTAAGTGTATGCATGTGCCTCTTTTAGTTTTAGGATTAGTCTTTAGTAGATCAGAGTCTTAGAGATATAGTTAGATTTTTTATCAGGACTCTATGGTGCAGGTTAAGCTACTTTTGAAGATTTTGGTAGGTTTGGAGCTCTTCGTGAGCATATGCTCAAGTAAAGGTAAGGGAAGCTAGTTTAAAATCTGCAATAGAACCCTATGTTAGAAGATTTGAATGTGAGTGTGACGGGGTCACCAATTCCAGATTTTGTTGCAAGATTTCTTGTTCTAAGTAGATTGTAGTTTGATTGAAATTGAAAGTGTTGTGATTGAGAATTGGTTGTTTGATTTAAATGGTTTTGGAATTAGAAATCATATATATGTATAAATGGACATAATAACTCAATGATTCAATGAGAGTGATTGTATCATGATGAATAGGAACTGTCAATGTAATGTGTAGATTTATAATTTATGAATTGAATGAGATATTGATTTATAATCTAATAGGTATATTAAGTTATGCAGAATTTTTCTGAATATTTCGCTCAAGCTAGCAAGTGCTAGCTCAAGCTAAAAATTATGGGTGTTCCTCTAGAGGATTTTAGCTCAAGCTAGCGAATTTTAGCCCAAGCTAAAACTTTGGGTGCTCTCTGGAGGATTTTAGCTCAAGCTAGCGAATTCTAACTCCAGCTAAAATTTTTGGGTGCTCTCTGGAGGATTTTAGCCCAAGCTAGCAAATTTTAGCTCAAGCTAAAATTCTGGGTGCTCTCTGGTGGATTTTAGCTCAAGCTAAAGTCAAAATAAATAAATAAATAATAATAAATAAATAAATAAAAATAAAATTATTAAACTAATTTTTATTTGCTTTTAAAAGATTGATTTATTTATTTCTATATACTTTTTCTTATAAAGTATGTAAACTTATATTTCATGTATAGTTAATTGAAAATCTCTTTAATTAGATATTTATATGATTAGTCAATGAATTGTTGTGTATTTTGGAAATTCTAATCATTGGTATGATTTGATTGTTTGATGGTGGATATTATGAGGTCAATATATGAATTCTAATCAAGACATAGTATTTTCAGGAAAGAAATTACCGTGTTAAGATTGTTTAGGATGTGCATTGACTAGGGATTCGTCTAGAAGGAGATATCCTGACTCTCCTGAGATAATGGAATCATATAGATGAAGTTATTCAAGTGGTGAGAGTTGAAGGAGGTTCATATGAATGGGTAAGTTGTTTGAAATATAATTAACTTGACCTGTTATATGAATTAACCTTGTCATACTAGGAGAGAGATGATATTGAGATTAATTATGCACATAGCTGTGCGGATTTCACAGTGATGTAGTATGACAAGTGCAGATCTCTGAGTCTAAGTCAATGCACGAGTCTTCCGGAAGTAGAGTCAAGTGTCTATGTGTTATGAGTCAGTAGAAGTCTGACATGTGAAAGATGAATTATAAAATTTTAATAGACACTTGATGATTTGAGAAATTGTATGAGACTTGATGAATTATGTTGATTAATTTGACATTGAAATTATATAGAAATTTTTTTATATAGCTAGCTTACCCTGTTATTTGTTTGTGTTTGTTTCTTTATCTGTGATGATCGTGTTTTACACGGGAGCAAATGAGATTGCAGGTAATAGAGCTCCTCTGTGAGCAGCTGGAGTATTGGATAGATTTACCTTTGAATGTTTTGTTTCTTTTGTTTTTTTTTTTTTAACTTTTGATGTATATATTAACTCCCTATGAAGAGGGATATCTTTTTGAGATACAAATATGATAACCTAATACATGTTTACATGTTAATTAGATATTGCATGCATAATATATTAACAAATATGACTAAAAAAAATAGGAATGTTACATAAATGATTATTAAAAAAATATAATTGATGTTATAAATTTGGGGATAAAATTGAAAATAATAAATAATGATTGTAGGGTTAAAATTATAATTTGAAGACCTGGAATTAAGACAAAAATCGTAATTGGAATGAAAATTATTTTTAGTATAAACATAACATAATTTTATATTAAATAACCTGTGATAGGAAATTAATGTAATAATATTTATGAAAAGAGTTAAATGAAAAAAACATAATGAAATTTGAATATGTATTGAATACTAATTGAAGTATAGTTTATTTAATACACTACAACAATAAGACAAAAGAAAATCATTAAGTAAAAACTAATTTTAAAAATTAAAAATAATTAGTTGGTATAGTGACTAAGTTAGAGATAATTTAGAGACTAAAAAATTATTGGTTTCTAAATTAATTTTTATTATTGATAAATAGTTTCTAAATTAATATCTAATTAACTACCAATGTTTAAACTACCAATTATTTAGATTCTAAATTTGGTAACAAAAACCTTGATACCAATTTATAAACTATTTATCAATAATAGAAACTAATTTAGAAATCAATAATTTTTTTATTCTTTAATATGGTCTCTAGTTTAGTCACTATAACAACTAATTATTTTTAGACTCTAAAATTAGTTTCTATTTAATGATTTTCTTGTAGTGATAATCAAGAGTACGAGAGAAAATAGTTGTAATTCATAGAATGTAATTATGATTGTAGGAAAAGCGATACACATTCACTTAAGTGTAGATTTTTTATGTCGTAATGGTTAATGTAGGTATTATATAGTAAGTCTCAAACTAATTCATTTGTTATTGTCCTATGTAAATTTTTTGTTTGTGATCATTTGTATGATGTGAGCATCATTTTGTATTTATATTGAGTTCAATATAAGTTTTCAATTAAGAACTTGAATTGGATGTTTATAATTTATTTTTGTAACTTCTTTTCGGTCTCCTCCATATTGTTTCAGTACTTCAGATATGTCAAATAACTTATTAAAAAAGTAGTTGTGTGAGATTGATATTTTTGTAGCGTTCAACATTTGTATGTTAGACCGTAACTATTTGGACTTTCTATTATGATGATTTGTTGGATAAGTGCTTTGTAGTAGGAATGACAAAGGAGGACGAACTCTATCGATTGACCCGCGACCCGCTAAGAAAAATTACAGAGGGATTGCTTATTTCAATTCGTTGGCCCATTTCAGTTCACGCTGTATAACCCGCAACATGCGTGGATCAAGTGCGGGACAGACAGGCTCGCATAACCCGCATATCTTAAAAATTTAGAAATTTATGTTTGCACCCCATAATTTCTTCTTGCACCTCATATTCTAAAAAATTCTAAAATTATCCATTCCAAATTTTACAATCTGAAATACAAATATGGATTGTGTAATCTAGAATATTGTACAATTCGAAACACAAATTTTAACTTTCAGATTCTATAACTCGGTAAGTCTTTGGACATCATTATAATTTTTTTATGCATTTATTGAGAGAATAATAATATGAGATCATTTACCTAATTCATCTAAATAAGAAAAAAATATTAATTTAATAAACAAAAAATAAATTTGTCCAAATTTTTTATTTATAATTTTTATTTCATTAATTTAAAAAAAAAATTTATGTGAGTTGGCCAATAAAATCAACCTACAATCTCTACGCGGGGTGGGCCAACTCGCATTGCCATCCCTACAATGTAGTAGATTATAGCTTTTGTGGAATTGATTGAGTATTGATTTGTTCAAGAGTTTGATGTAGTGGGTGAGTTTAGAAACCATAAAATTCTTCCATGGATATTGTTAAAATGACGTAGAGTTCAATCATTGTAACAAATGAAAATTGAAACTTCCAAATTAACAATTGAGAAACATTGTCATTAGTAATATTTGAACAAACATTGAACCTAAATTGATCGTGTTTCATTAGTTGAGATTGGTAGCAGTACAACTTCTTCAATGTTATTTGATCGGAAAGTCCCAAATAAAGCACACTTTTTCCTTCAAAATGAGAAAAGGTATAGTTGAGTGAGATACAAAACAATTTAGGATATGGACATTCTAAATAGATTGCTTCAATAGTTTCTGTTATTTGACTATTTGCAAAGACAACAACACAACTAGAATTAAAAAAAAAATATTTGTGTCTGTGATACAAATTTGGTCCATTTGAAGAAGAATTTTCAAGTTGTGAAAAGATGGAAGATTTTGTATGTTTGGTAAAAAGGATGTATTTTAGCATAATGGTTTTAGTGTGGTGGATGGTTAAATTTATTGTGAGGAATCAAATGCCTAAAAATAGACATGGTTGTGTTGAACCAAGTGATGTTCAAGCTTTGAAGAATCCAAACCCTTTGAAGGATGTTGAAGGCTGACTGTGTTTGCTGTTGCTGAGCTGTCTTAGATAGGATATGGGGTAGATTGTTTATGTAATCCACTCTTGATTGAATCTAAAGCATAGACATTCTCAATCCTTTTAAAAGAAAAGTGTTTTTCAAGCTAAGTGAAAAACAACCGATTGTTTTGTCGAAACAACCGATTGTTTTATACTTAGGTGATTTTAGAAAAGGTTGAAAACTGTTTTTCAAATGGTTGAGTTGTCAAAACCAAAACAACCGATTGATTCGTGGAAACAACCGATTGTTTGTTTTGGTACCATAACAGAAAAACTGTTTTGTGCTTTGACTGAGCATTAAATGATTTTCTATCTGTTTACGCTCCAGTTTTTAATGCTTTGACTAATCATTAAATCCAATGAATAGTTGGTTAAGATTTGATAACAAACAACAACTTTGTTTTACAAATAGAAAAACAGATTTGGGTTTTAAAAACAACACAAATTTTGAGTTTTTGAAAAGTTGAGATTGCTTAGAGATTGAGATTGATCAAAGAGTGTGAGATAGGATTTTCTCTTGTATTGATTTCAGATTTGCTTTTGTAACAAGTGTAATCCTTGTATCTGTTGAAAGGAACTTTGTGTGTTTGCTGAGAAGTGTTGTGTGTTCTTGAGGGGATCAAGATCAACATTCTTAGTGTTGGTGTGTTGACGAAGAGAAGTGTGTGTCTTGAGGGGATCAAGGTCACTTCTTTGGTTGTGGTGTAAGTGATCTAGGTTTGATTGCTTAGTGAAGTTCCTCAGTGGTTTCTGAGAAGACTAGATGTAGCTCTGGGTTTAGAGTGAACCAGTATAAATCTCTGTGTGCATTTTCTCTATCATTGATCTCTTTAAATTTAGTTTTAATATTTGCAAACTGGTATAAACAACCGATTGTTTTTCTGGTGCTGTTGTTTATACTTTGTGTTTTGGAAAACTGAATTTCTTATTATTTGTTTCTCAAAGAAATTTCATTCTTGGATTAAAAGTTTGCGAAAACCCTCTTTAAACAATTCACCCCCCCCCTCTAGTTTAAAGCCATCCATTCTAACAGGTTGTTGTGACGTGTGAAATTAATGGTGTATATTAGATCACTATGTTTGACAGGTCTGAATGCAGGCATATAAAATGATAAAATGGTATTACAATATTGGTGTTGGTGAGATTCCTAACGTGTGGAACATATTCCTAACGTGTGCTAACAAAAAATAATTATGGAGGATTGATGTGAAGGTGCATATAACAAAAAATAATTGTGTTGTGTGCTTTGATGAAAAGTCATTTAGGAAGGGTTGATGTGGCTATTCACATTGTTGAGTTGTGTGTCCTGACAAAAAACTATTTATAGGTGACTGATGTGACGATGTCCAACGTGTGTTGCCATAAATCACATTATGGAGACATGTGGACTCTTTTTGTATATACTCAAAGCAAATTTTGGAGGGGTATTGTTTGTGTAACATTATTGTCATTGTGAAATATTTTAGATGTTTGTTCATTATTGAATTTTTTTGTTAAGTACTACAATGTTGAAGTATATGTTAAAGATGAAGAGGAAAACAATATGAAATGTACATTCATTAAATATTTGAGAACTTGTACACAAAATATGTTGTCTTAAATAAAACATAACCAACAACGAGAATTGGATGCCCCAACAATTTTGAGATATGTTCTTTATGATTTGTAATAGTAAGAATATTTTTTGGACTGACAATGTTGTTCCCTTATGTCAATCTTTGTGTTTATCTGGCCTAACTTAGGTATGTCCTTTGATGCTCTTTCCATTTCTAGATTTAGGTATATTATCTTCCTAGTGTAAGGAGACCAATACTTTTCATTTATGAGTTCTCCAGAGAACCTTCATAAATATGAGAGACTTATTCCAATATGTACACAATTATGTTGTACATAGCAAAATCGTTGTGTGCATGTTTGCATGAAGTAAACACATAGGGACATGGTATGTGTAGTTTTCGGAATTTCCCATCGTCCCACCATAAATCGTCCAAGAAGATTGTAAATAGCCCTAATGGTTGTACCTCTCTTGAATTTTGTGTTTCCTCCACCAAAAATTTCATGTTCAAGAAAGCATTATATGAGTGTTTGTTTTATATTATGCATCATATAATGTCTTTGTTGTCACTTCAAAGTAGATATGACCAACAATCATCATGGTTGTCATCTGCCTGCCCCTATATGTGAAGAACTTGTTGTAACAGGTGTATGTGTCATCACCATAGAAGAGATTGAAGGATTTCTTGTTTTCTTTAGAATCAAGTCGATCGACTCTTCAAGATTTATAGTCATATGTCGCATCGTCGATTGTTGTTCCATGAAAGAGTCTACTTGTCCATCGTGATATCATTTATCCATCGTGATATCATTTAGTCATTCTGCTACCTTAGGATTTACTTCTCTTATTATGTTGTAGTAGTAAAATAAATGTGGATTTTTATTCAATTATTTGTTGGAAATGTAGTTATTAAAACAATTGGACAAAAAAGAAATGAAAAATTATGAATTGAATGATAATATAAATCAAAAGAATTACTTATGTTCACAACATCTTTCTTAAGTATTGTATTTCTAAATCACTCATGAAGTTTTGTGTTATACGTCAAACGAAGTAAACATGCACATAATTGTTGTCAGTTCAATTGCTATCATCTTTAGAGTATACACTTTTGAGATATTTGTGGCAGTAAAAAATGAGGTAGATGTCATCCTGTGAAGTTACATATGTTCCCAAGTTTCACAAGAAAAAGAATCAAGTCTCAACATAAGATGGCGAATGAAATCGGAAATACGTTGTTGCGTTCATCTTGTAAAATTGTGACCAATAATGCACCACTATATTTATCGTACAAGAACGTTATCGATTTGTAAAATTTGAAATCATCAATACATGGTTTGAAGGTCTAGAAGACCCTCTTGAAGATAATGTGGTCCACATTCAACTAGTTGCCTTGATATTCTAGTTGGGTATTGATCTTCCAAATAAAGCCTAAAACATAAAGTTGCATCATGTTTAAGAGGGATGATAATTTTTAGTAGGACTATTCCCAATTCTCATATACATTTTTTTATGGTCAACTCTTTTCCCAATCATGCCTTCTTATATCTTATTGTATAACACAAGCTTGATTTAATGTGGACTATGATTGTAGAAACTGGTGTTGAAAGGTCGACATCCATTAATAAGTGCTACATAAATAAAAGTAACTCTTTCAATGAGGCATTCATTCATCACACTATCATAATGCACAATTGTTGGGTCTATTAGTGTCTAAGTTCAAGAGGGGAGGGGTGAATTAAGCTTATAAAATTTTTGCAAGAACACACAATTTTCAGTATACCAGAGGCAAAAAGAACAGATTGTTTTTACATGAAACAGATTGATTCTTCAGAGCAGTCTAGCACAATTTGAATTTGTTCAATATAAAATTGTGATCAACAGAGAATTATACCAGAATCAGATTAGCTGAATATTATGAGGATGAAGGATACGACTATGCTTAGGAATCAAACAAATTTACTCAACACAAGGTTTTAAGGAGAATGATTCTTTCTCAGATTTTAATGATTAGACTGTTTGTTCACAGATCACTTAAACCATCATATGCAACTGTCTTATTTGTGATTAGAGAACATTAACAAATCAGGAAGAACAGTTTTTACTTAAACCCAGAATTAACAGATTCAATTTCAAAAGAACAGATTTAGTTCTTGACAGAATTAAGCAAAACCAGAAATGAGTGCAGGGATGAAAAGAAAAGGCACACAAGTTTTTATACTGGTTCACTCATACAGAGCTACGTCTAGTCTCACCTTACCCCAAGGTGGAATCCACTAAAAAACAGTACCAATTATTTACAGACACAACAGTTCTTGAACACTACAAGAACAACACAATCAATGCTGAAAAACCCTATTTCAACACACCTTGCACTCCAAGAAACCCTATCAAGGAGTGACTAACACTTACACCTTTACAAACCAGAATAAAGAAAAGATTACACCTGAAAAGAAGATGCAAGAACTCAAAACCAGTAGTTTAATTTGCTGCAGAACTGCACCAGCACCTTCACCAAGATCAAAGGTTTCCTAGAACAAGCACACTTGAAAATCTCTTTAGAAAACCTTTCAAAAATCTTTCAATCCTTCTTCTCACATGGAAATTGTTTGATCTCTGTCAAAAACGTAATTGCTCAGCACCTTTTCATGTGAGAGAGACTTTTCTTTATATAGAAAACAGTTTCTAACTTCTTTTCAAAAAACAGTTGAAAAGCAGTTATGAAAACAACAGATTCATTTTTGAACTTTATAGATTTATTTTGTGAAAACCGCCAACTCAGCTAACTGAAATAACTGTTTGAGTTGTACCTTTGGTGCCATAAATAACTTGTGAAAAACCTTTCAGCTGACCAAAGAATAAACATGTTCTTTCACAGTGAAACAGATTAAAATATAGCAAACAGGCCAGCTCAGCTTTAACTGAAATAACTAACTAAGCTTTACTTGTGGTGCCCTAACAGAATTTTAGAAAAGCCTTTTAACAGAGAAGAAATAAACCAATTCTTTCTCCATAAAACAGATTTATTTTGTGTACTGATTTAAAACTTTTAAGAGCACTTTTAAAAGCTTTTCAAAAACCCTTTAACCACATCATGTGCTTGATCTAGACTTGGTTAGGCATCTAGGATGGGTCATACAACAAAAGGCAACCTTACACAAATACAAGCCTACATACAAGATCATCTAAACCTATTACAAACTTCAAAGCAAACTAGCTATTTTTCTACATCAAACACACACAACACTAGGTAGAGAAGAGACTTCATCCATCTTCAACAATGACGTATATTGAAGTCGTTTATTTATAAAATAGGTGAAAGTGAGAGTGGGATTGAAACACAAAAAAACATGGACTTTAGAGGATAAAGTGTTATGTAAATGACAACATATAGTTGAAATTTATAACTTAGTACATGTATTTGGAATGACATGTGTTATGACATGTCCCATGGAAACATTACAAATGTTAGCAACACTTTCACGATGACATTGACAAAGTCTTTCACGCATGTTAGTGAGAGAATTTTATAGATCACACTTATCCAAAGGAACCCAGAACACTAAATTTATGGCAGGGTCATATTCAATTTAAGCATTAATGATGTAAGCAAAAATTTTATGGTGATGTTGAGAAATCCTTCATGCATGTTAGGGAGTATGTTCTAAGGGTGACAGTTGTCCAAAGCAACATGATCCATTAAATTTGTGCCAAAGAGGAGTCTTGTCAAAGCACTATTTATGTCAACAACACTTTTGTGGAGACGTTAACAAGTTGATCACATGGGTTAGGAACACATTTTATAGGTTGTACCTATCCATTAGAACTCGATCCACTAAATTCATATTAGAGTCACATCCCATCGAAGCACTGTTCACATTAGCATAACTTTCAAGGTGATGTTGATAATCCTTAATATGTGTTAGAGACCATCTTTTAAGGGTAACAAAGGTCTAAAGTAATCCATACCACATCATTTGTGCTAGGGATAACTCTTTTAATCACTATTCATGTCGGCAACACTTTTGCGATGACATTGGCATGACATTAATGCAT
Organism: Phaseolus vulgaris; assembly: GCF_000499845.2. NCBI lineage: Eukaryota > Viridiplantae > Streptophyta > Magnoliopsida > Fabales > Fabaceae > Phaseolus > Phaseolus vulgaris. The sequence continues at coordinate 9,222,171 of NC_023752.2, read as the reverse complement.
GTTAGGAAACATGATTTATAGGTGACAATTGTCCAAAGCAACATGATCGAGTCAATCCCATCCCTTGTTGTATACGTATAAATTTGTGGGCATAACTAATTGAAGTAGTACTTAAATTTATACCAACAAAATTGGTTTTTAAGGAATAACTTCAAGTGCATAATTCATTTTTCGCCAAAGTTGAATATGAAGGTGGTATTTATTCAAGTTTGGGATTCAAAACTTCGTGATGTTTGATCACCTGAAACAGATAATGGGAAGTGATTACATGTGTACAAATGGGAGAGAAGTTACATATGTATTACATCAGAAACCAATGCATCTTGTAGTTGAAGTTTACGAAGTCATTCATATTTCTAGCAATGCAGTATCCATAACATGATTGTTTGACACTCATAATTCTCATCATACATTTTAATTTCGTTATTTGTTAAGTTAATGAAGGTGGAACACAAGGATATGCAAGTTGTATCATGAATAATGACGATGGAGTAATTGATTAGTGATCATATGAATTTCCTAGTAAAGTTTGTTTTTGTTCAAAAGTTCATGAAGTGTGACAAAGTTGTATATTATTATCAGTTTTAGAATATGTAGTATTGTATTGTGTTATGTTAACATGGAAAAATTATGGTGACATTGTAGTTAAATGAAGTGTTGTTGTGCTTTCATTGTTGAAATGTAGTGCTTTACATTTCTTTGACTTATTGATACACTATTGCAAAATTATGTTTCTACAACGGTTATAATCTACCTGTCATAATAAGTGAAATGGTGGTAAAATTGTAAATATGAACTAACTTATTATGATAGTTATAATCTATCCATCATAATAAATGAAACAATGACGAAATTGTAAATATGAACTCACTTATTATGTTGGTTGTTTTTTTAAGTGACATAATAAATAGTTGTTACATCCATTGAAAATAATTTATCATAGTAAATACTTTTACATATAACTTTTTTTTTGCATGGACACGTTGTTTTTAGTCTCTTCATTTTCTCTCGTGTTAGTTTTTCCCCTCTCACTACATTTAGGTTTTTGCATTCCTTCCTCTTTCATCTTCATCAACCACTTTCGAAGCATTACCATTGTCATCTACACACGGTAATGTTGTATTAGTTCCAAGCGTCCCAATCTCCAACTTTTGCATCAGCAAAACTCCATTCCAACCCTTAGCACACATAATAGTGATGGTCATGACCTTGAAGTCCTTGTGGAAGATCTCGATGGTGGTGTAAAACAAGGAGAACTAATAGCAAAAAGGTGTGTAAATAGAAAAGTCCAGATCAAGCAAAAATAAATAATTGTTGTCTAAACTATAACAACCAAAATACACCAAAAATCTAAAGTCCAAAAAGAACTTATAATCGAGTATAATTAGTAAGCAATTAATCATTATTTCATATTAAACCACATTCACAATCTTCAGTTTAAAATATTCAACAATCTTCTTTTATCTTTTAATATAAAAAGTATCATATATTTTAGGTTTCAAATAAATGTTCATTTCTTTTATATCTTTAATAACTGGTTTTAATTAATAGTATCTTAAGTTTAAATTTCATTAAATAATATTTATAAAAATAAATAATCAAAGTGATAAATTGTATTTAATAATGTTATTTATAATTAAAAATATTTTTTATAAAGCAATTTAAATTGTGAATACGCTACTACTAATTAATAAATATAAATAAAAAGCGTTAATATGAAGTAATGGAATAACACTTAGCCAAACAGGTTATAATAGAAGCTGATAATTCTTTTTGGAAGGTGCTAGAGCAAAACCCTACTTGAACCCATTTCTCTCTTTCACTGTTCACAAAAATCCACTTATGTCATGGGAAATTCGATCTCGTGTGATTTCATTTGCATCAAAGCGATTCCTATACACCAATGCAACTTTCACTCCTTTTTTTGACACCTCTCTGAGGCGCTGAAACTTCCTCAAATATGTCATTGTCAATGCACTTATCCAAAGCCATTGGTTTTTTTGGTTACACCTTTTACGGTTCATTTTTTCTTTCTTTCCATTTTCATTGTAGCCATTTATGCTTGATACATTCATAGAATCTAAGTATATTTTATGTATCTCTCTCTGTGTTCATGTTCTACTTAATTTGGAATAACCACTTTTATATGTTAGGGTTGTTATTCAATCATATTAGTCTGGAATTGATGTTAGTCGATTATTCTGTTTTTGTTGGATCGAGATGTGTAACTTACAACTTGGAGGAAATATATACACTAGTTTTTCATTGTTTTTGTAAATACTTTATTGATATTGGATTAGTTTCTATTATTTTCCATCTTTTAAATTCTCTTAGTGGACTTTACTGTTACATAGGTTTGGATTCTGATTGTTTTTTTATATAATAGTTATTAGTTTCTTCAATTTAATATATCGTAAGGTGATATGTTCAAGTCCATATTTTGTGTAGAAATTTTAAGGTTTTCCCTATTCAACTGCAATGGTCGGTGTGTTCCCTGAGCTTTAGTTTGTACATCAGTTATCCTGTATCAGTGTTACTTTTTACCTTTAAAAAAATGGCATATTCTAACTTAGTGGTCATATTCAAATAAGCCATAAGTTTGGCCTAATTATAACCATTATATGCCTTTACTTATACTACAATTTTCTTTTAAATGGATGAGAATGTGGTATATAATCACGTTTCTTTCCACCACCTATGAAAGGTGTGGGGGTAGAAAAATAAGAAAGTAGGGGCAAGAACTTGTATTGTTGATGAGGATTACTGGAGACCAATTGACATTGTATGGACTTTTTTTCGGGGGAGGGGTGTGGTATTTAATTCCCAATTTGTTATAAATTTGTATGTTTTTTGTTATTAATGACATGTTGATTCTTTTTCATGTGATACCTCAATGCCTACTAAAGTATTAAAGCTTTATTTGGATTCAAGAAGGCTAATTGAAAAATAAGTTACGGTATGTTCTTGCTTTTTAATATGCTGAGTTTTGTAATTCAATATAATATCGGATTCTATTCTTATATAGAGAGTCCAAAACTTGGTTGAATATCAATATAAATTATAACTGATACTATTAAAGGTACTTTGCTTTTATGAAATTATTTATTTTTTATTCATTTTCATTGTGTTATGTTAAATTTCTTCATTTCATTTCTCAACAGCTAAGAAACCATTTGTTGTTGTCATTCATGGCCTTGCCTTAGGTGGGGGCTTAGAAGTTGCAATGGTACACATTACCCAATTTGTTAGGAAGAAACATTTTCTCATAATTTTCTACAAAACTTACCAATTCTTTCTCACATAGGCATGCAATGCTCTGAATGGTTTGTGGGAATATTCTTCAATTAGCTTTGCTAACGCATCATTAATAAAGTCCTATAGAGTTTTATGAAATATTCTCTTAGTTTTTGTTCTTTAACTCATACCTTGTTAGTTTATGTAGCGGTAACAAGAGTAAGAATCCTACATTACTTGTGAGTTTGGCTGTGCTTTGCTTCTGTTATGTGCTAGAGGAGTTTTGCTTCTGATAATCACATCACAAATGTTGTTTCTTCAGTTTGGTGCAATTGTTTATTATTGCTCTCTAGACATGTATGTGACTCAAATTCTAGATAATAAATGTGCGAGGTGGTAAGACTTGGTCATTCTCGTAATACTTTGGTCTTTCCTCTATACGAAAGTCATGTTATGTGTGTGTTGTGATGTGGTCTATGTGAATTTATTTGTACAAACACTATGTTGAAAATTGTAAACCATTTCTTATGAAGTTATAACAGGCAATGAAATAAATGAAATGTTTAAATTTGTGACATACGTGTCTTATTTACTCTTTATTATCATTTTTTTACTTAGAATAAGAATTTGAAGTAACTGTGAACGTCACTACAACACTAGGAAGGACATTGGATTTAGAAATAGAAAATAAACATTACATTGATAATTAGATGTTGAAGTATGAAAAAAAAAACAAGGATTGAATTGTTTAGGAATCCTTTTATCTAGTGACTAGCTTTTTTAAACATGCTTTCCAAAAGAAGTTTTTTAAATAATTTTGTATGAACGTGAACATATTAACTTAAAGTTTATAGTTATTTATGTACTAGAACGTTAAAATTTTATTTTGAAAATATTTGTTTGAAAATTATGAAGGGTTTATGCAAGTAGGAAAATGAATATATAAAAAAATTATTATTTTTAAACAAAATACACTTTTTATCATAGTTATTGTTAAACCTATCATAAAAAATATTATTTTCTATTACTGATTTGTTTTTAACAATCATAGAAAGTAACATATTTTATGACGATTAAAACACTACCTGTCATAAAAAATAACATTCTATGACAATTAAAATATTATCTATCATAAAAACTTAAATTTTTTATGACGGGTGTAATTTTAATTATCCTAGAATTGTTACTTTCTATGATGGTTGAAGGTAAATCAGTCATAGAAAGTGAATTTTCTATGACAAATCTTTTAGGCATGTCATAGAAAGTGTTTATGACAAAGTGCATGCTTTCTATCTCAAGTATATCTATGATGGTTCTAAAATCGACACAAAAAGATTTATTTAAACCACCATGAAAATTATTTTTGTATTAGTGATACCATTGTTATGGTAAAGGATAAAAAACAAGTTATAAAAAGATAAAGAAGTTATATAGTTAGAGAAATAAAAACAAGTTATAAAAAAAACTTATATAGGTAAAAGAAATACAAAAGTTAGAAGTGGATAAAAATATACAATTTTTCATATACTTATATAATAATGATGATAAATGTTGTTATAGGTTTCAGAAGAATTTTTGTAAGTGTTGAATTACCTAAAACTTTACAATTGGCTCTATAGTATAAATTATATAAGTTCATACTATCATATGCACTAATGTACCACATAGCTTAACCACTTAATCATCTTTAGAGAATAATTCACTTATGTTACATGTTTAAATAACTTATTCTCACATATTGAAATCATTTTCTTCTCCTTATTACATATTCTCTTTAAAATAATTATTTTTCTGTGTTACATGTCCTATTCGAAACTAATGTTTTTTACGTGTAAATAACATTTTTTGTTTTATGTTTTTAGTTTAAAATTTGTTATTTATTTTAATTTAAACATAGTTCTTTGTTAAATATAAAATTTTCAAAATATACTATATCGGTTAATTTTGTATTTATTGTTTTCAAATCTCTATCTAAAGGTAAAAATCATCAAACTTTGTTTTTTACACAATTTTTTGAACATAACTCCTTAAATATTATATATCAAATCATCCTAATGGTACAAAAGTAGTTTCCTTGCATAAAAATACCTTACTCTTGTTTTCAATTTGCTCGAAATCTTGTTTGTTAAAAACTTTGTGAAATCAAACATCATTATTAATTCTCGTAGTTATAACGGATTAATGAAGTTATTTGCGAATGCAAAACCAGGTCCTTTTAATCTTCCAAAATAATTTTGAAATAAATATAAATGAAAAGGCATTGGTTATCTAGAAAAATTTGACAATACCTTCTATTTGTCAAAAGAAAAAAAATGTCTTCGATTTCTCAAAAGAAAAATAAAAATGAAAGATGACCTCGATTTACAAAAAATAAAAATTGAAGATGACTTCGAACTGTTAAAAACAAAGAAGATTTTGATTTCTTCTAAAAGAAAAAAAACTATGATGACTTAAATTTCTCGATTTTGTTTTTTTGAAGATAACTTCGATTTCTAAAATATAAAGTAAAAATAATTAAATATGACTTTGATTTCTAAAAAGTAAAATAAAAAAATGTCATTGAAAATGGAAAATGGATTTCGGTTAAATATACATAAAAGAGAAATATTATTTTTTTACTGAAAGAAGTAATTGTTTAAAATTAAAATTATTTTCTTGGATATTTATGATTATTCAATTTTGCGCTACCAGGTTAAACAATGTGATTAAATAAAAAAATATCAATATCAAAGTTGGATTAATTTAAATCAAAGAAAAATTTTAGTATCTATCTTTTTTTTTTCTATTACATTGAAGAGATAAATATTAGAGCACTTTGTTAATACCGAGATTAAAATAATCTAGTAAAAGCATTGGATATCATAGATTTAGAAAATAAAGACTACAATTATATCGTCGATGAATATTGAAGATCAAGAATATTAATAGTAAAAATTAATGGAAAATATTTTTCAGTTGTTTTAGTGTCTTTGAATTTGGAAACTATTTTTTTTAAAACTAAAATTATATATAGAGAAACTAAAAATATTAAAATAATAATATACTGACTAAAGTAGATAATTTTAAATATAGAAATAAAAATATAGATTGTTTATAAATAAATAAAAAATGAGTAATTAAATCTAAAAAATAAATTGAAAATAAGATAAAAAAATAGATGTACGTCACGTCACGTTACTGTTTTCCCTCACGGGAACGAGCTGTAAGGATCTGTCCTTGCCCTATTTGTAAGGACACCATATATTAGAAATTAACTTTTTATTTTATTTTTTTATTTTTTTCGTATATACTTTTCACACATTTATTTTATTTTTTTTGCATATTCTTTTATTTCTCCTTTCATCGTGCTTATTTATTATCTAATATGGCTATGTAACAGCTTTTTCTTCGACTATATAAAAAGTTTGTGACAGACCTTTAAATTATTTAAGCGTTTGATTTAAAAAAAAACTAAAAAATGATAATTTAGAACAAAGTTATATTATATCTGTCAAATTTTAAATTACAATAAAGTTATGCTTTAATGTGAAGTGTCTTTTCCACCTTCTGTCACTTTCTCTGCAAGTTTGCTCACATAAAGTTCAAAATTATGAATTTGATTATAAAATTCAGCTTCTGCGAAAAAATAAGGAAAATGATCATTCTCCACTAAATATTAATATTTTAATTATTTTTAATTTTAAAAATTTTGAAAATTATTTTAATATTTTACTTTATATTTTCATTAGGGACTTTTTTATTTTTTAAATTTTTTTATTATAAATATTAATATTTTATTTTGGATGTAAAGTGGAGCAAAATGTTAAAATATCATTACCAAAAAATAATAACCTTTTTCACTTTTTTTTTTCGTTGAAATTTTATAATAATATAAAAACAGAAGTTAATTAACGATTTAATTAAATTGAAGTCCTCCAATTTTTATTAGAAAAATTTATTAGATTAAGTATTCAATTTTTTATATTTTTTATTTATTTTTATTATCAACTAAAGTAATATAATCATTATATTATCATTATTTGTGTGTCTTTACATAAAAACTAAAAGACAACATAATTAAATTTTTATTTTCCAGTAAATTTAAGTATTTTTAATTGAATTTATATTAAAAAATATTTAATATAAAAGAAACAACATATTTTTTATAGAGATAATTAAAGTGTGTAGATTTGTTTTATTATTGTATAAATTTGTGATTGTAATTACGATTGAAAAATTGTGATTATGTTATTTTACTTAAATATAAAATTAAATAAAAATACTGAAAAATATAAATATTTAGATGTTTAATCGATCGAAACTTAAAAACTTAATTGAAAAACTTTAATTTTAAGTATGTTGTTTTTTCTTACGTAAAAATACGTAAATAATGACAATGTAAAATGACGAGTCAACAAAATCAAATACTAAATAGTGATTGAAAAGTATAATTTTTTTGAATAATCAAAATAATAAAATGTTTTTATTAAAATAAAAATAAAAATAATCAAATTTATAAAAGACTTCAAATTTATTTAATATTATAATTTTTATGAAAATTGTTGTTATATACATTTATTAACTATTGATGGTCAAATTAAAATATTTAGTTATCAACCAGTATTATGAAATAAGATCAATAAAAAATCATTTTTATTGAAAAATTAATATAAAAAAAAATCTTTCTCTTTCAGTTAAAAATAAGTATGATTATCATCAAAATTATTAAAAGGGGAAATATGCGTTGAAAATGTACATATGAAAAAGAAATAGAAAAAGAAATAATATAATAAAGACATGATAAATAAAAAGCTGACATAATGGTCTGGCCCAAACTGAAATGAAAATCGAATGAAGTAAAATATTAACAATCGATAAAGTTAATAAATATTTAATTTTTATTACAACCTAACGAGTAAAATAAAAAGTATATAATTAATTGAAAATCACATGAAAATGAAAATATAAAAGATGATATTTAGAGGTATGAAAATATTGTGGATCAGATTTGATAGGTTTGGACATAAAGTCACGGAACTTTACACTTTCAAAAAGAGAAAGCTACTTTGAGGATATATTTCCAACACTAAAAAGAAATTGGAAAAAAAAGTTTGAATTTAAAATAGGAGAGAAAAAAATTAGAACAAATAGAAAGAGACTCTATAAAGTGGTGGGTGATTCAATCTCAATTAAACTATATTCACTTATTTAACGTATATTTAACGTAAATATTCTTTCTTTTAACTCTTCTAATTTTTTTCTATTTTATCTTTAAATTAATATTTTATTTTATTTTATTATTATGAGAATTGCGTTATTTTTTATTTTTTTAAAATATTTGATGTACATGAAGTGACAATTTTGAATTGAAAGAAAGGTGGAGGAGTAATTTTTTTTAATATTTTAATCATTTTCTATTTTTTAAATATTTATTAAATATTTATTAAATAACTAATTATTCTTATAATTAATTAAAAACTGTTTTTTTTAAATACTAGGTAAAAATTTGTTATGAAATTTAAATTTTAAATATGGAATAGTTTGTCAAATGTGAAATGAAAGAAACAATTTATTAAACGTGTAATAATTTATTAGATATGGAAATGTTCTCACGACATGAAACAATTTACTTTTTCATATCTTTATCACTTGAAAATTATATAATTTTTATCTCTTCTTATTATTTAATTTAGTTGACATATTTAATTTAATTTTTAATATTAAACATAATTATATATAAATGATAAAAATAAAAATTGGATACACAAACACTATTTTAATTTAATTGACATCTTTTCTTTAATTTTTAAACATAATTATATATAGATGATAAAAATAAAAAAAGGCATGATACTAGTTATTGAAACTAGTTATTTATTTATAATATAAAGACATTTTAAATGATTAATTAATTTCTAACTAATATAAATTTGATTGTTTTAATTTGACTTTTTATTGAAAAAAAAATTGAATTTTAAAGTATTTTCTATTTTTATGTAAATACCTTCCAATATTATTTGATTTTATCATTAATTCACTCTTGGAAAATAAATGTGCGAACGAGTAAAATGATTGATGAGTTGTAGATAAGAAAATAAAAATAAAAATATTAACATCATTTAGTTAGTTGACAACAAAAATTAAATAATAAAGATATTTTAAAAACTAAATAAAATAATTTTTTTAATAAAAACTCAATTGAAATTATTAAATTTATAAAATACTTAAACTTTAATTAAATCTTTTTAAAAATAAATTTCTATAAAAATTTTAATTTTTTTTTCATAGTTTAAGATAATGTTGTTTACCTAAGCTATAACATACTTGTAAGGTAACCAATGTTACAACCTAATCACTAGACTAAGCCTTCAGTATATAAATGATAAGGTGTGTATTACTTATTTTTATGTATTTATTAATTAAATTGTATCTCAATTACATTGAATTCTTACACTGTTTTCATAAATACAAAAAAAAAGAGTATATCTTAAAAGGAAAAAAAACTTAATAGACAAAAAAAATGTTGATTTTATAATACAAAAATATTTCTAAGTAAATAAAATTTTTAGATTAATACTCATTTTGTTTTCTTTTTCTGTCCTCATTAATGTTTGTGATTTAGTAACATATGTATGTAGAATAAGCAAAACTATTGTACAATTGTTACTAAGGACATAATTGGTAACAAGGTGGATATAAAACTACCTATAATGCGTTGGTAGTAACACATCAAAATGGTTTATGAAGTTGTGGGACATTGAGAGGACAATGATTAAAGAACTTTAGGTTAGCAAGGTATTAATTATATTATGATTTTTTGCTTCGAATCAAAGAAAACCCTACAAAAAATTCCAATGTTTGATCATGTGTTGAAGGCTTATGTTTTTTCTTAGCAGTTATGGTTGACTTAAAAAATAGTTTTGGTTTTTAACTATTGTTTTTTTATGAATATGTTAATAAATAATCAACTCCAAACATCAAGTAAATATTTAAATTGGCTGATTAATTTTTAATAACTAGATCCGTCCAATAAACACTTATATTCTTGCAATATGCACATTTCACCATAAAACTAATACATAAAATAAGATAATGATTTCATGTATAGCTAGGTTTTTTTCTATGCTATTTCAATTGAGTTTTATATTCCATTTTCACATTTGGCTGTTTATTTTTTTTAAGTTTTGTGATTTTAAAAAAATGTGAAAAAAATAAACGAAGAAAAATACGATCATTATTAATAAAAATAGTACAAAATTTATTTTAATCACTAATGTTTATAAGAAAATATCAAAATGTTAAAATTAAAAGATATAAAAAATGCAAGAAAAAAAAAGTATGGAGAAGCATTTTGAAAAATATAAAAATAGAAATTACATGGTGTTATGTTACATAGAAGTGTCCATTGATAAATGATTGTGACACCCACTACGTGTACATTAGTTGCAAGGTTGGTGTGTGATCATTATAAGGACTCGTGTCTTTCCATTTGCTAACCCCTCCTTCCAAAACCAGTTCATCTTGTGATCTCATCAACATAACCATGTTCACCCAATTTTTCATCTTCTTTCTCCTCTTCACTCCCATCATCTCCACCACACCACATGAAACCCATGATTTCGTCCGTACCTTAGACCGCAAAATGTCGGGGTTGGACGAAAACCAAGAAAAGTTCAGCCGTTTCAGGTTAAGTTCCCATATACATCTTTTAACGTAATAAGCTCACAGTTGCAGCCATTACAGATACTTAAAAAATCTTTACACTGCAATCAATAACAGTTCCTAAAATTTTTATTACATCATTTGATATATTTCATACTCTCTTTTTTCACTCTATTTGTTTCTAAATTGCAATCTGTCTTTAGGTTTTGATCCACCATTTTTTCGAGATAACCATTCGTTTCTGTTTCTGCAGTTGTAGTCTTTAAAAATCCATGGTTTATCTTTAAATTGTGATCTAATGTTTTTAAAAGTTACTTATTGCATGAATTGTTGTTTTGAATTCCCTTACACAGGTTCTATTGGCACGACGTGGTGAGTGGACGCAACCCTTCTTCCATAGAAGTAGTTTCATCAGGGAAGAACTCAACGACGTCGTTCGGATCGGTGAACATGATAGAGAACCCTTTGACATTGGAACCCCAATTGAACTCTCAGTTGGTGGGGATGGCGCAGGGGTTCTATGCTTCGACGTCCCAGAGTGAGGTTACCTTGCTGATGGCTATGAACTTTGCCATCACTGAAGGGAAGTATAATGGTAGCAGCATCACCATTCTGGGAAGAAACCCTGTGTTCAACAAGAAGAGGGAGATGCCTGTGATTGGTGGAAGTGGCCTCTTTCGATTTGCTAGGGGTTATGCTCAGCTTAGGACTCACTGGTTCTCACCCTCCACTAGGGATGCCATTGTTGAGTACACTGTTTATGTTTTGCATTATTAAATATATAGCATGGTGCAATATTACTTATATGTGCCATACCATCTTGGACATTTTACCTTTCTACTTTCCTTTTATATTTAAATATTTATTTCTTATTTTCTGCTTTTGGGCCATTATTGATTTATAGACATTTATTTTTTAGTTAACAGAAATTCAGCACCCTGCATTTAATAAGGAGATTGGGACAAATATAGACATTTACTCGTTTAGTTAAAACAATTAGGAAATTTTATAAAGATAGTTGTTGAATGGTTTAATAGGAAAATGATATATCTCAAAAAAATATAAATTTGTTTTTAGAATGTTTTTAGATCAAAAAAATAATTTTGTTCTAGAACCTATATCATAACATGTACCAAAATTTGAGCTCATCAACGTATAAATATATAATGACTTCATTTTTCATATTTAGTGTACACACATTTATCACAAAAAATTATAAGTTTTTCATGCCATTATTTTGGAGTTTATTTCGGTCCATATAAATATTTTAGAAGTTTGCATACTTTGTTTTTTTGACCTGAAACAACAACCCTTCAAGTTGAGTCATATAAATTTGTTCTTCTAATTCACCATTCAAAAATATTGTCTTAACATCTATTTAGTGAATAACTAACTTATGATAGATGTTAGGGCTAACAACACGAGGAAATCCTAGTAACTAGGACAAATTTATCAAAGTAATCATTATGTTGAATTTTGAATAAAATCTTTCACTAGTAATCTTGCCTTATCTTTTTCTATGGGTCCATCAAGATGATATTTTTTCTTAATGATTCACTTACAACCAATGAGTTTTACTCCTTAAAAAAAATCTATTGAAGTCCATGTATTTTTTTTTCTTAATTGAATCAATTTTAATCCTACTAGCCTTATTCCAATGTTTTGCATTAGGAGCATAAAAAACTTCTAAACAAATTCTTGAATTATTTTTAACAAGGTAAGTGTAAAAGTCATCTCCAAAGAAGAATTCTTTTCTTTGTCTTTTATTTATCCTCAAATCCTCGACATCACTGTCGATATATATATATATATATATATATATATATATGTATGTATATGTGTGTGTTGTTCATTAACCATTAAGGGAAAAATATGCTTAAAGAACTCAACATTTTTCATATATACTATAATATTATGTTCAATTACATTATTTTTAAGAATAAAATGTAAGAATATTATGTGGCACCTCACGATTATTTATCTTATTAATTGATCAATTACCTTATATTATTGGTAATTACTAGATAGACGTAATTACTATTACCATAAATAATTAGGGTTTCCCCTTGGGTGTATTATAAATAGAGATTACCAAACAACTAAAGAGACGAGACACTCTCATATTCTAACATCACACGGTCGAAACTCATTCCCTAAAGGGATTTTCGAGCCTCTCATCTCTTTGTCTCTCTGCTCACATAATTCCATTCTAAGCGATACACCCTAAAGGGGAACCCGATCAAGATCATGTCTTCGTCCCTCAGTCATACGATCACGGGTCTACCAGGGAACCCGATCAAGATCATGTCTTCGTCCCTCAGCCATACGATCACGGGTCTACCAGGTATTATTTAATCATCATTATTCTCGTTTCATTATATGATTGAGGAATCCTAATCCAACATAAAATACCTATAAGCAATATTACGTCTGCATAACCTAAAAACATATGATAAGAAGTTTTAGAACATATTTCCTTTTCTTAGAACAAGGTAACATCCCTTTAACTAGATACCCACACTCTTAGATATTTAAGATTAAGTTGATAACCTTCCCATAACTCAATGTTTTTTCTTATGTAATATCCTAGTTTGTAAAAAATATTTTAAAAGAAATGCTTCACCCCAAATATTATCATGAAAACTAGAACTAGTATTCATAATTTCTTTAATGCTCAGTTTGGATATGAGTGAATATTATTTAGTTGGATAGAAAGGCATTGATTTGCAGAGGAAATTTGTTTATATCAACCTAATTGTGGAGAATTGAGAGAAATGAGTGGAGAAGTTCAAACTTGTTCCTCACATAGATGTTGAGATTTAAGAGGAAAACCACCTCAGCAATGTCATTTTTCTTTTTTTTGTCTTGCAAATAAACTGAGCATGGAGAGAGTAGGGCCATTTTTTCATTTTAATAGTAAATGTATTTTATTTTTGTTATTTACATTTTGTTGTTGTCTGTATTTACGTATCTTTACAAAATATCAATTTATAATTTAAATTTAAAAATAATAATAAAATATATTAATTAATTTATTATTATATATAAATATTTTAATTGATTATATATATAATTGATTATATAATATCAGATAATAAAATAATATTAAATAATAATAATATTTAATAAAATTATAATTAAAAATAAATATGAACAATTATAATAATGAATATATAATTATTTATAAAAAACATAAATTTATACAATAATAATGTTGATTATAAAAATAAAAATATATAATATTATTATTATTATTTAAATTTGAAATAAAAGTTACTTTTAATTAAATTTTTGTAATAATGAATATTTAAATATTATTTATTTTTATTTAATATTTTTTATATAATAATATTAATAATTTATATATTTTAAATATTAAGGTTATAATTTTTAAAAATAAATATTTTAATATATATTTTAATTTATTTTAAATTATTTTTCAAATGTTTTTTACAATTTTTAATATTACAATTAAATATTTTTTTTTTGAAATTTGTTGACAATGATAACTAATTCGTATTTCTTGTAAAAATAATAATTCGTATAGGGAAATTGATTTTGTTAAAACAAATCAAGAGATTTTATCTTCTTGTTCTTCGTGAAACCAGTTTTCAATTTTACAGGGGCACTCACAATACAAACTTTTTTTTTTTTAAATAAAAGCTTTCATATTAGGTATCACTATGCCACTTAAGATCTCAGCTAGGCTGACACCTCAAGTAACAACAATCATTTACCATCACGTGAAAAAAAAATATTATTAAACAAAAGAAAAAAGAAAAGAAAAAGAAAAAAATACAAAAATACGGGGGGACTAGACCAAAACCCATATGTTAACAAAAACGATACATAGGTAGACTATACCTATTCATAAAGAATTCTAAGAAAGGACAAGGTGGAAGCCTATTATACCAAAGAAAAGGTTCTCTATGAAAAAATCCTAAATTAGCCAACTTATCAACACACGCATTTCCTTCACGAAAAATATGAGTAACTGTAAACCTAATTTTCCCACAGTAATTAAGACAAGCATTCCATCGATTACGAAGCATCCAAGGAACATTTGTCCTAGCAGTAAACGCAACACAAACCAAAGCAGAATCACATTCCAGCCAGACATTAGTAAGCCCCATCTTTTGAGCTTCCTCCATAGCATGTATAACCCCATAAAACTCAGCAACCAGAGCAGTCTGAACTTTAAGAAACGCAGAAAAAGCTCCAATAAATTCCCCCATACTCCCACGAAAAATACCTCCGCAAGTAGCAAGACCAGGATATCCCCTAGCAGCCCCATCAGTGTTAATTTTTACCTAGCCTGGTGAAGGAAACTCCCATCTAACAGGAAGAGGACGTAGAACTTTACCAGTACGAGTGTTAATACCAAAAAACTTTAGCACATTGAAATCAAACATATCATTCTTCATTGAAGCTTTAGACGAATTACCCACTAGACAAGTTAAGTCTTTAATAACCAAAATAGCCCTAGAAACCTCAATCTTATCCTGAAAACGAGCATAATTCCTCATACGCCATATCATCCAAATAGAAAAAGTTATCACAGCTAGCTTAATTAATTTAACCAACGAACTACCATCACTCTTAATAAAAGAAAGAAGATCATCCTTATTAGAGAAATGATAAGTAGGAAAAATGTGTTGAACCCAACTCCAAATACGCAAAGCATTAGCACATTCAAAAAATAAATGTTGAATAGATTCCTCGTGCTTTTCACAAAGCGTACACATAGAACAAATATGCAAACCTTTATTTTGAATATGCTGATCTGTAGGAAGCCGCCCATGAAAAACTTTCCAAAGGACAAGAGTTTTGGAAGGCGGAATATATGAAGACCAAATAAATTTACCCCAACCACAAGAAACCCCTGGATCCAAGAAAAAAGTCCTAGCTGATTTAAGAGTGAAACGACCAGACTCATCTAGAATCCAATTAGGAATATCCTGTACCGCCCTAACCATGATATGACTAAAAAGATGAGGCATCTGCTGTAAAGACAATGGAATACTCCAATCACTACCTGTCCAAAACTGAGAGACTGTATCCGGAATACTAGCACCATCAGATAATCCTGCAATATTTGCTAAAGAAAAAGTAGCACACCATTTATCATTCCAAAAATTAATAAGAGAACCTGTACCAACAGTCCAAGAAGTATAATCAAGTATAGTAGAATAAAACTGCTTAATTCCAGGCCAAAGAGATGACAATCTATAAACCATTCGAAACTCATATTTTGATTTAAGGACCCTAGCTTTTAAGAGCAAAGACCAAGGCTTGTTGCTATAAGCAAAGTTCCAAGCAAGCTTAAGAAGATAAGCATTATTTTCATGGTGAAGGTTAATAATTTTCAAACCTCCATTCTCAAGGGGAGAACAAATCGTATCCCATTTAACAGTAGCTATACCTTTTTTCAGAATATCACCAGTCCAGATAAAATTTCGACACCACTGTTCAACTTGCTTAAGAAGAGAAACAGGCCATTTATACAAATTAAAACTATAAGCTAGAAGACCCGTAATCACCGTATTGACCAACTGAACTCGACCCATCATGCTAAGAGATTTACCTTTCCAAGAAGCTAGCTTCAATTTGACTTTATCAGCCAAAGGTTGAAGAAAACGACCCCTTGGAGCACCAACAAAGATAGGCACTCCTAAATAAGTGAAAGGCAAACAACCATGACTACAAGAAAGAATACGCTGAATTTTGGTGACAAATCTTGTAGAATTATCCATGGTGAAAAAACTACTCTTAGAATTATTAACATATTGACCAGAGAAATCACCATATGTTTTTAGAAAATTTCTCAAATTTCTAAGAGACTTAGTATTTGCCCCATAGAAAATAAAAATGTCATCCGCATATAAAATATGAGAGGGAGTGAGAAAACCTTGTGGACTAGCCATATGTAGAATCTTCTTATCATTCACAAGCTTTGAGAGACCTCTACTAAGAACTTCCTCTGCAAGACAAAAAAGTATAGGAGACAAAGGATCACCTTGTCTAACACCTCTACTACAAGGAAAATAACCCACCAAACTACCATTTATTCTGATAGAAAGCATAGCTGAACGGAGAATAGTACTAATCCAACCGACAAACGAGGGGTGAAAACCAAAGCGTGACAAAACTGGTAGTAAAAATTTCCAACTTAGAGTGTCAAAAGCTTTGTGAATATCAACTTTGTAAGCCACATTGCCTCCGTGAACCTTTTTAGAAAGCAAGTTAATAGCTTCAGAAGCAATACTAATACAATCTTGAATCTGTCTGCCCTGCACAAACCCATACTGATTAGGAGAAATAATTCTGGCAGCCACAAGAGCAAGCCGATCTGCCAAAATCTTGGAAATAATCTTAAATTTAAAATTAGCAACAGCAATTGGCCTGTAATCTTTAATAGATTCAGCACCCTGAATCTTAGGAATAAGAGATACCACATTACTGTTCATTCCAGGGAGAACCCAGTTTTGTTTAAAAAACTGTTGGACTGCATTACAAACATCTGTCCCAATAATATCCCAACAAGAATGATAAAAAACACCACCAAAGCCATCAGGACCTGGAGCACTATTACCATTAAGGTTAAAAACAGCATTCTTGATCTCCAAAAAATCAGGACATTTAAGCAACATCATATTTTCCTCAGAGGAAACCAACTCAGGAATATAAGTACCAATAAAATCTTCCATATTGTTTGCATCCTGATCATGAGAAATAGACTCGGCATAAAGAGTTTTATAAAAGTCCAAAATATGTTCCTCAATGAGTGTAGGATCCTCAGTAACAACATTATCAATTCGTAGACGATGAATCCCACTAAAATTATTCCTCCTCTTGACCACAGCATGGAAAAAAGCAGTATTTCTATCCCCATCTTTAAACCAAAGCATTTTAGCTCTTTCTTTCCAAAACAAATATTGACAGTGAAGAGCCTGATCAAGCTCCTCTTTAGCGATCCTTTCTTGACAGAGAAGTCCATCAATATCAGACATACTAGCAGTCTCTAAATTTTGTTGAATACCAAGCAGAAGACCCTGTTTAAAAAGAACTGCATTGTGAACATTACCAAAAGAATTTTTATTCCAGTCACGTAGCTCAACTTTCAACCTTTTTAACTTATGATGTAAAATAAACATAGGACAACCAACAACCTTATTAGCCCAAGAATCATGAATAAGCTTCATACATGAAGCGTCTTGAAGCCACATAGAAAAGAAACGAAAATTGCTAACCTTCTTCAAAGAATTACTAGCAAGACTAGTAAGAATAGGGGAATGATCAGAACAATTTTTAACAAGAACCTGATAAGTACAAGAATCCCATTCATCCAAACACACTTCGTTACATAACGCCCTATCCAATTTTCTATGAATTCTATGGAACCCTCTCCTTCCATTACACCAAGTATAGCAAGTACCGGTAAAAGGCATACAAGAAAGATCATTAGTATTAATCCAATCAAGGAATTCATTGCAAGAAACTTGATTAGGAGCCACCCCTCCTTTACAGTCATCGGCTGAGAGCACAGCATTAAAATCACCCATAATACACCAAGACCCTATGAAGGAACTAAGATCCCTCCACAAAACCCGTCTAGCCACGTATGTGGTAGCACCATAAACACCTACAAAACTAAAACATTTATCATACAAATGACAAGTTACAGAAATAAATTGTTCATTTACCAAGAAATTTCGAACCAAATTAGGAACCGACAAGTAGAACTCTCACAAACTCAAGATTCTCTTTTGCACCACTGCTAGCATTCTGAGCACGGTAAACTAGAAACTTCATTCAAAAATGCATGATGTTCTAGCTAAGATAGATAATCCTTAGTGAGAGCATCAAAGATAATCCAGAAGCAATGGTTACCAGTTCTAATGTCCTGTCTTCTGCTCGGCCTCCCTTCTAAGGGCTCGATGCTTATCTCTTTCCAGACTTAATTCCTAAACCCCTCCGATAACTCCTCCAAAACTCTTTATGGAGATTCTGGGTCAGCCTCTACCACACAGCTCCTCACAACCGTCTGATGGACCAGTTTTGCGGTGCCCATCAACCCCTGGACGCTCACAGGCTGTTTTTTGACATGAAGATCCGTGGGCATTGCCCAAATGTTATCTCTTTCACCACTTTTATTAATGGGTATTGCTTGGTTTGTGGAATTAGGGACGTGCGCAAGGATGTTCGATGAAATGCTTGAGAGTGGCGTGGAGCCGAATTCGGTGACTTACAGTGTTTTGATTCGCGGTGTTCTTTGGGAGAGGGATGTGGAAGGTGGGAGGGAGTTGATATGCAGGTTGTGGGAGATGATGAGTGTGGAAGCTGAAGATTCGGTGAAGACCGCGGCATTTGCAAATTTGGTTGGTTCTTTGTGCAGGTAGGGGTTTCTTGGTGAAGTGTTTAGGATTGCTGAGGAGTTGCCGTTCGGGAGTGGTCTTTTTGAGGAGGTTGCTTATGGACAGATGGTGGATTCACTTTGCAGAGTTGAGAGGCATAATGGGGCAGCTAGGATTGTTTATGTAATGAGGAAAAGAGGGTTTGTTCCGGGTGAGGTGTCGTATAATTATGTCATTCATGGGCTTAGCAGGGATGGTGATTGTACGAGGGCTTATCAGTTGGGTTTATGTTATCTGAGCATACTTATAAGGTACTCGTGGAAGCTCTTTGCGAAGTGTTGGATGTGGACAAGGCGAAGGAAGTTTTGAAACTCATGCTGAGTAAGGAAGGTGTTGACAAGACTAGGATTTACAACATTTACTTGAGAGCTCTTTGTCTTTTGAACAATTCGACAGAGCTTTTGAATTTGCTTGTGTTTATGCCTGAGAACCAGTATCTGACTGGTGTGATCTCCCTCAACACGGTAATCAATGGCTTTTGCAAGATGGGTAGGGTTGATGAAGCATCAAAGGTATTGCATGATATGTTAATGGGAAAATTTGCTGCACCTGATGTTGTGACCTTCACTACTTTGATTTATGGTATGTTGGATGCTGCAAGCATCAATGAAGCTCATGATCTGTTTCATAAGCTGATGCCGGAAAACGGAATAAAACCTAGTGTTGTGACTTATAATGCTCTTCTCCGAGGTTTGTTCAAACTAAAGCGACCAATGATGCATTGATGGTTCTTGATGACATGGTAAATGATGGTATTACGGCAGATAGTACCACATATACAGTTGTGATAGAGAAGGTCTATGTGAATCTGACCAAGCTGAAGAAGCAAAGAGATTTTGGCACAATGTTATATGGCCTTCAGGGGTTCATGATAATTTGTTTATGCAGCAATTCTGAAAGGGTTCTGCCGCTCTGGCAATTTTAACGAGGCTTGTCATTTCTTGTATGAGTTGGTAGATTCTGGGGTCTCTCCGAATATATTTAGTTACAATATTCTGATCAACTGTGCATGCAATCTTGGTCTGAAAAGTGAAGCTTACCAAATTGTCAAGAGATGAAAAAGAATGGGCTCACTCCTGATTCTATGACATGGAGAATTCTTGACAAGTTAAATGGCAAAGGGGTGAAGGACATCCATTCTGAAGATCCTACCATGTCAACATTTTATGAGCCACGACATGAAGTTAGGATTGAAGTAAATTAGGTTTGTGCTTTAAAATATGAACAAAAAATTGTGGTTTCATTCAAAGGGTCTAAAGCATTAGGGACGTGATTTGGAGGCACTGATTCAGAGAGCTTTAAATACATTCATATTTTCAAATTGCACCATAAAATTTAAAATTGATTCAAAGGGTCTAAATGGATTAAAAGTCCATAGACAAGCTCAAACGATGAAGCTATAAGATGAAATCTCCTACCGCAAGTTCAATCCATTAACCACTCGAAATAACTAGCCACAATTATTAGGTACAAAAAGAAGGCTACAATAGGATTATGAGTTCTTTCATAACAGAAAATTAGATTTTTTTAAAAAAATTTGGTAAAGGATGTTTTATATTAAGTTTTTAAAAAAAATACTTTTATTTTAATTTTAAATAGATAAAATAAATATATCAAATCTTTAGTAAAAAAATTCACATGGGTGATTTTAATAATTGCTTTTATAATGAATTATAACTTTATATAATTTATTACTAATTTTTAATAAAAAATTAACATCAAAACTAAAATTGAAAATATAAATATTAAAACATTCCATATTTGAGTTGTTGGACAAACTCATTAAGAGTAAAAGCAAGTTGAAATAACTAGCCAAAATTGTAATCTACAAAAATAGGCTATAACAAGTTTAGGACTTTAGAGTATGTTAGATTATTTTTTATGATTCACTTGTTTATTTATGTATTGTGATAATTTTTTATATTGACTTATAATTTTGTAGGATTGATTTCTATATTTTCTCATATTTAATTATTTCTTTCCTTATCTTTTGTAACCTATTCACATCATGTCTACCAATTTAATATCCATTTTAGACTATTCGTTAACCGATATCTTCTTTTTCTTTCTCAATATTTGTAACCTTAGAATTGATAAAGATACTGGCTTCTGTTTTTCATAGATATTTAATCTCAATTTCACAAATAAAGAAAGGTAACAAAATCGTATGCAATACATCTATCTAAAAATAGAATTAGAAAACATATATTTTTCATAACAAAACAAAAATAAGAGTAAAAAGAGAAAGAGAAGAAACAAAATGCGTGTAACGAAAAGGATGTGAAAGGAAATAATCATCTGTGTGTTATTCTCAAGAAAAAAATGTAGTATAATACACAACCGAAAATAAAAGAAAAACTAGAAACACTATAAACCAAAAAAAGAAAAACTAACCAAAGCTAAAGCTAGTCCAGAAAATGCTTAGCATCTCACAAAAAAATAAATCGATGAAGAACATATTGTTTTATCAGTCTTCCTTAAGTTGGGAATATACCTCAGTTTGAAAAACAAACACTTGAACACAACAGGAGGATGCGTCTTGGTAAAAATATCTACAACTTGATATTGGAAGAAATAAAACATCAGAATTGAAGGATTCTATATGGTATTTGTCACATGTAATACGTTTGTTTGTAATAGCAGTAGAGGTAGAAGACCTAAAGGTTGTTTGGAAATCTTCTAGTATATAGGAGGCTTTCAAAGTGGTGTAGATCATCGAAGGTTCACAATAAGTTTAGTATCAGTATCATAATTAACAATGTTTTCATTAGTTTGGAGATTACTTATTGATATTTCGAAGATTATCATCTTGATATTTTAAGTTAACTTTATCATAACTCTAAATGTAATCGTAAGATATGGGTAAAGATATCTCATTTTGATTTATTTCAATATTATAATTTGAATGATAGGGGATTTTTTTTTCATGAAAGGTGACATGTCGAGAAACATTAATTTTATTACTCTTAAAGTTAAGAAACAACTATCCTTTAGTTTGAGGTTTAAAACCAAGGAAAATTTTAGGGTAATTTGACTATCCAATTTCTTTGTATTAACAATCAAGGTATTAACATATCAAAGGCATCCAAAGACATATAAGAGAGAAACGTCATAAAGTTTTTCATAAGGAGAAACATTATTAAGCAAAGGTATTGAAATACAATTAATTCAAAGAGAACCATGCAAAACAACATAACACCACAATTTCATAGCCAAATTAGACTGAAAAGGCAAGGCACAAGTGAGATTTAAAAGGTGTTGCTACTTTTTTTTACACAATATCATTTTGTTCAAGGGTTTTAACACAACATATTATGCATTTATAGGAAAATTATTGTTTCATAGAATACTCAGGTCTAATGTCAGTCTGAATAGCTTTGACATTACAACTAATTGATCTTCAATTTGAGTGGTAAAATTCATTATAAGATTTCGAGTTTTAGATTTGTTATTCATTAGGAAAAGCTAAGTACAACATGTGTGATCATCAACAATAATGAGAAAGAACATTTGACTATGCATAGAAATAACCGTGCAGGGTCCCCATATGTCTATTTGAAGCAAATTAAAAGACTTTAAAGCATGTGAATCACTTAAAGAAAAAATTTGGGCCCTTCTGAAATACCATAGGTCAATGTTCTTAATGTTACATATAGGTTCAACAATAACAAATTGAATGGTGGAGTTTGAACAACATGTTTATTAAGAATGTATAAGCCAATAATCATGTCAACCATACCAATCCTCTATTTTGTTTTCATATCTTGTATGATACAATATTTTGGATGAAAAGTCAACTAATAATTGAAAGAAGATGTAAGTTTAGATACTAAGATGAGATTAAAGGAAAAATCAAGTATATCCAAAATATTAACGAGATAGAATTTGTCATTGAATTTTCCAGTTCCAGAATGAATCACATAAACATGTTGTCCAGTTGAGAGTTTAACAGAAACAGGTTTGATAGGATAATAAGTTTTAAAATTAGATAAAAAGGCACACACATGACTAATGGCTCCAAAATCAATAATCTAAGAAGTTTGATATGAATCAATGTGATTAACAAATATATTACTTGTTGGTGAGTTTTATTGAATAGAATGAGTGGATATAGATCTCACTTGATTCACTTGAGACTAACCAACAATGTTGTTACTTTCCTATAAAAGATTCATGAATGTTTTATTACTATAAAAAAATTATTAAATAAAAACTAATTTTAGAGACCATATACTAAATTAGAAACCATTTTATAAACTAAAAACATTATTGGTATCTAAAGTAATTTTTATTATTAGTAAAAGTTTATAAAGTAGTTTCTAAATTGGTATGTGACTATTAGCTATCAAGATTTTGGCTACTAACTACTTAATATTCTAAATTAATCTCTATTAATCTTTTAGAGGCTAATTTATAATCTAAAATCTTAATAGCTAAAATTTAGTAGCTAATTTAGATACCAAATTTTTAATAATAATAGAAACTAGTTTAGATACCAATATTTTTTTAGTCTCTAAAATAATATCTAATTTAATCAATATAACGACTAATTATTTTTAGTCTCTAAATTTGATTGTTATTTAATAATTTTCTTTTTATTTATCGTGTTGAGAAGAAATGCGAATGTCACAACTCTTTTGATTCTTTAGGTTGTGTTTTGATAGAGAAGTGAAAGTGTGAAAATTTGAGGGAGTGGATTTGTGAGGATTTAAAAGGAAAATGTGAAGAAAGTGAGTGTGTTTGGATTGTGGTATGTTAGAATAGATTTGTGAGAAAAATTCACTAGTGTAGAGCAGTGCTTTAATGACGGTTAAAAAGGCCACATAAAGACGATTCGAGAATCGTCGTTATTTTGGGTGTCATTGTAAATCAGTTGTTTATAACAATGGTTCTAAAACCGTCGTTATAAAACCACATTAACGACACGTGTAAAAAACTATTGTTATTCTGCTAAATAAACAATAATTTGTCTTTAAAAAAATGTATTCTTAAAGACGGTTCCCATTGGAACCGTCATTATAAATGCTTGCTAAATAAAATAAAAGACATATTTTTAAAGACGATAAATGTAATTTTTTTTAAATATTTTATTATTATATATATACACTCTAATCCTGCATAAAATTAATTTCCAAAACAATAATGCATGTAATATCATAATTTAAATATGAAAGTCTACATACAACAAATTAGTACATATAACATTATACAAAAAGTTCTATATATATATGAAAAAGTTTTGTCATTCTAATAATTAATCTATCCTAAAGTGTTATACATGGTTGCCTTAAGGTGCATCCAAGTGAGTTTCTTTGCATTTGCACTTCCCTTCCCACTCAACATGTTATATCCAGAATAAGCACTGAAATAATAAAATTTCATGTTAGAACACATAACATTATGTAATGTACGAGTAATAAATTTGTGAATGTAATATAATCATAATGGTTTGATAAATTTCTAATATACTAGAAAACATCATGCAAATTTTAGAATTTTCTGACAAGTGAAAGTATGGAACTAAAACCTTAAAATACCTGAAAAAGACCTAAATAATACTTATAAATAAAAAAAAATAGTAAATGGTAGATTTTTAGAATTTTGGTCCACCCCAATCCTCTTTGGGATTGATCACGTTATTTGCTAGCTCGTTTTGAGCAACTTTCAATTTTTACGCGTCTCCATCCGACTTTTTTGTTAAAAGTTATGACTATTTGAAGTTTTTTCATGATAATTTTTTGCAACTCCAAATCTATCACTCTTCTCTTCAATGTCAGGACTCCTCCATCAAATATCCACTAAATGAAGTTCTAACAAACCCTAAAATACATGCAAATATTTATTATAAAATTAATTAAAAATTTAAAAAGTAATAACTAACCTTTTATAGTGTAGTTGTGGGTGCATCAAAGTCCGTGGTGGATAGTGAGATGTCTGGCGCGGTAGAGAGGTGAAAAGGAGGTCCGAGAGGTGTTGGAGGCGTGCAGACGTCCTGGTAGCGTTAACCGTTGGCGGCGGAGCGAGTGAGCTGTTTGCGCATGCAGAGGAGACATGCGACACGGTGGCTGCAACGTCTGACGATGAATGTAGAGGGAGAGAGCTTGCAGTGATGGTGGCAGGGGGGGAAGCTCAGTGGCACGAAGGAGAGGAGTGGAGCATGGTGTCGCGGAGGAAGAAATGAGGCGACGACGTGAATGGAGTGTTGGATGGATGGAGAAGAAGAAATGAGGGCGCAAGATGGAGAACAAGAGTGAGTGCGAGAGCACATAATGGACAAATTTTTATTTTTATTTACCTTTATAACGATAGCTAAGTGGGTAACAATCTTTATTTTTTTAAAAAAAATCATTTATAATGATGGTTAGGTGGGAGAACCGTCATAATTTCTCACTATGACCATTATTAACTACAGTTATAACTACAACCGTCGTTATAAATCCTCGAAAATTCAAATTATTTATGAAAATGCCACTGCGCTTTTTGTTACAACGGGTTTCTACCAAGTGTCATTATTCGTAGTCGTGATTGTGCCTTTTGGTACTAATGATTTATTGAAGTTTGTGAGTGATGTGATGGTTGTGAAAGTATTTTAATTTTTTAAAAATGTAAAATGTAAGATTACAAATTCACCGTTGTCTTTAAAAAAATACAATTATCAAATATTAAGTATTTTTGTGTAAATTTAGGTGAATTAAAATCATGTAAGTTATTTCCGATATAGTTGAGTAATTAATTTTGGAAAAAAAATACAAGTTACTTGAAGAAAAATAATTTACATATAAAATTATAAATATATGTAAAATTATAAATTGTTATATAGAATAAATAATTTTAATATTCATAAATTTAAAAATTATTATAATTAAAAAATAATTTTGTATTAAATATAAATAATATTAATATATTTATAATAATAATTATTATTATATAATTTGTTTATTAAAAATAACTATATATTTTTTATTATAAGTTTATTTTATTATTAATTTTATTAATTATTATTATTTTATTTTATTAAAATATTTGTGTTTGTTAATTTAGGTAATAACTAATATTTGTAATGAAGTATAACTTTTATTAATAAAAAATGTAAAAAAAAGAAGATGAAAAGTGCATTAAAAGAATATGAAATCGGTTCTTTAAAAAGAAGTAAAGGATAAAATTAGAAAAAACACAACGTGAGTGGACTTTCCATGATTTCTAGAGATGATATTTACTAATTTTCAGTATATCCATTTTTTTTTCATGCAAAACCATAAATCCAATAAGTGATATATTCTCAAATCCTTGCTCCACATTTTCCCAATGAATATAAACCTTTCTATTGTAACCATTCTTGAATTTGTTTTCCTCTTTTGATTTGAGGGAAACTTGTGCTTAGGATAACAGACATTTTCGTCTATAGTGAGAGCAAACCAGAGAAGCCTGATTGACATGTTGATTGGTGTTGACATTTAAGTTCACATTTTGTACTAAAAACTAGCAATGAAAGTGTTGCTGCGAAGTTTTCTTTCCTGTTCTACCACAAAAGAAAAAAATCTTGGTTATAGATAGAGTCGGATCTACAAGAAAAACATAAGATTTAATGTTGTTATATTGGTTGTTGAATTGACGAAAGAACTACATAACCTAGTCCTCATGGTTCTCTGAATAATAATGAAGGAAACCGAGTAAGAACATTTGGTTTCACAGGTGCATATGGGTTATGATGGGACACAAAATGCTAGTCTTGGAACTTGGTACAGGAGTACTAAACAGGTTGTGTTTCAATAAGGCAGTAGCAGTATTCTCGAGTCTCACGGTACTCTTACCTCCCCCACAATAAAAAGCATTACCCCAACAAACTTTAACACATTACTGCTATCTTCCTATGCCTTTTCCTTTAGGCAACTGTCTCAATTATTTGTTCTATCTTCCTTTATTTGTACAACACAAAAGAAAAAGAAAACCAACCACTCTTTCTTTTCATCTTTTCTTAATAACCAAAAATTTGACTGAATCACTATTAATCACTTTTCTCAACAACAACTATAATGCCATTAATCACTTGACTGAAAATCTGTATGCAAAAGGATTTCTGTTTTTCATTGATGTGATTCCAAAGGTTTTCAACTCGCAATTAATTTCCCTGGCGTGAACCATGGTCACGGCCACAGGCACTGGACCACGCTATATTCTCAGCTTCCCACACTGGAAACTGTTGAGAGATTCGCTGCCTCAGTAATAATTACAATGTTTCTTGCTTTGGAGCAAGCAAAATCCAAAGCCTGCAACACCTTATTCACATTTTTGGTCATGCCAAGAGTGGCTCAGTTTCCAGCACAAACAGTGGCCTTGAACTAAATTAGTAGACCTCTGAAGAAGGTGTAGTTCATGCATGCATGATTATTAAGCTCAAATCAGCTTCACAGTGGAGACAATAATGGCTACATATATTATGCTGCTAAATACGTGACCACTCTTGGATATGTGCAATAGTTTCACATGCAGAAATTGATATTTGACAATACATATACAAAGCCGTGTTCAATCACTTTCAAATTTTAATATTTATTAATGAGTATATCAATACTTCATAAAGAAATTCACTTGAAAGTGATTTATGCTCTGCCAAATCCTTTTTAATTTAATGTTCTGCGTCTGCTAAATTCATTAGCCATGCCATAGCATACATGCATGCATTTCATGTCCAATCTACATATGCAGACAAAACTTGTTCCCTCGAACATATGACAAACATGGTTCTGTGCCTTTTAGGATTTATGGACAAACAATGTCTGCAAAGCTTATGGGCTATGGCATTGTAACGTGATATTCATTGAATATTTTTGTTTAATTCAAATTATTTTAATTTTTCAAAAAAATAAAAGTCAAATAAAGTGGCTTACCTTTGTACTAGGGCAGCAGCTTACCTCGTGAATTAATTATGTAATTTCTTTTTTTTGTTTTTGTTTTTATTAATTAATTATGGCCTCTTAAATTATTATTTTTTACTATAAAATGACTTTGCTCCTGATTTTCTTGAATTAGAAGCACACCATAAACAATTAATTAGCAACAAGTTCATTAACATGAAGATAGTTTCTTGATGAGCACGTGTTTATTATAGGTATTTTCTTAATTTAAAAGCTTGTGATAACAATACAAATAATTTTAACAAGTACTTTGCTGCCTTTTTGAGTTGTTGTTTTGACGTATTTTTAGTGAACTCGTTTATATGTAGCATTCGTTGCAATGAATGTTAGTTTTTCGTGTCTATAACTACTAATTTTCCTCTTTAGTAATTGGTATTTTATATTATGATTTAAAAATTTCCGAGATATTCAGTTTTCTCTTTTTATACTGATCTTCTACACAAACCTAACGTATTGAATTGTTAGGGTTTGGGTTGAGTTTTTTTTTTTTTCAGTTTTTGTCTTTTCCACCGAGTTAAAAAAAAATGGTTTATCTTTACCTGAAATTGTTTGCCAAATGTTTAAAGTCTTTCTTTTAATAGAAAGAACAATTTAATTTCTCTTATGTTTCTGTATTTCTTTGATACAATTTTATAAAAATATCTAGAAATATGCCAACACGCGTGTCACTTGGCAATCAAACACACATGTACAGTGTCACTACATGTCAAACACCATTAATTTCTCTATTGCAAAAATTAAAAAATAATATAACATTATTAGCATATTTTATTTAATAAAAAAATTTATTTAGTAATTGTTGAATTAGCATGCATGCCAAGGCAGTGTCTGCCCCAGTCACTTTCCAACTGCACTCGGTTTAAAAGTTGAAACTTGAAACTTGAATCTTGAAACACTTCACCCGGCTTCAAACCAGCGCGTGCCTTCACTCTCCCCATCCCCTTTCAAATCTGCTTTCACTCCTTCAACTCCGACACGAAAGAAGAGTTAAAAAAACAACATCAACAACCAAAAAAACTACTTTAACAACATATAAGAAATCTTTCCTTTTCGGTATCCTCATTTTCCTTCTCTTATATCCATCTCCCTTGTACCAAAGCTGTGTCCTTTACCACAAAACCAACCCACATTCCCCATTCCCATGCAAAAACTCCATCTGGGTCATCTGCACTCCCCCTCAATGGAAACAACACCCTCTTCCACACCTTTCCAAGACCTTACAGAAGCTTCTCCAAAGCCTTCAAAGAAGACAACATTCACCTCTTTCATGACAGCCCCCTCCTTCAAAGAGGACACCTACTTCGTGTCCCACCTCAAACCCTCCGAGAAAAAGGCCCTTCAAGACCTCAGGGACAAACTCAAGGCCTCCTCGGACTCCTCCAACCCCGCTTCGATGTGGGGCGTGCCCCTGCTCGACGGCGGCGACAGAGGCGACGTGCTGCTCCTGAAGTTCCTCCGTGCGAGGGACTTCAGGGTCCACGACGCCCTTAACATGCTCCTCAAGTGCCTCGCGTGGAGGACCGAGTTCGGAGCTGACAACATTGTGGAGGAGGAGCTGGGATTCAAGGAGCTCGAAGGAGTGGTGGCTTACACTCACAGTTACGATAGAGAGGGGCACCCTGTGTGCTACAATGCCTATGGGGTGTTCAAGGATAAGGAGATGTATGAGAGAGTGTTCGGGGATGAGGAGAAGCTGCAGAGGTTCTTAAGGTGGAGGGTTCAGGTTCTGGAGAGAGGGGTGAAGATGCTTCACTTCAAGCCCGGCGGTATCAACTCGCTCATTCAGGTCACTGACCTGAAGGACATGCCCAAGAGAGAACTCAGGGTTGCTTCTAACCAGATACTCTCTCTCTTCCAAGATAACTATCCTGAAATGGTAGCTCGCAAGGTACTGTGTTATGTTGTTTTGTTGGGTAGAGTGGTTTAGATTTTATCAACCAAGTTCTTTGTTCGAGGATGGAGTGTTGTTGACTAAAAAATGTGATTGAAAGGGAAGACTTTGTTTAAGGTAGCTAATGAGGTTTCTTAGAACTAGATATTGAGGTGGATTATTCACTTTTATAATTTGCAAACAAAAAAATAGAATAAATGAAACTTTTTATGTATAAAAATAAAAACCAAGATTTTAAAAGCTGGTTCATGAATGCAATTTTGGCCAATGTCAAGGATTTTACCACAATTGTGACTGCATAAGTTGCATTTGTTAAGGAGCAGGATGAAACTGCTACTGCGATTTAAAATCTTTTAAAAAGCAAACTTGTATGCGTTAACTTTTGCTGAAATTCTTTCATTTTTTCAAGCTAAATTTAATTTAGTACAGAAGTTTAGTTTATTTTATGTGTGCTTTTCCGAACAGGTCATTGGTTTTTTGCTTGTTATTTTTGTCATGTCGTCTACACCTTTTAGTTTTGGTGTGATGGGAATTTAACTACTCTGTCTCATTTTCTTGCTTTCAGATTTTCATCAATGTGCCATGGTACTTCAGCGTGTTGTATTCAATGTTCAGTCCGTTTCTGACCCAAAGAACCAAGAGCAAGTTTTTGATCTCTAAGGAGGGAAATGCTGCAGAGACACTCTACAAGTAAATTAGTTTTAAAAGTTTGATTCGGGAATGCCTTCTTTCTCTTAAAATTTATTTATAGAAAGATTTGAAATTGGCTCTCAAGTTTCATCTTCCTTACAATTTCGTCTCAGAGTTTTGTTTCATTCATTATTATTTTGAATTGAAGTTGTCTTTCTTTGGTATCCTTTGTCTTTTGTTCAGATTTATAAGGCCAGAGAATATTCCTGTTAGGTATGGTGGATTGAGTCGACCCAGCGATTTGGATAATGGTCCCCCAAAACCTGCTTCTGAGTTCACAGTTAAAGCTGGAGAGAAAGTGAACATACAAATAGAAGGAATAGAGGTTACAATTTTCTAATTTCATTCTTCATTTATCCTATCAGAATTGTCAAGTTTCTTCATTTTGGTTTTGAATTTAATTAAAATGCATTAATATTACAAAGATGTTTACATTGCCAATAATCATATATTGTCTAGTATTCTTCTTTTGTAGTAGTTACTTTAAAGAGTAAAAATGTTATAGAATGACAGTATTGTTTTATACTGTTATCTAGTAGTTATCTTAAGTTATGATTAAAAGAAAATGTAAAATTGTTTTCCACTTTCTGTGAATGATGCTGCTGGTTGAACTCTTAAAATGCTTGTTTTAGGTACATATGGAAAAGGTTATAGATTTGTTGTTAACTTGTTGTTATTGGGTGATAGAGTGGTGCAACTATCACATGGGATATTGTGGTGGGAGGCTGGGACCTGGAATATAGTGCTGAATTTGTCCCAATTGCTCAAGGTAGTTACACCTTGGCAGTTGATAAGGCAAGGAAGATTGAGGCCACAGAAGAAGCAATCCACAACTCTTTCACATCAAAAGAAGCTGGCAAAATGGTACTCTCTGTTGATAACTCTGCTTCAAGGAAGAAAAAAGTTGCTGCTTATCGCTATTTTGTGCGCAAATGCAGCAACACGCCATCTTCAGAGCTTCAATTAAGCCCCAAATAATTGTACCAACTACATATAAACGTAATATTTTGCTTATGTAGTTAAATCTCTAAGTTTTTAAGTCTCTTGGGTTATGATTATGTACTTGGTTGAGGCAACTTAAAGGTAGTACTTAGTATTGTATTAGTATAATGTAAAAAATGAGAACAAAGGTGGTAGAGCATGATGATTTGGTGGTACATAAGAAAAAGCAAGTTGGTTTGCTTATACCATTTTACTATTGGTCGTAACTGTGATGACTTTTAGTGGCATGTGTGTGGAAAGTACTTTAATTTGGTCACAGAAGAGAATTGAATTGAGTGTTACCTGCTATGAATGGATTTGATTTGATATGGTATGATGTATGGTCCCTGCATGTGAAGGGTGATGATACACCAATGAAGACTTCACGGGCTCTGGATGTTGAAATTCAATGGTGCAGCATCTTTCCTTGTCTAATGTATTGATGATGATGTCTGCATTCTGCAATGGTTTAGTAATACAAATAAGTTTTTTCAAAAAAATATCAATACCAATTATTTGGATTGTGATTTCAAAATAGTATTTCATGGATTTTACGAGTTCTTATACTTTTATTTCATATCAGATTCAAAATATTTTAAGTATTTTGCCCCCACTATGCTCTGTTAAAAGTAATTATTTTCTGGAAATGTTTCAGAAAATTTTGTTGCTAGCCCCACACGCGAACTGCTTTTCCAGAAGCACTATGAATTTAGTCTTTTTTTTATGTAAGCCTTATTTACAAGCAATAAAGAAAGATCATTGAAATACTTTATTTTAAAAATGAGTATAATTCTAAAAAAATAAAAGAACGAGTGATGGCCCCTGTACGATTTTAGCAAGAGAAAAAGAAGCAGAAGAGTGAATAGAATTGAATGCTGATTTTGAGAGAAGTGGGGGTATGAAGGGTTAAGATGTTGAATGGAAGAAAAATGGTAGAAAATAGTGTGCAGGTTTATTGAGTTACTTTATTTAGAAGAATATTTCTAAATAACGAAAGTGTAGCAGCAGTTGCTTCTTCAGATTTATACATATGAAGACCAGCATTCATTTGAAGATGCCATGTTCTGAGTGAGTGCTGACCCTACTTTTGTTTTATTTGGTTAAAACAAGTGTTTCTACAAAAGTACAAGTACAAATTATGTTTAAAATAATTGCTTTATAGTCTTTTCTTTTTATTACAAAATTTTTACTTTTGCATCTAAGACAAAATGTTCTTATTTTACTATTTTAACAATATAATTAATAATATATATTCAAATATAATTAGAATTAATATATTAAGTTTTAAAATTAGAATAATTTTTTTTAACGATGTCAATTTATCAACACTATTTTTATTATGAAACACAAGTACATATATAGTGCTCGTTATCAAAGTATAAGTGTGTATAAAACTAAAATAAAATATGTAACTTCTTTGAAAAATTATTAACCGAGTGCATATTTAAAGTAGGAGTTGATGTGATTTCACCTCGAGTATAAGGTGAAGAAAGAAACTATGTTAGGATTCAAAACGTGATCGTTATATTTAGTTTTCTTAAATGTTTTCCTATATATTTTTCAAGTATTAAGTTATTTACCTTATTATTGTTTTTTAGGTTTAAATAATTTTCCAATCTCTAATATATATGACTATTTTTTTAGTATTTAATAAATATTTTCTTCAAATTAACTATTTAATGAAATAATTTTGTTTGTTTAAGTCTCATTATTTCCATCCGTGTAAGGAAAGGAGAGAGGATGAAAAAAAAGAACAAAAACATATATGTAGATTAGAAATAACACATAGAAAGAGTACCTAATATATGTAAGTAAGGAAAAGTAAATAAATAACATGGACAAAAAGTGTATACATGAATACTTAACATTGAACTTATGGGAGGTTGATTACCACCATAAGTTTACCTCAAAAACTTATGGAACAAGAAAGAAGAAACTAGTTTTGTCATAAGATCTACACATTAAAAACGTGTTGAAATATGAATGAGGTGTACAAGTTTTTGTTGAACATGATCATGAACAAAGTGTAAGTCGTTCAAAGTGTTTTGATTTTGAATCCGTGATGAAATTGACAGCAAGAAGGACAACATTAAAATTGTTGAAATATATTTTGGTATGTCAAAATAAAGAAGAAGTTCAATGAGAAGAGAGATAATTCAAGTGATTTCATCAAGCACCCAACTATGCTATTACTCGGCTTCAGTACTACTGCCATTTTCTATTTGTGTGACACCCATGAAACAATGTTTAAACCAATGTAAGTGTAATAGTTGGTGGTGAATGTTATATCGTCAATGTCAGACCCCATTCTTGAAACTAACAACAGATGAAGGCAAGTAACTACAAAGAAGTTCGTGATGCATGGTGCCTACAAGATATCGAAAAATTCTCTTCTTCATAGCTATATCGACCAGTCATCGGACGTCGTTGACTACTAGTAGTGGTGGACCACGTAAGCTAGGTCCCACAAGCGGCATGGGTCAGTGTCTCGTAAGCGGCACGCGCCAGGGTGCCGATGAGTTGTCAGACGTTGATCACCAAGATCCGCTGATGTGTCCTCGGCAACAGAGTGAGGGCGATGTGACATCGGGCGTTGGTGACTCAAACAGCGGAGCTGGACCACGAGAGGTGGATCCTAAACAACACACTATTTATCAGTAGGGGGAAGCTTAGATCACGAGGGTTCCATGTGTGTGGTGTAAATAACGCATTCAGGCGCGACACAAGTAAAGAACCACTGAAAGCGCTAAGGCCCATTAGGATTGCGTTCCAAGGGTAGGCAGCATGCATGACATGTGAATAGCTAGGGCATCCCAGGACGGATGGCCCCAGAGATTAGGTGCACAAGTTGGTACCCAGGTGGTCATTCTGTCAAAGGTTGCACTCCATTAAGGGAACCTTACGCGCTAGATTGCCCTAAGATTAGGTGATAGCGGCGCTAAGGCATACCCTAAAAAACCCTAAATGCAGGTAGCGAAAATAGCAGAAACCCTAAACTATATAAGGGGTAGTAATAAACCTCATAAGGTACACAAGTTTTATGCAGTCTTTTACACAGTTCTTGAAACGAGAGCTGAGATACACATTGGTGTTTCCTTGCCCAGTATTGACTTGAGCATCTGAGTGCAAACGGCCTTTAGAGCGTCCCTTTGTCTTTGCAGGTACAAGGTGTTTGATCGAAGAAAGGCACAAACCTAGGCAGAGAGAATTGGGCGTGCGATCGTCGTTAGAAGTACGAAGGCAATCGAGTCAACCGGGAACAATAACCTTGTAATGATGTTCATGAAGTTGATGCATGTATGATAGACTTTGTAATGTTTCAACTATAGATTTGTAAAGAGTTAGGTCTTGAACATCTATTAATCCATCTTGAGTAAGGCGCAAATAGGATTATTAGTTAGAGAGTAAGGAGAAAATTTTCATTAAAAATACATGATAGGAGATATATTTCTTGCCAGATGGTGAGAAACATATATAACCCTTATGTTTTGAACTATAGCCTAAGAAGAGACAAATAAATTATATAAAATCAAACTTATGTTTGTTATAAGATCTTAAGAGAGGATAACAAACAATAAATTTTTTGAAAAAACTATAATCAGGTTTCTCATTGAACAAGATTTCACAAGGTTATGATTATCAAGCACAAGAGTGGTTAAAACATTAAAATGTTAAATGCAACTATAAAGGCTTCTCCTAATATTTAAGAGGAAGAGAGGCATTATCAAGAAAAGATAGACCAATTTTAGTTAGATGACCATTTTTCGATCAATAGAACTATTTTGTTCACACTTCAACTAATGACCAACTTGGTTTTCACCAAAAGTTTTTAAATGCATGAAAACAAAAGAAACTTATTGTTTTAAATGAAGAAGATAAAACCAAGTATATTCTAATAAAGTATATAGGAAATCAGTGTAATATTTTGCATAATTTGAAGTAATAATTCAGGAGAATCCCCCAACTTTAGTGAACACAAGTTCTAAAGGAGTTTTATACACAATAATAGATGCAGTGAAAGACAATTGATGAGATTTAGCTATAACAAAATATTCAAAGAACATATTTTATTTGTTGTAAGGTATATACATGTTCTTATAACTTGTTTGCCAACTTTAGTAAAGCATGCCCAAACTGTGAGTATCGCCGTTGAAAAGAGGATAACAAAGTTTGAATGTTGCATTAGTAGCCAAAAAAAAACACCAAATTATTGAAAAGAAAGTGTACGGTCAGTGCCAAACAAGCAATGTCACTTGATCTTGGTGATCGACCAACTGAATGAAAGTATGTTTAAATGTAGTTATAATAAATGACACTTAAGGTAGTTATGGAAACTCCCTACGAATCAGACTCACATTCCATCAAATTCAGGTAATGTCCCGAGAAATCAGGGTGGGTAGCCTCCCTAGAAATTAGCTAAGACTAAGACTGATACATGCTAAATTCGACCCATTAGACATATGGTCCATAACTATATGTTACAACTACACTCTCTACAATGGAGTAAGGTACGTTTTTTATCAGTGAAACTGTACACTCTTAACACAGAGTACTTACTTGATTGTCAGAGAACCTTTTGCAGGTTAACTCCCGACCGAGTACTGAGGAATTAAGGAGAATAAGTTTTGAAGTCTGAAGGAGTGAAGTACTAAGGAGCAAATGAGCGATTGATCGACCAACACCCACAACAATTGCTACAGTCAATCTCATGTACTATTTAGACTAACTTTGTTTATACAAGTACATAAAGAAACACATACAAATCATTTTCTAAGTTTTACTTAAAGACATATCGTCTTGGTATCCTAAAGAAAATAGTTAAATAGTTTAATAAATAAATTTTGAACACTAATTTTTGTTTGCTATTTCACTTAAAAGAAAAAAAAAATATTATTAAAAAAATATGAAAATGTAAATTAGTACTTTCATTTTTATAACATGTATATATAAAAATGTATATTAAAATTTGTAACAATATTTATAAATTTACCTTATATATTAATTCAATAAAATTATAATATTACATGCTTAAAAAACACAAAATATTTTAAAGACATTTAAACAAATTTTCGCTAATATTTATAATGTATACTATTATTTTAATATTATATATTTTCATTTAAATTATATATTGCACATATAAAAGACCAATACATGTAAATATGATATTTTCATTAAAATTAATATAAATATTAAATTTTAACCTATTAAAATTAAGATAATCCAATCACAGAAGAATAAGTAAGAATACCGATATATATTATCACATACAACAATGTTATATTTATTAATTTTGTATTAAATAATTTAACTTATATTTTAAACGGTCTCTATTACCTCTAACATCTTAATATCAACAAAAAACTTTATGTTGTCTTAATATTCATAACAACTTTTCTTATAAAATATTGCAGTATATTATTTTTAAAATTATTAATCAGGGTTAATATAATATATAAGAAGTCTCATTATACTATCCTTTAAACAAATTAAGGGTTAATATAAGAATAAAAAACAAAAACAAAATATGTAACTTTTGAAAAAAAATTGATATAATTTTACTCTAATATTAAAGGTTTCAGGTGGTTAAGGAGCCTTCCTTCGTTAAAATCACCTCATAGCTTCACTAAATTGTTATTACTGTGATTTACCTATATGACTATATTATATCCGAAAGTAAATAAATTTATTAGACAATTAATATTTGTATTATATTTATTAAATCGTTGTTTTAAATTACAATCTTATTTATTTTAAAAGGAACATTTCCGTACTATTAAACAAAGTATTAACTTCTCTTTAATGATATAAACCTGAATATAAAAATTCAGCCCACATTTATTCTTATAAATACGATAACGCCAATTTAACAGATACGTATTTATTATACATCACTTTTATGCGATTTTTCTCACTCGATAGTTTAGTAAGATGATATTTTTCTCTATTTATGTATTTGAAATTAATTTTATTTTTAATCAATTCAGAACTATAATATATTTTCTTACACTAAAAATATCATACAATCACATTAAAAATGTGTAAGAATCGAGAAATATTAGTTGATACAACGAATCCAAATTTAATATCATATTAAAACTTAAATTTAAATCTAATTCATTTTTATAAAACTAATTTAGTAATATAATAAGAGACTTAAGCAAATTATTTTTATTTCTAGGGGACACGCCATCTTCAACACGAATGATCACATCTTGAGAAAGGAGTGGATTTTTATCACTGAGTTTCATATATCACTCCATAACTTTGTGAGAAACCAGAATCGAAAAAAAATCTGTTTAGCATTTTTTTTACAACACCGCAAAGATGACAAAAACATTAAAAATAGGATAATGTTTTTTAACTACCAAAATTAACTAAAAAAACTAATAAGAACTAAGAAAAGACACACTTAAGTATCATTGTTCGGTTTCCCAACCACGTGTCAAGGAAGAGAAGCAAAGAGAGAAAGACGTAGGAAACGTGTAAGAGTGAGAGCCTAGTGAATGCAGAAAGGAACACGCAGCCTGAAGTGCATGGAAATTGGTGATGATCTCCTACATGATCGGGTACTTAGAAAGAGTCTCTTGTATAATATGTGACAAGAAACAAACACCATTGTTATTAGCTAACATTCAAAGATGGCACAAGTTGTTAGGCCACATGAAGCGAAGACACAGGCATTTACCCTGTCGAGTGGTCATACCATACCGGCTGTTGGATTGGGGACATGGAAGTCGGGTTCACATGCAGTCAATTCTGTGTTCACTGCCATTGTTAATGTAACTACACTGCCCTGCTTTCACTTCCATGTTTCTTTATGCATTCTGTGGGACGTTGGGTTTTGTGTGTGCTGTGTTATCATTCTACATTGATGAATGAATAAAGCTTTATGATAAAGGGGATATATTGATGATGTTATTTGCATTCACAAGGCTTGTTTAGCAGATGAAAGTATTCATTAAGGTGATATTTTTTGTTGACATTTATGAAAAAAAAAAGAAATGAAGGTAGTAAGCAAGCAGCCATACATTTGGGAACAGCCTCTAGAAGAAGTTTTAGAAAAACCAGTGCGAGACTGGGACGATTGGTAATATCCATGTCTTTGATAAAAAAAAAGCACCAAATGTATTATTCTATGGATAATGTCGGTAATTTCCTTGGTTTGAGGAACTAACCTTTGGTTTTTTTATAGTAAAGTCAGAGGAATTCAATAAATGTGGCTAATCTAACTAGATTTCTGACCCAGACACTTCACATGGTGAAAATCATATATCCTACTCATGTTAATCAATTGTAAAATTGATAGAGATATGTTACACTTTTAATATACTACAAAAAACAGTTTTTTGTGGAACAAAATTAGTGTTTTTAATTCCAAGAACAAAATTTCAGATTTTAAGAGCATTTCTTAACTTCAATACCCCCTTCAGAGTTTTTACACCTCTTTAAGGATCTCGAGTTTCTGACATTATTCTGCTTGGATAAACGCCTCTTTTACCCGAAATTTAGCAGTCCAAAAGGAACCAAAAAGACCATTTATTTTTCAAAATATTAAAAAGAATATTTATCTATTTGCGGGTACTAAAACATATTTAAGGAGAAAAAAAAAATTTAAGTTAGTTTTTGCCTTTTTGTGGAGCTGAGTCTCATATGATCCGACTTTGGCTGCAGGCTGGTTACAGACACATAGACACTGCTTCGCAGTATGGAGTTGAAGAAGAAGTATGTTTGTGTTTCCTAATAGTTTATTTTGATTTAGATCACCATTTTAGCTATAATAGTCCTAATTATCTATCAACTTATAGGTTGGACAAGCACTCCAAACAGCAATTAAAGCAGGAGTGGAAAGGAAGGATCTATTTGTCACCTCCAAACTATGGTAATATAATCAAATAGATGTAGGTCTTACGAATACAAAGTCTTTGGGTGATCCTTCTAAGTTCATTTGAATAATGTTCTTTCAACATTTTAAAGAAACTCTCATGGTGAATTTTTATACCTACTAGGTGCACTGACTTGACCCCTGAAAGGGTTAGACCTGCTCTCAACAGTACCCTTCAAAAACTCCAACTTGACTACCTTGATCTTTACTTGGTAATGAGCTTCTATCATGCTCGAAATATATATTTTTTTGCACTTTTTTCTTCCATTTATGATGCATGTGGTTTGGTATGTCTAATAGAAGACAGATACTCTAATGTATAAAATGCAGATTCATTGGCCATTTCGACTAAAAGATGGTGCTAGCAGACCCCCTGGAGCAGGAGACGTGTTAGAGTTTGACATGGAAGGGGTATGGAGAGAAATGGAGAAGCTTGTGGAGGAAAAGCTTGTTAGAGACATTGGAATATGCAATTTCACTCTAGCAAAGCTTGAAAAGTTGCTGAGCATTGCTGAAATAAGACCTTCTGTTTGCCAGGTGAAATCATATATGTACAGATTTTTTTTGTTGAGGATTGTATTGGATAATGAACAATGAACAATCTCAAAGGTTGAGCACCACCTCGTTTTTTCTAAACTTGTATTTGCAATTTTGTTATAGATGGAAATGCATCCTGGATGGAAAAATGAGAAGATGCTTGCGGCTTGCAAGAAGAATGGCATCCATGTTACTGTAATCAACACATTACTAGTTTAATTTTCTTCATTTTGGTTTTGATTTTCATGAGAAAGGGTCATGATTGAAATGCAAAAATTTGAGTGTAGGCTTACTCTCCACTGGGTTCATCAGACGGGAGGAATCTGATCAAGGATCAAACGGTTGATAGGATAGCCAACAAGTCGAACAAGAACCCAGGGCAGGTGTTGGTGAAGTGGGCCATCCAGAGAGGGACAAGTGTCATCCCCAAATCAATCAAGCCAGATAGGATCATGGAGAATGTCAGTGTCTTCAATTGGGAACTTCCACAACAAGATTTTAAGGCCCTCAGCAAGATGCAGGATCAGGTGAACATTGGTTATTCACATTAATTGGTCCTTCATGTTAGTCTAGTAGCAAAAAATCATACACCTAGAATTTGTCAGATCCTGCCATTGTTATTGACTATAAGATATGATGAATCCCCAGTACTTCATTTATAACATATTTCATGTTTATTCTTCAGACTCACATAAAATTATCATAATTTTAGATAGATGTTCATATGTTTCCCTCTACTTCCAGGTCTATAATTTTCTTTTAAATAGAACAATTTTAGGAGATTTTTGCAATTTATACCAAATCTTACAATCAACTGGCTTTATAAATAAAAACATCTAACACAAATCATTTCGCTTCAAACTCAATTTTAATCAAAATACTCAAACTCATCCAAACACAGTTTATTACTTTTGGGGTCATACAAAACTAAACCATTCCTAGATATAAATGGATTTTAATTTGCAAGTAAAATATTGTCTATCAGCAAGGATTAGAATCTTTAAAGTGATTAGAGATTTATCAACTTCATAATATAATTAACTTACTTTAAATTATGGTAGAGAAAATTTTTTCTTTTTATTTCACACATTCATTCACTCTATCCTTCTTTTGGGTCCTGAACTCATGGTAATTTTGCTTCTTTCCTTGGTTACTGATACATTGCAGGGGAGAATTCTGGATGGTGAAGAGCTCTTTGTGAACAAGAGCGATGGTCCATTCAGGAGTGCGGCGGATCTTTGGGACCATGAAGATTAGTCCACACTTGCACCTAGCCACTTTGTTTCTCTCTTTTCCAAGGCACTATGTAGAATTAGATTTAATGTAATACTTGTTTTATAAAGGGTAAGGGTTCAGGTCATTCACATAGGTATGAGGTGAATGCACTTTATATGCAGATTTCTTATCTATATATAATTACCTCACTATTAGTTTATAAATTAGCATCAACTATGATTCTGATCATATAAATAAAGGTGGGAGTAGTAATGAGTGTTTGGGAAGCTAGAGAATTATCTGAAATTTTGCTTTCACTGAAGTAAACAAGTAAGGTGGAGATCAGTAGTCCCAAGGAATTTTCAATTATTCTGTATTTATTTTTTTAACCTTTATAACAAATATCCTTAGGATTTTACGATGTAATTTGCCTTTTCTCAATGGAAATGTCAATTTCTGTTCAGACTTAACTTAATTTTTATGTGATATGATCCACTGAAAGTTTTTTTTTTAGTCTAAAATCATTGTTACTGGGCAAAATTTATAAGCAAAAGCTAAATTTCTAAGACTTTCATGACACCACTACAACCAACAAGGATGGTCACTGAAGCACTAACCAAGGGCATTAGACACTTCCTATTCAATGCAAGCAATGAAGCCAGGGTGTTCCCATGATTCATTATTATACCTATAAAAAGAGGGGCACTTGCCTAATTGTTCCTAGTGGTAGAGAATTAAAAGTAGAACAAAAGCAATAATAAATGCACAGTTTAACGTTCTGATTCTGAAAAGTGACAGATTGTGGATAAGAGAGGAATGTTTAAGGTAAGGTTTGCTCAGGATGGTCAAAGGGCAATCAATAATTTAAACTCTTTAGTGGGCATGCCATACAAAAGGAATCAATATGTATTTATTTGCATAACAAATAAATAAATTAAGTCCCTCAGTTTTTTTTAACTCTTGAGACCAAAAACATACTACAGACCATTTTGCAAATATTAAGATCATTGACAGAATATGGAACCTAGACAACTCCCATTTGAGTTTATACGTTAGAAGTCACTCTTCAGAATACAAATTCAATTTATAAAACGCATAACGCAAATTTTTCCATTGGTGACAATCATAATGTTATATAATTACTAGATGGTCACCCTGACAATGTTTTGAGAAGGAACAACCATTATTACATCTTGAGGTAGACATGCAGTTTGGTATCTTTTTAAACACCGAGTGAAATGAACATAGATTTTCATACAAAGCTCATCATTAAATTTTTCACACTCGTTTTAAGGGTACGCATATGATCCTAAAACATTCATTTTTTTCCTCCTAAAACATAGATTTAACTTCTTTGAAGACCCTTCATTAGAGAGCCTCAACGCGGTGAATAGTACTTGGACGATTGCCGTTTACTCATACCCCTAGCAAGGCGTGGAAGTTTTGATAAAGAGTTGGCTCTTGAAAACCCTCCAAGAGCTTTCCATTCTTCATCTAGTTCCAACCCAACCTTGCCATCCACTGTTTCAGTGTCTTCATTTCCAGTGGTTTTAGAGCGATGCAATTGCTTGCTGCACGATCTATTTTTTCCACTCATATGGGATTGTGAATGGGATAGAACAGGTTGTTCATCGAGAAAAAAGCATATGGCAGCACAATCATCAACCTTGGAACCAGGATATTTGTATCGCCAGGCTCTTACAGCACGCTTCACTAACAACTTGGCTGCCACGGACCTCCTTGGTGCAGAAGCAACTATGCTTATTACTTCATGGTTAGTGAGCACATCCCATATCTGTGTAGAAAACAGAAAATATAATATTTTGGTCATTCAAATCGATGTTTGTAAAGCTAACTAATTGCTTCCATGATTTGACTAAATACTAGCACAGGTTAAACTATTATTTAGGCCCTATAGCTGTCCACATTTCAAGGTTTAGTTTCTTTATGAAGAAACCAGAAGTTGTAGTTCCTTAATAGTTTTTTGTGGCGATTTATCACTGCCAGAAAAATTTGTAATGGTATGTTAACAATAGAGACCGATACTTAACTTTTATGTAAGTGAAGGGACTAAAATTTACAATTTTCTCTAATAAGGATTAAACTTTAAATGGGGACAATCATAAGAATCAAGTGAACAGGTTAACCTATTTGCAATATGTATTTGGATTGGGAGAATATATGAAGTGAGAGAAACAATAACCAGTAATATATAATATAACTTGCAATTTGAGATCAATTATACTAAGGTGACATCGTAATGTTGCTTACCCCATCAGTTGCCAAAACCACAAATTGATCTTGTGGGGTAATTTTTCTGTAAAATACATCAGGAACTGAGATGAGGCCATAATCTTTGAGGCAAAAATCCCCAAAGGCTCTAGACATGGCTAGTCCAGGGCAGTCATCATCAGGCATCCATATTCTGTACACGTCTGGTTCTTCTTCCGCTGCAAACACTCTTCCTTCACAGTTAACGATTCTTGAGGTTTCACCTGACAGAAATTGAAGAAAAGATGGTTTAAACTCGAGATTTTATGGTCTAGTAAGAGTTGGAAATTGAGGAAAAAACCTAGACCTACTTGGAATCTCTGGTTTCAAGTCAACAGTGAGTTGAACTGCAATGAGTTGGTCCTTGTCCTTTGTGCAAAGAACTGCACGAGAATCGCCCAAATTGCCAACTATCAGCTGGTCACCCTGAAATTTTAGGTGGGAAAGTGATGCATATAGTTATTTCCATAATTTAAAAGTGTTTGACTAGTACTGGGGAATGCTGTTGTGAACAAGTAGTTATACCTGTTTAATTAAAGTCACAGCGGTACAACCACTGCAATAGCTGTCAGTGTTAATTTCCCGAGCAAGGTACTCATCCATCTCACTAAAGGATTTCAGAAAGCATCCCTCCCATGAAGCAAGTGACATTTGGTTACTGTTATCGTAGCCATCATCAAAACTAGAAGTGTCTGCATCATTGGCATCATAAAATTTTATTGCCTTCTGCTGTGAAATTTCGATTGCTGCGGACAGTTTTGAGGGCAGATTGTCACGAATAAATTGTGAAACCTTGTGGCCTAGAGGACCATGACCATCGAACACACCACAAAAGATCACATCCTTTTCTCCTGCGTAGTCCTATCAATAATCCATATCAAATCTTAGTCCAAGCCACATGTTTTATCTATTAAAAGCATCATGCTCTGATAAAGGCAAGAGGATAGAGAAATAGGAGTAACTCAATTATTTCATTAAACAATCAAGTACTGAAATGAAATGACCATTAAAGAAGAATCTTGGTAGCAATTCCCCAAATCCAAGGGGAAGAACAAATGCAACTTCAAAAGTGCTTGCAGGTTGCTTTTTAACCGTTTATCTTCTTCTTCATAGACCATCTTAATATTTGGCTTATATAAAAGGTATCGTGAATGGTTAAAATGTAGTTACTCCCAAATCATGGCAATTATCACACTGACACTCAGGAATTACCAAAAAAACATAGAAATTAAAGGATAAAGCTATGAAGGACAAACTGC
Source organism: Phaseolus vulgaris (assembly GCF_000499845.2). Classification (NCBI taxonomy): domain Eukaryota; kingdom Viridiplantae; phylum Streptophyta; class Magnoliopsida; order Fabales; family Fabaceae; genus Phaseolus; species Phaseolus vulgaris. Next base: position 9,177,238 of record NC_023752.2, on the reverse strand, counting down.
ATTTAATTATTGTAAACTTCAAATCTATATCTGACAAATGACAATGAAATTTTAAGGTTTTTGTTCAATAAAAAGAGGAGGAGGAGGAGACATAGAACGTGGGTAATAAAGTCATGTTGATAGGAAAGTTAAGGCGGAGAAAACTAAAATGAATAACATGAAAAAAGAAAGAATTAAATGGAGCAAAAATGTTGAACAAAAATAACCAATCAGGTTATTACTAACACAATAAACAACTTTCTAAGGAGAATCTTATCCTTTAAATTCATCAAAAGTCGATGATTAATGAAATGAAACAAAAGCTCCCGGCGAAAGAGACAACTACAATCCAGGCCAGAGGAATTGATTGAAAACTTTAATGGAAAAAAGAACAAAAAACTATCAAAATTGATGGAAATAAATAGAGAAAAATAAAAACGAACATAACTACATGGACGGATTATACCTCCCAAACTGCCATTGCATCTTGGTTCACACCTTTCTGGCCCTGTTGGGTGTACATTGAAACAAACTTGGAGGATCCTCTTAACCTCACCAATGCTCCACCATGATTAAAAGACACATCATTTTCATGATCATACTCATATTCCCTTTCATCCATCTCGCTTTCTACCTTCCCTCGAACCGAAACATCGTGGCTGCAACAGCCTCCCATGTTTGGAACCCAGTCACGGCAATTTTCGATGAAGAAAACAAGGGCACCCCTGAAAATTTCAGGGAATACCCAGATGATATTCAGGAGAAAAAAAGCGAGGGGGCGAAGAAAAAAGGATTTTTTTTGTAGGAATATGTGAAGGGTCAGAATTCAGTGTGAAGCAGAGGCGTGTAAAGGTGACGGGCAAATGCATAAAGAGAAGGCCAAAAATGCATGGAAGGAGTTGGAAAATATACAAATGGAAGAAGGATAGGGAAAAGAGGTTGGCATGTTGAAACAAAGGTAGAAACTTGAAACTATACATATTATTATTGTCTGTTTCTTAGGTGGTTTGTTTCTTTGTCTGTTTTTTCTCCGTTGGCAAATGTCAAAGTTTAGATAGAAATAAAAAAAGAAAGACTTTAATCAAAAATTATTTTGGTCCAATAATAAATGTTAAATCATTGAATTTTATAATAATTAAATTTTCAATTATACTTTAAATAAATTTTAATTAAGTCTAATTTGTATGTATCCATACAAATATTCGTATATAGTCAAATAATTATTTTTTTAACTTTAAGTAATTCTATATTATATTTAAACATACACGAGTTTGCAGAATATTTTTTTCCAAATAAATTCATTTTTTTTAAAGATTCCACAAATAAGCTTTCTAAATTTATTATTTACACTGATAAAGTAGTTTAATGTTTATAAGTCAGAATTCCACAATAGACAATGATCATTGTACTAGAAAATATATCCTAATCACTATTAATATCACTATTCATGTTAAAAGTCCGTTGCCCAATACTTATGAAACATTCAACTGTTTATTATTTTGTTGAATGGAAATATTACTAAGATAGTTTTAAGTAGAAAAGTTATATAAACAGTTTTACATATATAAATTATTTACTGTTAAAGAATTATATGGTAATATTGTTTATATAAACATTCATTGTTTAATAATAAGTAACACACTTTTTTTGTTTTTTGAACAGTTAATGGTATTTATGTTTTTTTTTATCAGAAAATGGTATTTATGTTAAGAAAAGGAAATAAATCATTGCATTGAAAATACTTTGACACAGATAATTGAATTCTTACAATAAATGGATCAAATTGAGGAACTTTATTCAATAGTCAAGAAAGATGGTTATTAGATGCTAAAGAAGTCAAATGGTGAAAATTGGATTAGCTAGACTTCACTCAATCTTTTGAGCTGTGTTTTGGTTGATTCATCGGATCTTATCAAAATTAATATATATTATTTTTAACTTATTTGTATAAATAAATGAATGAAAAGAAAGAATAATATTACCAATTACGATAGAAAAATCTTAATAACTAATTAGATATCAATTTAAAAAATATTTATAAATAATAAAAACTAATTTAAAAATTAATTTTTTTAAATTTTTAAAATAATCAATATAACAAATAATTATTTTTTTCCCTAAAATTAATTTTTATTTATTAATTTTTTTAGTATCATAAGAGAAGAATATATGTAGTCCTCGTCAGAATAAATTATTTCCCAAACCTCATAGGTTACCTTTCATAAAAAAAAATGTAAATTAATGTTGTTGTTGCTAGAGCCACACCAATAATGGTTCAACGCTACACAAAAGCTCCATAGGAGAACATCAAATAGTTCCAAAATTGCAACAAGCATTTTCTATAAATGTTGCAAATGATATCCCAAGTCCAATTCTACGTCATCTTTTTCCCACTCCTTTGCTATCAAGCAAAATTTGTATGCTCATTTATTTTCTTTGTATGTATGCTAGACATCTTCATGTTTCCCTTATAATAACCTTCATGTTTTCCTGTTCTATCGTATGTAAATTGTATGAATGTAAAATAATTTATAATATTTTGAACAAGAAGTATTATCATTGATATTACTATACCGGTCGGTACTGGACGAGTCAAGGATCGACTGTCTGAGGTAAATAACAACATAAAGAACACAATAAATAACGATTATTATTAGCAGTTAACAATAGCATTGAATAAATAATGGTTATTATTAATAGCTATCAAGTATCATTTGTAGTAATCATTAGCATTGAATGAGTCAAGGCGCAACCCAAATGATCTGAGAGATATCCCCAACATGTAACGGGTAAAGAAGAATGACACACTCGTATAAAAAGGGGGGCAGGACAAAGGAGTAAGGTACCTTTTTCATATCCCACTATAACACACTTTAGACAAAGCACTGACTTGAGCGTTGGAGTACAATCGCAGGTACCCCAGTCGACCGACCGAGCGTTAATATTAAAGGAAGAAGATTGAAGGAGACAGGAAGATCACCGACACATCGACCACTCATCAACAAGCATAAGTATTGTCTGGGCCCCTCACTGTACTCACATGTACAATCATATATGACTTGCTTATATTCATCCCATTTTGCATACCTATGTTGTATTTTTGTTGTAAACCATTATTAGTATTTAACTTTAGTTGCCATCTATCTAGCCTTTATTACCTCTATCACTTTAAGTATATTTTATACATTGAATTGGGTTAGATATAAATCTGAGTATAAAAATATTGTTTATGAAAACTTATTAGTTATTCATATCCAAATTTTTATCTATTAATGTTAATGTGTATCATGAATGAAGTTGGTGTTGTTGTTTAATTTAAATATAAAATATTATCTTTTGAAAATAATCATTAAAATCTTATTTGCAAACTTAATTTGCGTTATGAATTTAATATTTTTTATATTTAAATGTTTTACCTTTGTTTAATGACCACTAGCCTACTTAGCTTGACTTCAAGCCTTGTAGCATCCTTAAGTCCAAATAAACAAGACATTATTTCTTGTTCATATCAAATATGCTTGAAAGGGTTACCAACTTTCTGAATAAAAAAAATACTGCATATAAATGGATAAAATGTAACAAAATTAATTTTCCTTTCAATTATTTTATTTCAGATGGAACCTTTTTATCTAAAACCTCGTATTTATTTTCTTTTCTCTTTATTTTACTTCAACTTCAATTAAATAATTTATATTTCTTCTCTACTCTTCTCTTTCATTTATTACTCTCTTCCTATTTTCTCATCCTCACCAAATAAAGAAAACAATATCGTTGATGGTTTTTCAAGAGTATCAAAACACAAGTAACAAAAAGTGATAAGTAAAATAACCTCGTCCGAGACTTATGGAACATTTGAGTGATTAAAGTATAATTTCTAGGTTAGCATAATTGAAGAAATAAGATAACCAAAACTAAAGACAATTAAATATAAAATGTAGAAGAAAAATAGGAAACTTGGGCTTTAGAAATTTGTCAAGCACTTTACATGTACAGTAAAATAAATTTAATTCATAAGAATGAAAATCTTGAAGGTCTTGTCATAAAATTACTATATTTCTTGAAGTTCTTGAAGTTCCATCAATGTTATTTTACTATTGACTCATAAAATTATCCTATTTTTAATTATTAAAGTAAGAAAACTCAAATATTTTGATTTGACTATATATCAATCCCTTGTCAACCAAGTCACTTGCATTAAAAATAAATTCTAATGCCAAATTATTTTAATCATGGAAAACAATTATCACATGAAGTATCACCTTTTTGTTTGACGAAAAAATCACCAGCATAAAAGGCCAAGTTTTCTCTATTTTTTCATAAAGAGTTGTAGATCTCTCTTTTATTTTATAACTTACTAATATGCATAAGTTTTACTTTTTAGAATGGATAGGGCCATATAAAACCTATTAAAGGTTGGTACTAGGTAGCTGATTCTATTTTTTGTGAAAAAACAACGAAAACTTAACTAACTAAAATAATTCTTCTTTTAATAGAATGATTATTTTTTAAACGAAAACTTTTTAAAGAATAATTATTTTTATAAAGAATTTAAAATATTTTACTATAAAATATATTGAATGAAAATTTTTTAAAGAAATTAAAATTATAGAAATTCATAAGAATAATTTGATTACTTAATAATAGAGATATATGTTTTCTCTTCTCTTAAACTTATCTCTTCTTTCAGCTAGGTTTGGATTGAGATATTATCAGGTTGACTTCAATTAAAATCTACTCGATATATATATTTTATTAATGAGATTTATTTTATATTAAAGTTAATTATAGTTATTTTTCGGTCGCACTCGTTAATTTTTTTTTTGTCATTATAGGTCATTGTTATTTTTCAAATGATGTTAGTAGGATTTTTTTTTTCAATATGAATAGTGTATTTTTTTTATTAATCTCTAATATGACTTTTTTCGATTGACGTTAATTTTGAATTACTTTCAATTGATATTAGTTACGGGTTTTTTTTCAACCAACATAGATTAAAACGTAAGAGCCAACATATTTTTTTAACAACGTAATCAACCAAAATTATTATATTAATGTCAATAAAACTGTTTTTCTCTAATGTAAGACATGACTTTATATATAATCGATATTGATAGGAATTATTTTATTATTGATATTATTAGGATTTTTCATTCATTAACATTGACCAATGTTATTTTTCAATTAAATTTTGTCAAGGTTTCTTCAATGAAACTGTTTTGTGATGTACATCAATCATATTTTGTTAGTTGAAGTATACAATTGTTACTTTTTGTTGATAATTATCTATTTCGATCAACATCACTAGTATAATAGTGATAATTAAAATACTTTATTCAAATAAAATAATTCAAATTTATAATTCAATAAAATAAAATTGTTTTATTTATATAAAATATTCAAAATTTAAATAATTTAAAATAAGCATAATTTAAATCCAACACGTTTTCACTGTTTTTAAAGATCTTGAAAATTTTTATCCAAACATAAAAATATCATCCAACATGCAACCACCCTATTGATTTTAGTTCATATAAATGAATAGATTTTGGTTCCATTGAATACTTTTATTTGGTTTGACTTATAAAACCATTAAATTCTTTACAGTTCATTTTAAGATAAATAAATAGTATTTATTTTAGAATTTTTAAAAAATACCATATTAACACTATACTATACATACTAGTAAGTATTATATGGGATAATCAGTTGAATTTTCACAAATTACATATTAAGGAAAGAAATCAACTTTTTCAATGATAAAAACATATTTGTTTAGGGAATTAAAATCAAAACTAGTTTAACATAAATTAAGAATATATTCAAGTATATTTAACACAATTTAATCATTCTTTTCCTATAGTATACCAATTGAGAAATCTTTAAACTTTTACAACAAAATAGTTTTCATTTAAAATTATATTTTCTTATAAACTTAACCACACATGTTGCTTTACCCAACTTGAGTAGCCTCCTAACTGAATAATAAATTTCAGCAATGAATAACAAAAAGTAGGACATAAGCATTAATGCAATGCAAAGACCATTTCTTCACATTAATTAATAGGGTTTAATTTGATTGTACTCATCACATTGCTTTGCTTGCATGTTGTATCCATCTCTGACATGAAAATGAGATGCTTTTGACTCAACAAAGTCAACGTCAACTTCATTGTCTCCATGAGGATCAAGAAATTAGGGTTTCAGCAAATGGTTGGTGGCAGGAAATAACTATTTTAGATGATGAGAGTTTATTATTTTGTTATTCTGGGATATTTTGGTATTCATCTCTTAAAACATATTAGTTTTATATTACAAATTTTTTATATAATCTATTTTTAGGAATGAAAATAGATGAAATATATATAAAGTTTGATTACACGCGTACTTTTAAAATAAAAATTTATATTTATCTTTTTTTTGGATATTCGATATAATATTTATATTTATCTTCGTTTCTTTCATGTAATAAGTGAATCGTACTTGATAACATGTTTATTAAATATTATTTTATAGAAATCAAAATCAAAATCAAAAATCAAGAATTGTTTTATTAAATCTACACATTCTCCACTAACATGGAGAAAACATAATTAACAATAATCAGAGTTACAAATTCACTTCTCATTCTAGTCTTTATATTATTATTTTGAGCTAATATCACATCTATAGTTGACATGATGTATCTAGATGCATGGATATGCATGGTTTCTTTTTCGGGATGAGTATGTGAAAGTTATCACTAAATAGCATTATATGTTATTATAAAAAAAATTATGAGAATTAAAACTGCTCCAAGTTTAAGTTTATTGAAAAAATATTGTTAAAGTTAATTATAATGAGATATTATCTATTTTAGAGTTTGAAATTTTATTATGATTTTGTTTTTAAAAAATGTGTATTTAAATTATTTTTAATTTCAATTTCTGAGTGATATGTAAAACTATTAGGTGTATTGAAACAATTCTCTTAGTTGAGAGTTAAGAGACGAGAGTTTGTCTTTTGAACCACTTTTTTATCCCCATAAATAATGTCAAAATTGCAAACTAAAACTCGTTAAAATAACATCGTTGAGGTCAATCACCTTGAGACAATGTCCAATTTGAAGTATGGAGTTTTGTCATGACTTCGTCTTTAAGAGGGTCTCAGAGGGCTAAAGGAGGAATATGTATTACCCTTAACCTCAAGTCTTAAATAATGTGAGACTATTTGACATACCACAATAAGTCCTTATTTATGAACTAAGGAGAGCGATCATTCGTATTTGGAACTCACTTTGGATCCCCACGGATAACATCAATATTCCAACCTCAAATTTATTAAAATAACATCATTAACGTCAATCACCACATCCCAAATATTCTCCATTTTAAAATTTAAAGCTTTTTGTCACAAATTTATTCTTAAAAGAAAGACTCCCTTGAGATTTTCCTAATCAATTTAATCACATCTCACTTTGAATCAACTCACATTGTAAATCATGTTAACCCACGTTACCCACAAGTTGCATTCTTGTAGAACGACTCAAAAATTTAATTCTTAAAATTTAAAAGTATATTCAATTAATTTTAAAAAATTATTAAAAATTGAAAACATTCATAAAGATCAAAATCATTAAGTTAAGAATTAAAAATTTGTTTTTATCCTATTTGAAACTTTAAACTATGTGGATACTTGTAATAAGGAAATTATTGGAATAGGTCAATGATAACATACTATGTTATTTTTTTTTTACATGACGGACAAACTTTTAATGTGGATTATATTATAATATTTTATTGTCCAAGTCAGTGCAATGAGTCATTGTCCATGTGTTCATAAAATTTCAAATACTAAAACCAATACTACAAGAAAATCATGAAATATAAACTAATTTTAGAGACAAAAAATAATTAATTGTTATAGTGACTAAATTAGAGACTATTTTAGAGACTAAAAAAAATTTTGGTTTCTAAATTAGTTTCTACTATTATTAAAGAGTTTCTAAATTGGTATCTAATTAACTACCAATTATTTATATTCTAAATTTGGTAGCAAAAACCTTGGTAGCTAATTAGATACCAATTTAGAAACAATTTAACAATAATAGAAACTAATTTAGAAACCAAAAGTTTTGTTAGTTTCTAAAATGATCTTTAATTTAGTCACTATAACAACTAATTATTTTTTATCTCTAAAATTGGTTTATATTTCATGATTTTCTTACAGTGCAATTTCTAAATATTTTAAACCTTTTTATATAAAAAAATTTAAAAATTGGTTTTAATCCTTGAACTTTTGTGTTGTCGTGGACAATGACACATGGGCATTATAATATTATAATATTATAATATAGTCCACGCTAGAAGTCTATTTGCCTCGCTAAAAAAAATAATGTTATTTGTTGGTAAATGACTTATTTCAATAGTTTTCTTACTACAATTACCTACCTAATCTAAAGTTTTAACTAGGGACGAAAACCAATTTTGCATAGCACATCAATAAAAACATATTTAACATTTAATTAATTATATCAATTGTTATCCTTTATATTAACTTAAAATATGTTTTAAAGTAGCATTAGGGCTTAGAGTTAATTTCCATAAATCAATGGTTAATGGTTGTTGCTATAGAGGTTGAAAGGGGATGCTGGACAACTTCTTTAAACTTCTTAATTGTAAATAAATGGCCATCCCTTTTAACTAATTACAGATATTTAAATATTAATTTAAAAACTGATAATTAAAATTTTAGTAATTAATTAGATATCAATTTATAAATTTTTATTAATAATAGAAGTTAGTTTAGATACTCATAATATTTTAGTCTATAAAATAGTATTTAATTTAGTTAATATAGTAATTAATTATTTTTTATTTTTATATTAGTTTTTTATTTAATAACTTTTTTAATGAATATTAATAATAACAATAATTATAATAATAATAATAATAATAATAATAATAATAATAATAATAATAGTGATAAGATTGTTAGAGTGGTTGATGTCACATATGTAAGAACAAAGACGACTATTATATATATAATGGGGATAGAATGATGATGATGATAAATGAATGAATGGTAATCTTAAACATATATATATATATATATATATAATATTTAAAATATATTTCAATATATGAAGATTGTGGTCTCTTTATTAATTTTATTTTTTGAAAATTTTTAAAACCTATTGGTTATATACAAATTTATTATAAATTTAAGTATTTTTAGTCTTTAACTGTTTATGGATTTTAATTTGATGATTGTATTATTTGGTTTATTAGTGAAACAAGTAATATTTTATGCACTGCTGATGTAATTAATAAAAAAATTATAAGTATTTTTTTTATCAGCAATAAAAAATAAATAAATGGGAATCACTTCAGGGGTGGTCCAATCCTTTTACAAGAACACATAGAATTCAACTCCTAACTTGATACGCAAAAACGTCGGACAAAGAATCAACAAAACCAAACGCTAACTAGCTTTACCGAATCAGTTGTATACAGGTCAAAAGATCCAAAAATTATAAGTATAGGACTACGATTTAGTTGAAATAATGGGAAAGAATAAAAGTTTGGTTAAATTTGTATTTTAATTGTAATCATGAGATTCATTAGTTTTTCATGTATGGATGAATCACCAAAATTTAAAAAAAAATCAAAGTATAGTGTGGAAGGAAGTTTGAGAAACGGCTTAGACCATTTATGGCCTTAATGAATAATGGTCCAACAACACCATAGTGGGTTCATCACAGAAGCTCCATTAATCCCACTTTCTCAGTCAACTCATGAATTTACACACTTCAATAATTTCTTCTAGTGGGGTGGGCAAGAAAAAGAAACCAATATATATATATATATATATATGAAGAAAAAAAAACATTCTCATAATTGTCAAAAACCTAACAATACTTTCTTTCTCTCTCTTTTTTTTGCCATCTTAGGGGTTAGGTTAAAAAAGAGAGGAAATGGACAAAAAGTTAATGTCAAAGCATCTGCAAGATGGATACAGATTATTCCATTAAGGGAATGTTTGATGATGAAGTTTTAAGCGATGTTTCTTTGAAGGTATTATAAATTAAAATAAAACATATGTTAATACAAATAAAATTTTAAGAAAGTGTTATTTTCAGGACTATAATTTTAATCTGTAAATAAAAGTCTTCTTGCTTTTTAAAAAAAAGAAATTTGGGATGTTCACATCCCATATTTATATCTATATAATATTCTTAATATATATATATATATATATATATATATACGTACATTTATTTGGGTAGTCCACATTGTTATCTGTTAGATGCTTGAATAAGTTTTTTCTATGCTAGATAATGGTTCTTTTATGTTAGACACTTCTAATGTGCATCGTTTACTGATTTTTCTATGTTTCACCTTGACATTAAGCGCTTGCAAAGGGGAAGGTATAATGGATTTTATGTGTTAGACGATTGGGTATTGCACATGTAATGACAATTCTTGTTATGTGCATTATTTTCTGTTTTTCTCTCTGTTACACTTTGGCATTAGATGCTTGCAAATAGGAAGGTATAGTGGGTTTTCTGTGTTAGACGGTTAGGTATTGCACATGTAATGGTTATTCTCTGTTATACGCTTGCTATGTGCATCGTGTACTAGTTTTTCTCTGTTACAAATGGGAAGATATAGTAGATTTTTTTGTGTTAGACAATTGAGTATTTCTTTATTAGACGCTTGTCATGTGCATTGTATACTACTTGTTTGGTTGAGTTGCATATGACTCTTGTCTTGTAGACGCTCCCTATAAAGGTTGCATTATATATGTTTGAGTTACAAGTGTGATAGATGTTTGGATGTGTCAATAGACATTCCCTCTAGACGCTGGATAGTCCATTGTAGACGATCCCTATAACGCTTTATGCTGGTTAGGTGGTGTTATGAGTATTCAAAAATAATAATAAATTACTAAAATGCACAAATTATTAAATTATATTTTTTATCTAATTATTTTATAACATAATAACATATTTGTAATCGTAATTTTTATCAATTTAAAAAGTACCATTTAAATTTTTTCAAAAATATCACATACAAACTTTCATAAACTTTTCTTTCACTTTTTTTACTTTGTTCACATTTTTTTCTCACGTCATCTCAAATTCACTACATAGTCCAAACAAAACATAAATGATGATGAAATGTCTATTAAATGATCATATTAACAACAAAATATGACTCAGACATTTTTTTTAAATATTTTATCTAAAGATAAATAATTAATTAAAGTAATGAAAACAATTTGGTTTTGGTTTAAGTTTCATCTCCTATATCTTTTAATCTTCTTTATTCCATAGTTAAATCCAATTTTAAAATTTTACATGTGTCAATTTTTGTAATCACGACTTGGTTACTTAATACATAACTCATCACTAACTCATCACTTGAAAAATGTCAATCAACAACTGAAATCAAAACAAAATAAAAAAATTATGAAAAATCAAAATGGAAAAATGGTTATTGATGATAAAAATAAAATGCTCATTTTCCTTATGTATTTCAATCCTACTTATTTAATTTGTAGTTATTGCTAATTAAAAAAAATAAAAATATAATGACTTGTAATTTAATGGATAATTCGTCATAATCTTACTAAAGAAAAATTTACACATTTATGAGAGTTCAAAAAGGTTATTGAATCTTTTTATCTCCCTCACTTGGAATTTTATAATGTGATAATAACTAATGGTACGTTTGAAGACTAAAATGCATATTTGTAATATTTGAGAACTCAATTTATATAACTGAAGTTTCTCTAGAAAACCTAGAGAACAATGATTCACGGATTAAAATCGCACCAACAAAGATTTAAAAGTTTAATAGAATAAGAAATACAAATAAATACTCATCTTATGCAAAGTATTTTTTATTATTTTTTAAATATTACATTATTTTTAATATATTAACTGTTATACTATTTATATAACTTATTTTTAATTATTTAAAAATCATCAAAGTAATAATTTACAGATCATTTAAGAATATTATTGTGGCAACATTAAGGAAATGTTTTGTAGAAAATTGTAATAAATTAACAAACGTAGAGAGACGAAGATTGTGATATTATTAAAGTTAAGTAAAGATAATAATAAAAATCACGACAACATATTTGTACTTTAAAGTTGATGAAAAATATTTTTACAACAAAAAATGCATCCATACCTATAATTCAATTAAATATATTTCTCTGTGATTTGGTTTCTATAAATAATAAATGGGTGCACTTTGGAAAGTAAAGTATGGATCATATGTTGTTTGAAAAATTCATTTTATTCTATGAAGAACAGTTCTAATATTAGAAAAATTAAATTCAATTTTAGAATATAATTTTAAGAATACTAGTAAGTTTTTCATCTGTCACAATGACATTTTTTAATTAAGATAAAATTTTAGAAATATAAATTGATTAAATATTTAAAAGAACAAATACCAAAATCATAGAAGAGATACGCATGATTAATTTATATAATAATAAAATTATAAGTAGTTCAAATTTAAGGGAAGTCATTCGGATTATAAATAATTGAGATTTGATATCAATAATTTATATTTTTAAATATATAAAATGTTAAATAATATTTTAGCGCGAGCATTAGTACACATGTATAGACATGGGAGATGTTTTTGTTTATATAATTAAAATTCATAAAAAATATTTCTGAATATATTAATTAAAGTTAATGGTAGATAAATATCTTTAAATATATAAAAAAAATTTAAATTTAATAGTGATATAAGATTATTATAGACTATTTAAAAAAAAGTACTTTTAAAACTTAATTTAGAAATATATATAATAAATAATAGGTTGAAAGGTATAAACAATTAAAAACAAATATACACATAAAAAAAGTAAAGTATATGTAATTTGATCTAGTTGGAGATAAGTATTTTACCAATGAAAAAAAAAGGTTTATAAAATGCAAGGTAAAAAAATATTAAAAAAATTCAGATAATGGCAAATTTCACATTTCAAATTTTATAAAAAAAATTACAATATAGGACAAGATTACTTGATACCTTCAAGATGAAAAACTTAACAAGAAGCCTAGATATTTGGGTACTTGATAAAGTTTAGGACCATGCATAGTATACCCACTTAGGCTGATATAATGGTGGTAAATTTTGGATAGTTTGTAGTTTTTAGGTTCAAACTTTATTACAATGATAAAAAATTGTTAAAGATTTTAAATGGATTCGATAAAAAATATTTTATAAAATATAAATGGATACAAATTTTTATATATAAATATATTTTATAAGATTTTGAGTTAGATTTATAGTTTAAATTTTAATCTATTATCAAATGTTATAAAGTTATTTATATTAATAAGTGGACTTTAAGCCTAACTCAACCCCATAAAATTGACTTATAAGATGAGGTTTGCACCTATTTATATACAATGAAATGTCCTTATCTCTAGGAGATGAGAGATCTCCAACACCCCTCACGCCGAGAGTGACAGCTCGTGCATGGAACAACATATTATGGATAGTCCGATAACGGATGATATAATAAGCCTAACAAATTCTCGTTAGGATTGACTTGAAAATGACTTTGATACCATATTAAAAAGTGAACTTTAAACCTAACTCAATTTCATAAAACTGACTTATAAAATGAGATTTACATCCATTTATATACAATGAAATGGCCTCATCTCTAGAAGATGAGAATCTCCAACCATTTAGAAGCTTATCTTAATGAATTTATTGACGTGGGACTTGCAACCATAATACTTGTGTTTGATACGCGTGTTGATTGATATTCAAAGCTTCTTCTTGATCAATTTTTTCTTTATTCATTTGACCTTTGTGATGCTTCACCACATGCACACACACAAGTTTTGATTGGAAGAAAGATCATTATCAATGGGATGATAATAAATAGAAATTTAATTTTGATCCAAAACCAACAGCTACAAGCATAGTCCGTGAAGGTCCCAATAGCCAACCAATGGAAGATAATGGTAAGTGGACGTGTCATGTTTTCATGATAGTGATGTTGAAACAAAAGCTAGCACTTACATTGGTCGACATTTAACCAAAATTTGGATCACAAGTCACACTTGTTCATTCATGATGATGCTAACTATAACACCACCTATCAGGAAAAGGAAAAAAAATAATCTACCCTTTCCAATTAATAGTAACATGTTATTACCCGTGACATCACTAGTTTAAATGTTTATGCATTAATGCTTGTTACCATAAGAAGGAAAAAAAAACATAAGTCAGTTGTAAATAAACTTTCGAAATGATTGATACTGTTTGGTCAGATCATGAATTCAAAACTGAAAGAGATGAGTTGAAAACCACAGTGTGCCAAACAAAGAAAGTTTTGGTTGATATTTCATTTGGCATTTGTGGTTAGTAGAAGAAACTTCTAATGGTGCAGCTTTCAAGGCAAAGGGACACAGGGGAAATCAGGGAATTGTGAAATGTGAACCACAAATATGAGTATTCATATATCACCATTAGGTCCAACATAGATGGCCCAAAGTGTCCAAATTGGCTCTTCCATATTAATATTAGCAATTAATTATTTAATATTTTTTTTTGAATGCCCTATTATTCAGTATTATTGAATGAAGTTAATTACAAATCATTTTTTAACAAATAGTGCAAAGTGATTAAAAAGAGTGTTATTATTTAAATCCGATCTCAAACTAAATTGATTTAAAATACAAGTTTAGAGATTATGAAAAAAAATGACTGATTAAAAGGGTGCTTTCTTACTATTAAAACTACATTGAATAAACAATTTACACTTTGAATACCGAAAAAAAAGAGTAAATGTAGTATCAGATTGGAGTTCTGTCCAATATAACTACAATACAAACAGACACCGACTCAAGCAACTTGTGATCGTGCTATGTTATGAAACTAAAATACAATACTCAAATTAATAAAGAATAAAGTCTTATTACTTTAGTTCAAGCCGAATGATCAAAGAAAAAAAACGAACCAGTTTAGTTGGTTTAATCCCAATAATAAGTTGATCAAATCTAATCAAACCCGTGAATTGTCCTCATCAATCACTTATTCCATGACTTCGACACTGTAAAAAAATAGGCTCCTAACTTTTTGCGACAAGAGGTTTACTACGTTTACCATGATCACCTTCTTTCTCCCAAAATATGATTTTTTTTTTCAATTGTGTTTTGTCTTTTGTGGTCATTTCTTCACTTAACATGTGCTTCACATCGATGTGGAATCTTGATTGTAATCAATATCCAGCTAAGTTGCAACTCATACTTAAGAATTTTGGTCATGTTATCGCTGTCACTAATAATGGAGTCACACATTGGGATCTTTTTCTCGTGCACTTAGTCTCTCTTCAACTACCAAGGGCCTTTGAGAGAACCCCACATACGTCAAAAGCCAGTTGAACTTATCTACACACCCACCAGGAAAGTAATATATCTAAGAACAAAAGAAGTAGTGAAGAAAAGCATTCACTCTTATATAAGTAAATCGTTGTAGCATTCCTCCGCCACCACTGTGATATCAAACCCATTCTTACCTTGTCCGTTCAACTATTAATTCTAAACAGGAATCTTTGAAAAAAAAATTACTATTTAGATTTTCGCAGTTGCAGGGCTGTTCAATGCAAGATAACACTTCTCTCTTTTTCTAAAAAAAATATGCGACATTTCAAGAGAGAAGTCTATTTCTAATCTCTTAAATTGTGTCGTAATCAGCATGTGAATAATAGTTTGATGCTGCAATGTTGATGCATGTGGGTGGGGTCCCATGAAAAAATGATTACTACCTTATTTATTGATATAAATGAAAATGGACCTTTAATTAGTGACTGCACTGGTGAAGTCTCACATAAAACGCATTGGTTGAGTCTCACATTGCGGCGTTAATCAATGACATACGCAATAAACACACCATGAAACCACAATAAAGAACCATTTAAGGAACGATAAAGTACAGACTTGGGGATGATAATCAGGTATCAAATTAGGACTCTACTCATTTATGTCTCAAAATTTACCAGGAACGAGAAACTAATTGGGTACAGAAACTACCGTCTACATCCTCATACAAATCTTCCTAGTACTTTGAGAAAAATATTATTGAAAAAGTAAGTATATCTAATATTTTGAAAACTTAAGAAACAATCAATATTTTATTTATAGGTTCGTAGATTAGGAAGATTTTGTTGGAGAATTCAAAATTATTCAACAAAACAAAGGAAAGAACTACCTGATGTATACGAAATTTGATGATATTTTCCTCCAGACTCCAGATACTTTTTCAATTGATTGAATTTTCAGCAATATGCTTACAACAGTACAGGTCGATGACATTGACATATCAAATGTCACAAATCACCCATATTCTCAAATTAAGCAATGAACAACGCCATCCAATCCAGGGAATTGGAACATCGAGAAAAAATAAGAGCCTTTTTGACTGATGATCCCCCCAACAATTATAAATTTCAATCTATAATTTAAAAGTACTGCCAAATTTGAACAAACTAAATTCACTTCGGAGGAAAAAAAGAGAGAGATTACAGATTCCAATTACCCATTTCCATAAAAAGAAGAGTCCGGCAACAAATACCATTGATTTAAAGAAATGATTTCATTTTCAATTGCAATTGTTACATGAAAAGGGTTTGAAGCATAGTGATCTTCTCTATTGTCTGGGGTATGAAGTGAGGGAAGAAAATTTTTAAAAAGAAACATGTAGAAGGTTAAAAAAAATAATGTTACAGAAGGAGTATAGAATTTCACCTATCGTGTAGGGCAATTACCACCACTGATGAACAAGAACTCCACTTTGTCTAAGGGAATTGAAGAGCTGCAAGCATTGATCATATGTTTTCTCATACTTTGAACTCCTCTGCCCAGGACAACATCTCTGCCATCTATTGTAATGGCATTCAAGGAAAATTTCATCTATCAAACATATAGCCCCAGTTTTAAACAACCTCGGAATCAGATCAAATTCAGTACCCTCAACATCCATCTTCATCACAACAAAATCGTTCTTTGTAACAGTCTTCTTCAACCATTCAGCAAAATCGAATCCCTGAATCTTCTCCACCTCGCCATCAAAGTTCTTCTTCCCCAAAAACTGCAAAGGCCGAATCCTACCCATCCCTCTTCCTTTAACATCAACATGCTCCCCAGGATCACGATGAATCTCAAACGTCAATGTTTCGTTCTTCACCCAGGCAGCATAAGGAACCAAAGTGATCCCCTTCTTCAACCCATACTCCTGATGAAAAGTCTTATCAGCTTCAATTGCATACACATGGAAGGTCTTGTTCTGCTTAGGGTACTGTTTCCTAAACCAAGACCCTATGCTAGAGCCATAGCTTCTTGCTCCAACATCAACATACAAATACCTATTCTTAAAGCTTATATCAACCATTGAAGGAAGGTACTTTATGTTCCTCACATTCCTTTTCAAAGTAATCCAAGGCTTTAAAGGCTCCTCCGAAATCAAAGGCTCAGCAATCTTAACCAAATCATGCTTATAACCAGGAACATAACATTTTCCGTTTGAATCACCAAAATCAAATTTACCAGCGCCATCACCACACTCTTTTTTCAAAACAATTTCACGTATATACGGCATTGAAGAATCAAACCCTTCTAAGCCATGCAACTTCACTACTCTGAAACAATTAAACAAATCAAGGAACGAATTAAAACTATACGTATCTTTAGGGTTTGCAAAATGGAACACCGCGAACCCTCCCGGTTTCAGCGTCCGGTCGATTTCCGCCGCAAACTCCACCGGCTTCGCCGATTGCACGAATGAGTCCTCGCCGGAGAACACGAAATCGAAGGTTTTATCGCCGAACGGAATCCGCTCACCTCGGCCGAACTTCACAAGCGGCTTCACCCCCTTCCGTGCGATTCCGACGGCGTCCTTCACGCCAATCTCCCTCAAGGCGAAGACGTCGCGTCCTCTCGGCGTTTCCACGCACAGCGATTTCGACTGAGGCGAGAGGTAACCGCCGGCAATCAGGTCCTGGAAAGCCGACGAGTAGAAGCGAACCCCGCTGATCCAGTCCTTGCTGGTGTAAGCCTCGGGCTGCAACGAACTCCCGCCGGAGACAGACTCGACGGCAAGAGGACCGGTGCCGGCGATGACGAGGCTGAGAGTCTCCGGCAGAGAGAAAAAGCAGAAGTCGCCGATACTACAAGACTCGCCAGCGACGGCGATGAGGTAAGCGAAACGAACGCCAATGATTAAAACGCCGAAGAGGAGAAACCGTATGAAAAGGTTTCGGAGAGAACCCGGCTTGCCTGCGGAATTTTCCATGGTAAAACAACAGAGACTTTCCTTTTTTTTTCTCACAGAATAATCAATTAAAAAAATCGACGAAATTAGAAAAGAACGAAAATGGAAGAAGAAGTTGGATTATGGCTTTTCCTTTTATCGAGAGCAAAATCGAGCTGAAGTGTGGTTGGCGCCGATTAGGGGTCTAGGTTGGATGGTAGAGATTGGGAAATAGAGAGGGGAGCGAGGGACAAACCGGGAAAACATAATTCACAGATGAATATGCGTGGCTTTCTTTTCTATACTGTGAGAGAGTGTTAGCTACGGAGAAGCGAAGAGCGATTTCATGACTCGGAGAGTGTAACTCAGTGGTGAGTGATGGTGGGTGGTGGTGGTTTTTGCAGAGAAAAAGGAAACGCGTATAGAAAAGTGCACCGGATTGTCCTGCGTGGATAAAGGAAGAAGAGAGAGAGAATCTAATATTCTCTTTTTCGGAATTGGCTCTCAGAATTTTTCAAATTACAGGAATGCCACTGCCACGTCACACTTCATTTTTGTTTTCTTTATTTACAGTAACAGACAGGGACATATGTAATGTGTTGTTGGAGGGTTGGTCATGTCCACGCAGGCAATGCAAAACTGTTTGATATTTTGTGCGTGATGTGTCTATGCGCTGTTTTGTTATGTTCATCAAAATCTATAAATGTTAACCGTTTTATAGGCAATCTAAAAAAGATTGCAAAGATTTTCGTGTTTAAATCAATTTTCAATTTTCGTGAAGAATCTGATGTCAAAGATTGCAAGCAAAGGAAGCAAACACAAAAGGAACATTATCAGTTTAATATGTAAATCAATCATGTCAGTGTTGGTTGAGATTAAAGGTAAACACCATTGTAAATTATTTGTAAAAGGTGATAAAAACTATGAAGAGTAAAAACACCATTGTAAATTATTTGTAAAAGGATTCATTCATGTAGGATGAAGTTCCATTTAGAGATAACATAAAAGAACTAAAAAATATAGAGTTAAAAATGTCAAATATGCACATAAAGACATAAAAAGTATTGAGTTAAAAATGTCAAATATGCACGTAGGAGATAGAATATAGTAATTTAAGGTAGGAGAAATTAAAAAAAAGTTGTCTCGTTAAAAAAACAGTACGTGAAATACATATTAAAATAAAATAATCAAGAATGTTCAATTAAAAATAAATTTATTAATAAAAAAATATCTACCTATCTAATAGTGTGAGATGATTTTTTTACTCATAAATGCATATTTAATATTCTAAGTGAATACAAGGTAAAACAATTTTGGAACTACGTACTTTGTAAAACTCATTTTTTGTTTAGTAGGGATTCTTATTTAAAAATAGTAATAAAGTTAAATATTGAAATTATATTTAACATGTAAATTATAATTTTAACTATTAACTTATTATTTTTTAACTTTTTCTTAAGTTATTTTTTATTTTTTATTTTTCTGTAATTTTTGTAATTAATTTGTATCCTTTTTCGATCAAAAGAGTATCACGGAAGAGTATAGTAAGACAATAATTGAGTGAAAAATATTTTTAACTTATCAAAATATCAACTAAATTAATATTTTTTCTTTCCATGAATCTCAAGTTTCACTTTCTTGAGATGGTGACAAAGTGAAAATTTATTGCATGTAAGATCAAAATCAACTATATGAATCTTTATTTTATTACTTTTATAGAAATATATTTGATTTGTGAATAAGGTATTAAGGAAGTAAGTTATAATTTTTTTTGGAAGAATTTTTTAAAGAACATAGGAACTAAATTAAGACAAATTATCTCAAATTTTTTTTTTTATGGTTGATTCTCTGTGAGATGGTATGGATGTTGGAATTAAAAGTAACATATTTGGTTGGTTTGTTTTGCATGAGTATATTGATTTTAAACTTGGTAATGATTTACAATAGTCAAGTTTATAGGAGGAACAAATAAATTGTGTTTTCATTAAGTGAGGACTTCAACTTTAACAAGCACAAAATACTATCATTTGAAATATGATAGGCCCTTAAATAATAACTCTCCTCACTTAAATTAGAAGTCAAAATGTAAGCAAGAGAGATACACACAATAAGAATTTTCCTTCTTTTGCAAACTTAACACTCAAGCAATCAATGATTGGTTACTTAAACAATAAAGTCTTTAATATATTTTCTTAAGTAACAAAAATATGTATAGCTCAAGTATTACTATGAAGCGGATAAGAATCATTGCATAAATGATGACAATTTAACTCTAATAACATACTTCATTATGTTCTAATATGAGTCACTTAAGTCACATAACTTCTTTCAAATAACATTTTTTTTAGTCTAAATTATTATTTAGTTTAATTATTTCACATGTAAAAAACCACGCGTGTAAGTAGTATTAAATGTCTTAAACTTTTTCTTAACCTAGAAATTGATGTTTGCATACTTAAAATGTTAAAATTTAATTAGATGTTAGTTTTTAGGAAAATATGCCTATTACAAATCTTATACAATGAGGTAATTGATATTTCCTAATCCATGTTCATTATTTAGTTAGATGATTTACAAGAATATTTATAATTAAAGAAATGAATTAGATAGTTGTTTGTGGTTCTTTTTTTACAATATGCGTATAACTTTTTTTATGAGATTTATTTAAGTAATTATCTTCTGTTCAATAACTTGAAATTTTGTTGTAATTTTATTTTGTATGAGTAAATGAAATTTGAAACCTATAAGCTAATATTGGAATAACCTATAATATTATATTTCAATAATGAATATAATGGACTTCTTGGTATAGTTTAGTATTAAAATATTCTGGAATGTTAATTTTTTAAAATAAATAAAAGTTGAAACAAAGTTTTAGTTGATTCACTATTAAATATATATTTTGTAATGTAACTCTTGGATATGATATTATTTTAATAATTATGCTTGTCAATTTTAAACTAAATGAGTATTCATAAAATATAATTTTATAATTAATATTACATATACTTTAAAAATTAAAGACGTTGTATTAAAATAAATATAATTTATTAAGTAAAATAAATTATATATAGAGAAAACTATTTATGTATACATATAATAAATGTTTTCTGTAAAGTTTCAATGTGTATTTCCTAAATAAGTGTGTTTTTATAATAACCATCTTAAAAATCAGATCCTATGAGTTTATTAATTTAAAAAGTGTATACAAGATTGTTTAACTTGTTAAAATACCTCTTTTGAAAAAATTATTCTACTTGGATTCTTTAAGTATGTCAATATTTCTATTATATATCCTCTTTCAAATTTATTTTAAAATTAAGTTTCAACAATTTTTCCTCTTTAAAATTTATATTTAAATCAAGTTGCAATAAGTTTTTTTTTTAAAATTACCAATAATTAAAAGTATTTTGTATCACAATTGAAATTATTATTACAAATTAAAAAATTATATATTTGAAATTATCATAATATAATTTATATATTATAAATATTTATTTATTTGAAATATGTAATTAAATTTTAAAATATTTACTATCAGTAAACCTGGGAAAACTCAACACTGTCGACAACCTTTTAACATTTACAGTTCTCGTGACGAAGTGAGAGGGCATTGTTGGCATTATATTTCGGCGGCGAGTCACTGTTGGAGAACACTGGCACACATAAGTAAGAACCAATCAACGTTCAACAAAGAAATAATATTATATAGCCGTTACAGAATTTTAATGACTAAATTACCCCTGTTTCTCTGATTAACCCGCACGCCGTTTGAGGCCTCCGTTGGAGAGGAGTGGTTGTGCGAAACGGTGCGCAGAAGAGTAGCAGATGAAGAGAGCGACGGCACACCAGTCACGTGCGTTTCGCTCATTTTGGACGTTGGGAAGTTGGTTGTTATACCTTCTCCAAACAAATTCCAATGCATTTGGATAAGTTTGTTTAGAAATTCACACTTTTCTTAGCTATTTCGTAAAAAAATTATTTGATAAAAGGAGTTTCTGAAAGGTTAAATAATTTAACATTTTATATATGATTATTTTTTGTTAAATAAATTCCCGATTTTAAATATTTGGAATACAAATTGTTTTAAGCATATTTTACTAAAATTAGTCTATCTAATTTTAAAGATTTTTGTTTTTTTAATCACCATTTTTCTTTTATTTTTGCATTGAATATTCATATATTTTTTATGTTCATGGAATATTGCAGTTACTATACTTAGAATGAATTTCATTTATCATATTAAATATAAATAAAAAATAAAAAAAATCTTTTTATACAAATATTAATTTAAAATCTACAAGTTAAATATATAAGTAATTCAAAAGAAGTGAATCAATTATTTACAATATTTTTAAAATATTATATTTACCTAACTCCTATGAAAAAAAAAATGTAAACTTAAAAAATAATCTAAATCCATTGTATATATCAAAACTCAAAACAGTTGTAAGAGAGTTTTTTTTAACAAGGTTCATTTGAAGAAAGTCTTTCGGATTCTTCTCCTAGACTCTTTTTGAGAGTCTCCTCCATCTTGGTGTCATTATCCAACTTTTCAATAAATAACTTTGAGTCTTCCTTAAGCTTCTTCTTTGGATATTGTTTTGGGTCCTCTTCCTCCTCCTTTAAGTCATCTTATTAATGGAACCACTCTCTCAGGATTGTGTTAAACTAAGGTTTGACAGGATCTTGAGTGAACAACAAACAACATGATCTCTGAAATAAGGTGAGCAAGAAATGCAAGTTTTGAACTCCCTTAACTAGAGTTAAGTCCAGTAGACAATGAGGATAAAGAATAATAAAAAGGTTGAAGATTTTGAATGGTACATCATTATGTTAGTATGGTGGTGTCGGTTGAGTCTACCAAATAAAACAAGTCCTGGACTACGTGTAACGATGATCTACTAACACAATGTGGAATCAAAGGTGACCTACAAAATTATCTTCATCTATGAAAGCACCATGTGTCCATCTACCCTCGAAGGCATTAATCCATGTGTGTATATGGGATTGGAGATCTACTATTTGACATTGAAAAATGTCATTTATAAAGTGAGCTTCTCACTCCTTCTAAGTCACAAACAAAATACTTTTCAATCATCTAAAAGTCATATCATTCATTTATGAAAGATCTAATCACAATCTCTCTTTTCCCTGGTCACATTATTCTCAAATTCTCTTGGTTCTTAACTTATCATATCTCGAGTCTGTCACCACTAAAACTTCCATAACTTAGTAGACTTACCTTATTTAAGTTGGATGACTATTAAGTGTGCGCCCTACTCTTGATACCAAGGTTCTCACCAACTAATGATGACTCATATTTACTATTGGGGTTACCAAGCTGATTGTGCAATCTTTCATCCCCACTTGACTTCACACCTCTAAGGTTAAGAAACCTTACATTGTCTCCCATGTATCTCAATTGTGGTCATCCTTTAATATGAAGATTCATTCATCACTGACATAATTCCATCGATATGATATTAGTCTTTTAAGATTTGTGGGTCAAATACTATGTGATAGATGTTCATTAAAATGATTTCACAATATGGAGACATTCTTCCCATAACAATAACTTCTTCCAAAGTGACATTGCTTATTATTAATAATCACACGTTTGAAACATTTACACACATCATCATTTATATAATAATTCATTAAGTCTTATGATTTTTTTTTCTTCTAGATGTTGAAGTACAACTTGTTGGAGATCTCAAAGACTACCCAACCATATTATTTGATGAAGAAATAAACCTTGAAGAGAAGTGTATGTTATCATATATCTTGGTGGGAAGTCAATGCTACCATAAGCATTAAAGAGAAGCTTTGGTGCCTAATAAAGTTATCGTAGTAGCTAAGGTAGATTAGACTAAGAGTTTTTGGTGTCTTGATCTATCTCTATATCTCAAACCTATGATGGTGAGCCAAAGCACAAAGCCTTTTGAAAGAATCAACACTGTTTTAAACTCTCACGGATTTTTTAATATGTTAAAATTTATTTCAACCTGTTTAAAGTTCAATTTTACACTCTCTACAACTTTTTAATTGGTTATTCGAAGAAACAATTGATTTAAATTCTTTCTGATATAAAGCTATTTTGTTTTCAAGATTTTTGTTTTGTTTCCAAAGTTAGTTTTGTTTCCACATTCATTTTTCAACTTCTCAAAAATTTGTTTTGATTTCACTTAGTGTATTTCAAAAATTCAATTTGTTATTTTAACTCTTAACCAGTTATTTTCTTAACATATTTAAAACTGTTTTATCAAATCAGTTCAGTTTTGAAATCTACAAAAGGGAAACAGGTTCTCTAAACAAAACATCACTTGCATATACACATTCTTACAATTTACAAAAGCTTGATAAGTTCTTTGAGAGAATTTGAGTTTTGAAGGGTTATTTTTGAAACCTTGTGAAGTTCTTTGTGCTGTCATTTTTCATCATTGGCTTGTGATTAAGAGTTTCATTAAGGTGTTGCAGTTTGGAGGTCTAGGTTGTGTCTCCTAAGTCTGCAATAAGTCGTATTCGTTTCATACTTCTTCTTTGTTGTAAAATTGTGTTAGTGTGCTTCTAAGATAGGGTTTTTTTAAGCTTAAGCTTGGTTGGAATAGTGTTTTTCAATGTGTGCTTATAGGTCTTATAGGGTTCAAGAGTTGTTTTTGAGCAATCTTGTGTAAAAGATTCTTTTGATATAGTGAATTTCATCTTAGTGTGAGATGAGACTGAATGTAGCTCAATTTTGAGTGAACCAGTATAAATCTTTGTGTGATTTATAACTTTCATATTCACTGCTATGAAGTTATGGAAAAACTGTAAAAACTGGTATAAAAAGTAATTTGTTGTTTTAAAGATCAACAAGTTGTTTTTTCTACAAAATTTGTCTTTTCTAATTTTTTAATATTAAACAATTATTAAATTGCTAATTGTGCTTAAAGAACTGAATAACTGGAAAGTGTTTTGAGTTTTGAATCTTTCTTTTCAAATTAAAATCAAGTTTTATTATGTCATCAAGTATTAGAACAAGATCAAAATCTTATATTTGAAAACTGAATTTAAAACTAGTATCGTGTAAGTGAATAAATTGTTTAGAATAAAAAGGCTGAAGTTAGAAATATAACCAATTGTTCTTCACTACAATCAATTGTTTCCTTAAAATTCCATTTTGCTAGGGAAATTTAAATATGTTATTTCATAAAACAGTCAACTATTTTTATGTCAGGATTGCTTGAAAAGTGCATTTGCAAAAATTATCCTAAGTAGAATTTATCCACTCTTTTAAACTTAGACTCCTATAAAGTCAACACAACTTACTCTAGTCTAGGGTCTTCAAGCCTACGCCTAAGTATGCTTGAAGTTATTAATTATTTTTAATAAAATTTACACTTTCATTTGGGATTACAATTTTGGAATGATACCTTGTCATTTGAAAGAATTTCAATTCTTCAAAGACACTAAAGTATTGAGTCCATTCATTCTTACTTTCAAAGATATTTTAGGAATCCAATCTATTTCAAAGTTAATGCATAATTACATGAACAAGTATATTTCATGCACTATTAACACTTACTCTATCATTCATTGAGGATTTTAAGCATTCATAACTATATATGGTTATTCAATTATTGATTTCTTAAACATTAGACATAATTCATTAGATGGAATATATTACAAAAAAAATTTAAGTAGTTAATTTAAGCATGATTCATCCACCTAAGCTCCTTGATAATTAATTATTCTAAAAATTATATTACTACATTTAATCAATTATTGTTATAAATAATCGATTAAATGCACATATGTTATCAAACTTAATATATAATCAATTATCTTAAGATAATTTATTATTTTTCATGTCTATCAACTTCAATTCTGGAATAATAAATATCACTTCTGCTTCTATTATAACAAAAGATTCCCTTTTTATGTGGAAAAGTCCCGTATCAATAATTATGATTTTACGTATGAACAATTCCTCAAAATCTTATTCGTCTAATTCTTCTTTGTACTATAAAACTTTAGTAGATTTCGCTTCATTTCATTTATATATAATATTTTTCATTTCGTTTAGTTTTCATTTTGATTTATAAGATTTTTCAAAGAAACTTCCTTTATAGAAGTAAAAATATGAAGAAATCAATATGTCTAGATACCCTCTTTTTCTATGGATAAAAGATCTAATTGATATAACATAAAATAAGTCTTAGAAATAAAAAATAATTGATTATCTATATAATATAATAGATTAATTTTTTCTTGCCTTTGTGTCCTTGATTAATATTTTTCTCAGTGATTCACGAAATCATACTCAAAGATAAATCACTCAACATTTTAAAACACTCAAAGACGCACATTTATGCATTTCAAACATGAATATGCACTCATTTCATTGCAACTAATTTTAACATGTGATAAAGTATTCAACTTGACCAAAAATAAAATGAAGACTCTGCATATCATAAATAGGTACTTCGGAGTTCAAGAACCGATGTCAAAGATTTTCATAAACATGTTGGAACAAAGAGACTAATTTAATTTAAGACCGACCAAAAAACTATGGGTTTGAAGAGTGGAAAAAGAGAATGGTTCAACCTCTTCTTCCCCCTTACCTTGACCTCTTTTGGGCAAAGTTTCAAGGTTACAAGTGTTGATAGCAGAAGAAGCAACAAAATCCTCTGTTCCTCTACCTAAATCATGTTACTATCCTGATGCAAAAATGGAACAAAAAATAATAGTAAAATTTGGGTTACAAAATTTAACTAATGAATTTTCTAGTTAGCTGAAGGTACAAAGGTATGATTTGGACTATAATTGATGGCACGAATGTGATCTTAGTTGCACATACAAGAAATGATCATTTGTGGCTAATTTGGCTTTTTGCATTTCTTTAGAAAAATTAGTTAAGTTATGTTAGACCAAAAATGGATAGGTTGCTTTTACCATAAATGATAAATATAATGGCAATTATCATATGCATTTATGTTAATTGCCTAGAACCTTGTGAAAGCTAAGATAGTATAATTATATTACAATGTGATGAGTTTTCTAAATTTACTATCACTCTTATTAACTTTAAACTTTTCACATAGTAACTATCATAAGTAAACATTACAAACAAACAAATTGCTCTAAATTAACACATGTAATTGCTAACATATAGACTCTACACCATTATTTATTTAATTACTATGTTGAAAATTTAGGTTTTTACAACTCAACTTTGCTTGAAAGTATCGTTGTATAAGTTTCAACTAAAGCTAACATTAACTCAATCTTGGAAGAAACTTCATTGACTTGACCTTGATAAGAGTATCATTGACTCTTTTTGCTTAATGCAAGTCTATAAATATTTAATTTAACCTTAATTGAAGAGTTGTAGCTTTATCCGAATCGAAGAATCTTTGACTAAATCTTAATTAAAATATTTTTTATTGACCTTGCCTATAACATCTTTTGACCAATTATATTTCGTTTTAATTTTGCTCGAGACATCTTTTACTCAGACTTGTACCGACAATATTTTAGCCAAATTTATTAGTAACTTAATTTGATTAAAGTATCTATCAATGAAGAGGTCCATGGGAGTAGAGAGTGATTTAAGGTATGGGTCCTATGGTATTCTGGTGCCTTGCCAGAGTGTACTATTGTATGGAATCTATCTTGATGCATTCTAAAATGCTGGTATATGGTGATTTCTTATGCAGGTTTTATGCTCTAGAGTTGTTACATTTTTAGCTGGAAGTACCGTTGTTTTATGTGTAACTTTGGGTGTTGTAAGGTAGACCCTGTTTTGTGCTTTTCTTTGTATAGCTATCACAGACCATTTTTCTGGTTGCTATGTTTTATGTGTAAGCTGTGATAGTTGGTATAAGGGTTGAGACACCCTTAAAATGTCCCGTTTTAATTTACTTTATTCTTTGCTGATAAAAAAAAAATCTATCAATGAACAAAAATATAAATTGATGTATTGATTATGAAGTGGATAAGGATGAATAATTTTTTTTTAAATTAGTTTTGTATATATTAAAATAAAGTTTTTTATAAAGTTTATCTTATTTGTCCAATTTGCGAATCCTAGCTATTCATAATGAGAATAATAAATTTACAAAATCCTAATCTAGATTTCCTATTTGTTTCTTAACTTCAATTGAAGTTCATCTTTTTTTTCTCCCTTTTATTGTGATAAAACAAACTTAAAGACTTTGAAAAATCCTTTTATATGTCCAAGATTCATGGGTAGGGAAGGTTGATTAACTATTCTTTTAATAAACAAATTCATTTGTTAAGTGGATTTCCAAAAACTTCTTACACCAACTTATTTTTTTAGTAGATTCTATTGTCTAACTAGAGTAGAGTTCTTTAATTTTCTCTGCCTCATATTCGTAGAGTTGAATCTAATTTCACTCGGCAAATTGAAGACAATGATTTTCTTTCTATTTTTGTTTTTCAAAAGTTTGCTTGGTGAAACTACATTGGTTGACTTTAATGTGCTCTCCTTTAATGATCTTCAATTCTCTCTCAAATGTGAGATAAAAACATGCCATGTTAGCCTTTTAGATAATGTCAAAGGGTCCAATGCTTACACCAATGAGATAATGCTTCAGTTCAACTCATCCACAAATAAGGCATATTAACACGTTAAAATGGGCCCTTTAAGTGCTATCCACATTTTGTATATAGAGCTTCCACCTTAAGATTTTATCTTTTCATTATATATGACTTTGAGTGTTTACCATTATTCATTTACAAAAGGAATTTGTGTGTATTAGTTTATTAAAAAGAAAAAAAAAACTGAGTACTCATGTTGAGGAATTTGGGAATAGTGTGGACGTTGTGTCATAATTGTTTTTGGCAGTTTTTCAATTAAAAGGCCTTACATGGCATGGATGAAATGGCTGGTGTCTCTTATCCTGTGAGAACAGCTAGCTAGATTCCCTCATCACATACCAAAGTGATTGATGAAGGGTAACCATAACCATCTACACTTCTTCCTGGTTTAGAGATATTTATTTTGAGGATTTTTGTCAAAGATATTCATGGATCTGGTTTTAGAAAACTGGTCACTGAGACAAAATATTTATGACAGTAGTGCAGAAAGACTAAATAAGAACGGTTATTTTACATTTACAAGAGTGATTATACAGCCGCATTTGATCAGTACGCATCCGTAAATCGAAAAGATATAAGTGCGACTGTATAGCAACATTTATAAATACTATTTATAAGGACGACTATCTCTCATTGCCGCACTTGTGTATGCTTTTGAATCAGGATTTAGGAGTAATGCATTTACAAGTGCACGACTATTATCATAGTCACACTCGTAAATGTGATTTACAAGAACAATTTTTTTTATCACTTAAAAATTGAAAGTAATAATAATTTATATACATTTTCCTTAACCTAAAACAGTTAGTTTCTAGTAGTCTCTTCCAAAGACAAGGGAAGAAACCTAAAAAGTGACGAGTAGATACTTACACATCGGAGATCCCTTGTTAATTTAATATATAATGTTTTTACACACGATTTTCTTTTTCAACAATGCATACTATTTTTATGTGCTAAACTTTACAATTTACACTTTGTATGGTGATTTTTGGATTAAATTTCTTAGATAAAGTTGAAATATCTTTCGTTAATAACTGGAATATTTTCTATTGATATGAGCCTTTCGTGTGACCGCACAAAATCAATGCAAGATTCTGATTTCCCATTTTAGTTGATTTTTGTTAGGCTTAAAGTATAAGCATTATCCGTACATCTTAAAAGTTTTAAAAAGTATCATGTACACATGTACACATGCACATATCCTATTCTCTTCCAGTTGTGCTCCTCCAGGTGCAATGGCTATGGAAGCTCAACCATAGCACCAACTCAATTAATGTCTTATTTCTTCCATATCTGCTTTTGAGATTCTAAAAAGTTATTGTTATTAGAGATAAAGACTTTTTATAATAATATATAACTAGGTGCAAACCTTATTTTATAAATTAATTTACTAATTTTATAACGTTAAGTTAAGTTTAAAATTCATTCTTATACTCTAATAGTGGGGTACTTTATAATAGTTTCATGAACTTGAAAGTGATCACAAAGGCTCCTTCATGCTCAACTAGTCCAACTAATGGGCTTGAACAGTCTGATCATAGTTTTATCTCGGTCATCAAGAAAAAGAATGAAAATGATAACGAAGACGCTTTTCAACAAGAGTTTGAGAAGAAGAGGAAAGAAATCAAGAAGGTTCTCTCAACTTAATGTAGTTGTTAGATGAGCTCATATAATTGAAGATAACGAGAGCTGTAACACCCCAAAATACATCTAACTATTACAATACAAATTCTACATATTTATATATAAACTTAAAGTATTTCAAAACATTCTTAATACATGATTAAGACTTATAGAAATACAAATATTTACAATTCATAGTTCTAAACAAAACTCTAAAGTCTTTCAAGCTCTCCTGTACCTGTACAAATATTTGCTCATATAGTATAATCATCGTAGTTCATACACAAACAAACACATGCAAGGGTAAACTATATAAATAAAGTTCTGACATATGAAAATATAAGTAAAATAACTAATTTGATTAGTAATTCATAATTAATTTAGTTTCTTTTTTATTCCAACACAGTCATACAAAATCCAAATATTAATCACAATAATTTGATTTCATTTCAATCCACATTACTTTGATTTCTTTTCAATCATATTGACTCGACATAGATTTATTTGCCTCATAGTACTTGATTTCCTTTCAACCCTCGGTACCTTTCATTTCATGTCAATCTTAGTGATTGCATATGAATCTATTATCTTCCAGAAGACTCATTAATCATATTGTAGTAACATAAATTCATTTGTCTCGTGGTACCTTGATTTTCTTTCAATCCCTAGTACCTTTTTTTATTTAATTCAATTAGTGATGACATATGGATTTATTCTCTTCCGGAAGACTCATTAAGTATGCCCTACCAGAGACTAACATCTAATCTACTCCAATCGGATCAGGATAAGTCCAAACATCCATACTGTGTGACTACGAGCGGTCACGATGCTTATGAACTCCCTCTTCAGTTTCTCACCAATTGATATCTTAGTCGATGTGACTTACATCATCAATGAAGCGAGATGATCTCTGTTTGTAGACTTTTCATACTTAATGTACCAAAACACAACATCTCATACTTTACTTGAATGTATGACAAGCTTTCACCAATCACATACAACACATATCATTCACATACAATGCATATCAATAACTCATATATATATCCTTTAAGATTTCTCAAATCAATTATATATATATATATATATATATATATCAAATTCATATTCATAATCAAATTCAATTTAACTAACTTTATAACCTAACATGTGTGGCACTAGATTAACATGTTATCTAAATTAGCTATCTAAGGTTCTATTAAAAAAATATAGATAACTTCCTTTACCTGTAATTTCTTATTTCGAAGAAATTCTGGTTCAAGTATGGGAACCGCTCTAACAACAAGGGACTTAAAATAAGTTATCCAAAGATCACCAAAATTCAGCATATGATAAAAAAAAGTTGAGAGAAACATATTAGATAATTGAAGTAGAGAAGTGAACTTGGTGCTTTTGGAGGTGTAGCTGATGAAGGTTTTAGATACAACAAAACACCATCCAAGTATGTTTTCCTTCCAGCTAAATTTTAAGTTCAATTACCTAATTGTTTATTCATTGTTTCATATTGAGAAGATTTCTGTTTCTATCATGTCGTTTGCATGTGTTTGAATAGAAATATGTAGCTAATCAAATGAAACCTCACTGCAACAGGAGAGAACATGGAAATCATACGTTAAAACAAATAGGAATCAGTGTCTAAGTTATTCGGAAAGAGATCAGAGTAAACAGATTGAATGTGTCTCTGGCATCTTAAATATTATTCATGTATACCAAATATGTTTTTATACTTAAAATTATACTACTTAAATTATATATAATGTCTTTATAAATATTATTTCTTATAACTAGGTTGTAATTTTTTTAATGAAATTATGTAAATATTAAATATTTTTTATTTTTATGATACTGGTATTAGGTCTGAGCAATGGTGGGATCGAGTCAGATTAAGGGTTAATCTAAACAAATCATCTTAATGTGAATTTAACATTTTTAATTTTATATATAACTATTTGATTCATTCGGTTAGTTAGATATGAATAATTCGAATTATAAATTGTTAGAGCCGATAAATTTGATTTATATTGAATCAAACATAATTTATTTAATTTTAATTTTAAATAAATACGATAAATATATTGGAAATTTGGTAAAAAAAAAAACTTGTGCGTAATTTTAATAATTATTTTATAATGGATTATAAATTTGTATAATTTATTATTAAATTTCAACAAAAATTGATAATATAGAAAAAAATTGAAAATTTAACATACGTTTTAACTAAACTTTTGCTGAAATAACAACATTTTGGGTCAAATATGGCTGGATTTCAAAAATTGAATCCAACCAAACCTTATTTTACTAGGCTAAAGTTCCTTGTTATTCTTGGGCATTTTCTTCCTGCACCTCCATAGTTTCTCTGTAATGTTATATTTCGAATTGTACTGTTGGGAAAATATTTTCAAATCTAGAAAATACTTTCTAAATTTTATAATTCGAAATATAATTTCATTTAAGATAAATTATTTTTTTCACAAAAAGTAAAGTATGGAGGTGCAGAAATAAAGTAGAAAGGTGCAGGAAGGAAACACCTTATTCTTGTTATGAATTTATGGGGCCATTGAAGTTTTGGATCGGGCTTTCCGCCTCTGCATTTTGTAAATAATTTCTCCACCTCCATACCTTCCACCTGCACATCCATATTAATTTGTTAAAAATCAGTTTTAATCTTTTTAAAAATTTTAAATAACTAAGTATAATTTTACCTTTCTAAATAAATTTAGCTACACCAATACATAGGAAATGAATGCGTTGTCAAACTATATAGAATTTAGACTATATCACATAACTTTTTTTTTACTAGATCTTACGGAGTTCCCATATCTGCATTTAAGTCGTATACCTCACTTCCAACTGCAAAACTTTCATTTTTCTCTAGTCGCAACATTTGAAGGAGGAGTTTCATCATTTGAGCGTGTGTGAGAGGGTTGACAAGAAGATTCATTGTATTCAATGTGCCTAGTGCGACAATAACTATTTTTTAGTTTTGTATTCCCTTTTTGCATCTCGTTGATTTTTTTTTTTCTGAATTTTGTGACTTTTGGAAGAATAAATAAAAATTTAGAAAAATAAAATGTTGCTTTCGCTCAAACTAATAATAAACGTAAATATTTTTCTATTTTATTTGATTTAGTTTTTCATTATTCAAAGAGAAATAATTTAATCATTGTTAACTTATATTTTTATGACACAAATTAACTCAAATAACTTAATTCTCTTGTTTAGGTTTTTTTGGTATTTAAAAATAAACAACTACAAACAAATTTTAAACTAAAATGGAATCATATAAACATGATATTTTACTAACTTCCATTTTTTTATATGAAACTTTATTTGAGGCATCTAGAATTTTTAGTCTCTTTATATTTATATATATTTTTATTGAAAGGAAGTTAATGTAGATTAGGCATTTTGTTAATTTTAGTTTGTACTTCAATTAAAGAGTATTGTTGGAATTAATAAAAAGTATGGAGGTGGAGGAAGAACTTGCCTTGTATTTTACATGTATATAACTAGGCAAATTCTCCCTCCACGTCCATATCCTGCACCTCTATATTAATTGTGAAAAGTCAGTTTTAACCTTTTTAAAAATTTTAAATAACCCTAAATGAAACATAACATCAACTTTTAAAATAGTCTCAACTGCACCTGAGACCCCATATCTCTCTTCCAACCACAATACTTCCATTCTTCTCCACCCGCAGCGTTTGAGAGAGCATATCCATCACTTGAGCGTGTGTGATGAAAACCATCCGACCTTGAAACTTTCGGCTCACAAATTAACTCAAATAACTTAATTCTCTTGTTTAGGTTTTTTTGGTATTTAAAAATAAACAACTACAAACAGATTTTAAACTAAAATGGAATCATATAAACATGATATTTTACTAACTTCCAATTTTTTTAGTCTCTTTATATTTATATATATTTTTCATTGAAAGGAAGTTAATGTAGATTAGGCATTTCGTTAATTTTAGTTTGTACTTCAATTAAAGAGTATTGTTGGAATTAATAAAAAGTATGGAGGTGGAGGAAGAACTTGCCTTGTATTTTACATGTATATAAAACTAGGCAAATTCTCCCTCCACCTCCATACCTTGCACCTTTATATTAATTGTGAAAAGTCAGTTTTAACCTTTTTAAAAATTTTAAATAACCCTAAATGAAACATAACATAAACTTTTAAAATAGCCTCAACTGCACCCGAGACCCCATATCTCTCTTCCAACCACAATACTTCCATTCTTCTCCACCCGCAGCGTTTGAGAGAGCATATCCATCACTTGAGCATGTGTGATGAAAACCATCCGACCTTGAAACTTTCGGCTAAGAAGATAGATGAAGATCGAGACTTATTGAAGATATTGTAAAGTCTTTTTCTTCTTCTTAGCCTTGTAAAAATTGTATAGAGTAGTTAGGAAGTTTTGAGCCTTATATTTTGGGCCAAAGTAGAGAAAGAGGTAAATAGAAAAGAATGTAGAGTGTAAAATGGTAAAAGAGGGGTGCAAATAAAATGCAGGGAAGGAAGACATGATACTCCATATGTCTTCTCCTCAATGGACAGTGTACCGACCAGGTCATCGGTTGTGATGACGTGTCTGGCACGTGACCGTGTGGGGCGTGCTCAGCAGAACACGTGGACAAGAGAGAGATGAATGGTTCAGGAGTGAGCATAGTCGTCGATTCATGGAAGTGGCGTGTCGCAATGAACATAGCCGGTTGTCGCCGGGTTTGTATGACATCGACTTGTTAGACAATGGAAAATCGGGTGGTCAGACATCGCCAATGGGGGCACACTGCCGGATCTTCCAGGAAACCTAGTTAAAACTGTTGGAGGCTCAGAAGACTAGTTTCAAGCGAGTAAGCTGGGGGGAACACCTTGCTCATCGGCGACGGGACTCCCAGAGTGGACATTCGTTGGTGGCAAGGCTTCCCCAGCTAGAACGTGTACGGCGTAGCAATAAGGATGGTGGCACTCACGACAAGCGATATCACAGAGATGATGCACTTTTTTGCATCTGATACTTGCTTTGTCATGTGGCGTCTCACAGCGTAGTACGTGCTAGATTACTCCTCGAATAGGGGACTTGGTCGTGCGGCTGGTCACTACGCACAGATAATATTCAAGTTACCTCAACCCAGATGATGACATGTGTAGGGTTGGATGCTACCTGTCATTCCAACCCAGATGATGCCATGTGTAGGGTTGGATACAGTGTAGAAATGACGCTCGAGTTACCTTAGCTCAGATGATGACACGTGTAGGGCTGGGTGCTACCTGCTACCCCGGCCCAGATAGCGACACGTGCTAGGTTGGATGCGAGCCACGCGTCCAAAGCGTAACTGCCTGGAGAGAAAAAAAACCTAGCTATAAAGGTAAACTTAACAGAATTTGTAGAGGTACGTTTTTCATTACGGCTCATTGCTAGGGTTGTGTGCACTTTAGTACGGTTCTACAGAGTATAGTTCTCTCTCAGCTTTTGGGTGTTCTTGTTACTGACTTGAGCGTCGGAGCGCCACCGGCCGCAGAGGCGCCATCTTGTGTTTTCAGGTTCTCAGAGAGACTATCTGTGGTGTGGACTTGAAGGGCACGTGGTGTCAAGCTGGTGAGGAGGATCGAGACGAGGCCACGCTCTTGCGCTAGGTCAACCGGCAGGATCAGAAAGGATTTGCACCAATAAGGTGGTGACATTTGTCACAATCTCATTTGAGAGGTTTTGAGAGACTTTCTCCTATAAATAAGTAATGAAATGTTGTCCAATTGAGACACTTTTACTTGTTCAAAGTTCTCTCTAGAGTTGTCTTCTTGCTAGACAAATTTCTAGAGTCCTTATAGTAGTGTTGGCCTAACCTCACTCTAGAAACTAAGTGTTGGCCTAATCTCACTTAGATTCACAATAATAATTTTCATCTCTTCCAAATTTCTACAATTCTTCATGCTTCCGCAATAGTCTTCATCATCTATAGAAGATATTCAAAGCAAAACAATGAAGAAGAAGATCTACAAATGAAGATACAATCTAGGATTGCATCATTTGGTATCAAGAGCTTAGGTCTTCAAGAGATCAGTTGTTCTAAGTTTTGTTCTTCCATTTCTGTGTTGTTCCTCACTTTTTACAATGTCTTGAATATGTTTTAAATGTGTTTCCACCATTTAAATGTGTTTGTGTTTAGTTTAATCGGTTCAAAATGTTAAATACTCCTTGAACCATCCAAATTTGTGTTGTAGGATCTCTATTTGTGTTTACTTGAGTGCTTTTGAATTTTGTTGAGTTTTCTTTCGTTTTCTTTTGGTAAAAACAGTTTATGTTGGTTTCATTTTTATTTTATGATCCATTTCTAATTGTCTAAAGTCATGTTGTTTCCATATATGTCATCAAATCAAGTAGTCGTTTGTTTGATTTTTTGTTTCTTGTTTTTACAATGAATATCCATGTGGTTTGAGTCATTTTGTTCCTTTTGTGTGTTTTTTTTTTTTTTTTTTTTATGTTTTTGAGTCTCTTATCTTGTTATTAGATCATTAACAAGTTCATTAGAGTTAGCTTTCTATTATGTCTTGATTTTCCATTCTTTTTTTTCAAATCCCTTAGGTTTCTTCTTTTTCAGTTTTTGTGAAATTTAGTCTTTGTTGTGAGAATTTATTGTGGGTTTGTATTTTGGTAAAAAAATCTGAAAAAAAATCATAGAACCCTATTGAGATGTTGTTGATATCCATTTAAAACAGAACGTAAAAAAAAAATAGAAAAAAAGTTATAAACAGTAAAATTCATGACGTTTTCAGCCCAGAAAAAAACAGTTTCAGTGTGGTGTTGCTCTCAGTAAAAACTTTACTGCATCTTATTCCTTGGGCTTTTTGACCTGAAATTTTTACCACACCTTACTTGATGTGTTGTGGAGTTGGGATAAAATTTTGGGATTCAAATTCATTATAATTTTTTCCCAGTAAATTTTTGAATCATCTCTGCCAGTGCTGAAAAACAGTTTCAATCTCTGAATACTGGTGCTGCAGTGTTTGATTTATTTCTCTCAGAATACACATCCGTTTGACCTAAAATTTGTTTTTTTTTATCAAATATTGCGTTGAGATTCTCAAATAAAAGTTTCATACAAAAAATGTTTCTGCATGAATTTTCACAAATTTTGGAAGTTTCAGTGTCTGTTTCTTTGCTTGATTGTCAAGTTTCAGTGTCTGTTTCATTCTAGAATTGTTTTTTGAAATCTTTTCTAGTGCTATTCTTAGGTTTCCTATTTGAGTGCTTACTGTTTTTGTTAGCTTTAATTGTTGATTTGTGTCTTAAAATACTCCTTGCAATTGTCATAATAATTCCATTTGAGTTTAGCAATTTTAATTGAGCTTTTCTTGATTTTTTACTTGTTGGCCTCATAAGGTGAAATTCATATTGAGTGGAAGTTTGGTTTTGAAGTTGTGAAGCTAATTTATACTTGATGATTCATAGCTAAAGGATAAAAACAATGATTATTTGGAGAGGACAGAAATTGAAGACAAAAATCAAGTTCATATAAAGAGAAGAAAGATTTGACAACTTGAAGAAAAGAAAATCATTACAAAAATAAAATAAAATTGTAGTAATAGTAGCATTGTATCACGGAACCTTTGTGTTCAAGTCTATTTTCCTTGCTTATTTTTGCTTACATTAGTTGGTGGGGAAAATCCTTTCAAAGCAATCCCTTTAGCTAAATTCGTTCATTAGTAGTGAAAGTGTGTCAAGGGGCTCCAAGTGTCACTTGCACTTTCACATAGGACACGTCTAGTTTACTTCTTCTTTATTTTCTTTGTCTTTAATTCCTTCTTGTTTAATTTCTTGATTTCCTTTATTTTTCTAAGTCTCCATGATACCTAGGTGATTGTTCTCTGTTTATAGTTGATCTTCCTTTGATCACTAGGACACCTTGCATACATCACATTTAGGGAAAATTTGTTTTGATGTTTCTTTTGAGGAAAAGCTTTGTTAAGATTATGAGGTAAGTTGTGGCTAAGGAAGACTTGGTATTTAAGCAGTCCTAGTGACTCACCTTTGGAGACAGTTTGACTTGTTGACTTTGATTGAAACTTCACCAACTCTAAAACCTATTTGTGAAAATATTTTTATCACTCATTTGAAATAAAATTTTTGTGAAAATCATTTTTTTTTTAATTTCAAAATGAGTGATCATTTACATGCATCAAATGTACAAGGAAGTAATAGGGAACAAGAAGATGCCTATGGATGGAGAGAGGATAATAGAATTTTGAGAGAAGAAAAAAATAGAAAATGAGATGAGATAAAAGAAATGTTCTCAACCAAAATAAGGACAAAAGGTTTTAAGAAGAAAAACCTATTCATAGAAGAAAGATTTATAACTCCAATTATCAAAGAATGGAATGGATGTGTTTTGAGCCTAGAAGTTTATATTATTCTACAGAGCCTGAAGTATACATTCTCTACTTTGATGAAAACAAAAATGTTGGAGAATATTTAGGATGGGAGATAAAACTTGATCAAACTTTTAAGAAATACAAAGTTGATGAACATATTGGACTTTTCATGGCTATCCTATGTTTTCAAGAATATGCTAGGTCTTGGTGGCAACAAAGGCAACTTGATGTTATAATTGGTACAAAATTAAAACTAGAGTATTGGAGTGATTTAAAGGCGTGTATGAGAAGAAAATTTGTTCAGCCTTCACATGATAAAAAAAGGAAGCTTATAGAAGAAATGAGAGAGCTTGTTAAAATAAGTAGAAAATTTGTAGATGGAGAAAAAGAATATGTTAGAAGAGAAAAAGAGTTTAAAAAAAATTGCAAGCTCTTTTCAGAAAGAAAGAAGAGAAATAAAAAAAAAAGAAAAAAGAGGAGAACAAAAGGAAAGATAGAGAAGAGAAAGAAAAGACAAAAAAATTGATGATGGAAAAGAAAAGTACAAAAAATTCTTTTTCTGAAGCTGAATCAGACATCGATAACATTTTATCTTCTCTAGAAAACCCTTGTGAGGATGTGCTTGAAGAAAAATCTATGTCTGGAGTTGAACCATATATAGATATAAAGGTTTCCTCCACAGAAAATACAAAAGAATGTATGATTGAAAAGGAAGAAGAAGAGGAAACCAACAAAGAAGAAGAGTCTTTTATAATACCCCCTGCAAGCATAGCTGAGAAAGAATCCTTAAAGGGGGATTGCAATACTTTGAACTCTTCTTTTTCAATTATATAATGCTCATTCTTCTTCACAAAAATCTAAAAAACCACACTTTGTGATGTTGTTGCCTAGCTTGGGCAATAAACAACATAAGAAGATAGACGAACATTGAGACTTATTGAAGATATTGCAAAGTCTTTTTTTTCTTCTTAGCCTTGTAAAAATTGTATAGAGTAGTTAAGAAGTTTTGGGCCTTATATTTTGAGCCAAAGTAGAGAAAAATGTAAATAGAAAATAATGTAAAGTGTAAAATAGTAAAAGAGAGGTGCAAATAGAAATGTAGGCAAGGAAGGCATGAGGTAGGCAAGGAAGGCATGATACTTCACATGTCTTCTCATCAATGGAGAGGATTTACACCAATAAGGTGGTGACACTTGTCATAGTCTCATTTGAGAGGTTTTGAGATATTTTCTCCTATAAATAGGAGTCTCTTGTACATGGTTTTTAACTTTGATTTGAGTAATGAAATGTTGTCCAATTGAGACACTTTTACTCGTTTAAAGTTCTCTCTAGAGTTGTCTTTTTGCTAGATAAATTTCTAGAGTCCTTCTAGTAGTGTTAGCCTAACCTCACTCTAGAAACTAAGTGTTGGTCTAACCTCACTTTCCAAATTTCTACAATTCTTCATGCTTCTGCAATAGTCTGCATCGTCCATAAAAGACATTCAAAGCAAAACAATGAAGAAGAAGATCTACAAATGAAGATGCAACCTAGGATTACATCAGTGTGTGAGAGGGTTGACAAGAATATTCGTTATATTCAACGTTTTCCAGTGCGAAGATAATTTTTTTTTAGTTTTACTTCATTTTTGCACCTCGATGATTTTTGTCTGGATTGTTTAATATGAATTTAAACATGAATTTTTGTTCTGTCAGTACGTATAGTTGCATTTTTTTCACCTTACAATAATATAATTTCTAATAGTATACAACAAAAAAATGCATGCACATGAAGCAAAACCAAGTAAGGGACAAGGAGAGCTTGCATTTGGGAGTGGCTAGATCAAAATTAATTTCAATTACATTATCAACAAAGTAAAAATTAAAATTCAATACACGTTAAAATCATGATTCATGTTAGTTATCACAAAATAGATTATTAACATTATGAGATATCTTGAAAATAAATAACATCATCATAATTTGAACATGTTTATTATTTGATCCAAAATTTAGTTCATAAATAATATAAAATTACACAAAGAAGAGATACAGGTAGGGTTTTGTCCTATTCTCAATGGTGTAAGAAGAACATCGAACTTTTATCCCCACATGGATAAAAATATGTTAATAAATGATTTTGGAAGGTGCGATAAGTGTTGTCATACTTTTAATCTTTTGAAGTCTTAAAAGAAAAAGAAAAAAGAAAAACAACTTGAAAGTAAAGAAGAAGACACTACATTTTTCATCATATTTAGAATGATATCATTAAGTGCAAACAATTTTTGTAATAGTGTAAAATTAAAAAAAAAAATATGAAAATGTTGGAAAAGAAAGTATAGAGGTGTAGTGAGGATTTGCCTAAAACCATGGAAGTTTGTATACAAAAGAGAAAAAAAAATGATATTGATTCATGTCCTGTCAATAAAAAAAAATCCGTGTAACTGCAATGTGGACACTTCCAATGTGAAATAAATGTTTCTAGCTACTTCATGTCACCGTCACCAAATTCAATGCCACGAATAAGCTCCTTGAATCTTACTCCTACCTAGTAAATAATTGAAATATATCATTTTCTCAGAGTTTTTTTTAATTTAATTCCAGATTTTATATAATTCCTTTTTATTAAAAGTTCTATGTTTTATAAACAAAATATTATATTATCTGGAGTATAAAAACATGTCATTTACAATTATTATTCTGTAAAATCGTAAGTTGAAGCAATGAATTTGATCACAAAATATGTTAATATAGAATAAAAATTAAGACTCCAGACTTTTAATAATATTCAAAATTGTAAAATAAAAATTTTAAATCTTAAAAAAGTTACTTAAATATAAAATATTAATGAAAGGGTAGATTTTATGAAAAGTTTGGTTAAAAGAAAAGAAAAGTTTATTTTGGTTAAAATAAAAATATATTATGAATTTTTTATGCAGAATATAATTTTACAATGATAAGCTCCAAAAAAGGTGGAGTGGAGAAAAGTCTAAGATTTCTCATATTATCAACATTACAAAGAATCCCGAGTTAGATACGAGAACCCACAGCGTTGAAGACTGCAATGGCTATGTCGGTGGAAGCTGAAACACAGCACCAACTCAATGTCATTTTTCTTCCATTTCCAGCACCTGGCCATATGATTCCCATGGTAGACAAAGCAAGGCTATTTGCCAAGCATGGTGTTAGTGTCACCATTATCACTACCCCTGCTAATGCTTTGACATTCCAAAAGGCTATAGACAATGACTTCAATTGTGGATACCAAATCAGAACTCGAGTGCTCCCATTCCCTGCAGCACAAGTTGGTCTCCCTGATGGGCTTGAAAATGTCACAGATGGCACTAGTCCAGAAATCTTTGATAATGTTATACTTGGAATATTAATGATCAAAGATCAAATCGAGCTTCTGTTTCAAGAACTACAACCAGATTCTCTTGTGACCGATATGATGCTTCCCTGGACAGTGTTGGGAAAAACGGGTAATTTTCCCACTAAAACAAAACTCTAACAGAGCTACCCGACAAATAATATTGAATAAATAAAGCGGAATAATAAAAGAGATAAAGAGGAAAGAACACACCCGAAAATTGTTAACGGAGTTCGGCCTGTTTAGCCTAATCTCCGAGCACAGCAAAAACAGCTCACTTTTATTACTATGAGAGAAGATATTACAAATTGGGATATTTAACAGTGAAGGAGAAGAGTTTAATTTATAACCCCCAAACCTCCTTCCCAAACAATGAACCCACCGATGTGGGACTTGGGATTAAGCCAAAATCAACAAATCTCCACCTTGGCTTAATTTCAAGTCTCACCTAAAACAAATCTTCTCAAAACATAACAAAAACAAACTTTACAGTGCTTCAAATTTGCGCCTCCGGACGCCAACTTCAAATGTGCAAGATATTAACCAAGTCTAAACAGTGTTCAAACTTGGTCCTTGTAACCACCTTGGTGAGCATATCTGCAGGATTCTCCGTAGTGTGAATCTTCTGGAGAACAATCTCCTCTTCTTCGAGAATCTCACGCACAAAGTGATAGCGAACATCAATGTGCTTCGTCCGTGCATGAAAGACTTGATTCTTTGCTAAATGAATAGCACTCTGACTGTCAGAATATAACTCAAGTTGTTTCTGACCAACTCCCAAGTCTTTAAGCAACCCATGAAGCCAAATTGCTTCCTTCACAGCCTCTGTAATCGCCATATACTCTGCCTCTGTCGTAGACAAAGCCACCGTAGACTGCAAGGTAGACTTCCAA
Source organism: Phaseolus vulgaris (assembly GCF_000499845.2). Classification (NCBI taxonomy): domain Eukaryota; kingdom Viridiplantae; phylum Streptophyta; class Magnoliopsida; order Fabales; family Fabaceae; genus Phaseolus; species Phaseolus vulgaris. The sequence goes on along the minus strand of NC_023752.2, from coordinate 9,134,144 downwards.
CTAACTGGCGCTTTTGCTAAAGTGAACAAATAACCAGTAGTAGACCGTCGCTTATCCAAATCACCTGCATAATCAGAATCACAATATCCAACTATGCATTGACCAAGTGATTTATCTTGCTCAAATGTCAATCCAACATCTAAGGTATTTTGGAGGTACCGTAGAATCCATCTCACAGCTTGCCAATGACCCTTGCCCGGATCATGCATGTACCTACTAACAACACTCACAGCCTGTGAAATATCTGGTCTTGTACACACCATTGCATACATCAAGCTTCCAACTGCATTTGCATATGGGACTTTCGCCATGTATTCTCGTTCTTCATTAGTCGTCGGAGATAAACAGCTACTCAATTTCAAATGAGGAGCAAGTGGGGTACTTACAGGTTTTGTATCTTCGTGTATACCAAAACGTTGTAGTACCTTCTGCAAATACTGCTTCTGTGACAGCCAAAGTTTTCCCCTCTCTCTGTCCCTGTTTATCTCCATGCCGAGAATCTTCTTGGCTTCCCCCAAATCCTTCATCTCGAACTCTTTACTCAACTGAGCCTTTAACCTGTCAATCTCAACTTGGCTCTTTGCTGCAATCAGCATATCATCAACATATAAGAGTAAGTAAATGTAGGAACCATCTTCAAGTCTGCGCAAATACACACAGTGATCATATTTGCTTCTCTTGTACTTCTGATCCTTCATGAACTTATCAAATCGTTTGTACCACTGTCTCGGAGATTGTTTCAGTCCATACAACGATTTGCTAAGTTTACAAACCCAATCTTCTTTACCATCAACCTTGTATCCTTCTGGTTGAGTCATATAGATTTCCTCCTCCAAATCACCGTGTAGGAACGCGGTCTTTACATCAAGTTGAGCAAGCTCCAAATTCAACTGTGCTACCAAGGCCAACAAAATTCGAATGGAGGAATGTTTAACAACTGGAGAAAATACCTCATTATAATCAATTCCCTCCCTCTGAGCAAAGCCTTTAGCAACCAACCTTGCCTTGTAGCGAACATCTTCTTTATTAGGAAATCCTTCTTTCTTTGCAAATACCCATTTGCACCCAATTGCCTTCTTACCTTTCGGTAATTGTGCCAGCTTCCACGTCTTGTTCTTCTTCAAAGACTGCATCTCCTCTTCCATCGCACCTGCCCAATTACCACTCTCTGAACTCAGAATGGCTTCTGGGTAAGTGGATGGAATGTCATCAACAACTGGAAGTGCATAGGCAACCATATCCATGAAACGAGCAGGCTTCTGAATATCTCGTCTCTGTCTTCTAACTGCAATTGGCGCTGATTGCTGTTGAGATTCTTGGGTAGGAACCTCTTCCTCATCTGACTCTTCTTCTACCATAGGAGAGTCACTTGTGGTATTTCGTGTTGGGATCACCACTGTCGGCTCAAACTCCACCTGCTTCCGGGCACACTCCACCTGTTGCGGAGTACTATCAGCTCCTTCTGGATTTACCTTCTTTAACATGGCAGATTCATCAAAGGTAACATCCCTGCTGATAATCGTCTTCTTTGCCTCTAGACACCACAAACGGTATCCCTTCACTCCAGGACTAAAGCCCATGAAAAGAGCTTTCTTTGCCCGTGGATCCAACTTTGATTCAATCACATGATAATATGCAATAGAACCAAAAACATGCAAAGAATCATAATCAGTTGCAGGTTTTCCAGACCATACCTCTAACGGGGTTTTGCCATCTATAGCAGATGATGGCAAACGATTGACGAGATGTTGAGCGTATGTCACAGCCTCAGCCCAAAACTCTCTGCCTAACTCAGCATTAGACAACATACAACGAACTTTCTCCACAAGTGTCTTGTTCATACGCTCCGAAACCCCATTCTGCTGTGGTGTTTTTCTAACAGTGAAGTGCCGAACTATGCCACAATCTTGGCATACCTTCAGGAACGGATCACTCTTGTATTCTCCTCCATTATCTGTTCGGAGAACCTTAATCTTCCTTCCTGTCTGGTTTTCAACTTGAGCTTTCCACTTAAGGAAAATTCCAAGCACATCATTTTTGTTCTTCATAGTAAACACCCAAACTCTCCTGGAAAAATCATCAACAAAAGTGACAAAATAATGCCTACCTCCGATTGACGGAGTCTTGGCAGGTCCCCACACATCTGAATGCACATAATCCAGAATACCCTTGGTATTGTGAATTGCAGTGCCAAACTTCACTCTTCGTTGTTTTCCCAGAACACAATGCTCACAAAATTCAAGTTTGCAAGCCTTCGTACCTTTCAACAATCCTTGCTTGGTAAGAATTTGCAAGGATTTCTCTCCAGCATGTCCCAACCTCATATGCCACAACTTCGTTGCCTCAGCATCCTTCTTAGTGCTAGAAGTTGTTGCCGCTACTGTCCCCACCACTGTACTACCTTGGTAGTAATACAAATTGTTCTTCCTCACGCCTTTCAACATCACCAGTGCTCCTGAAGTTGCTTTAAGAATTCCATCTCGCATCGTCACAACTAGGCCTTTAGATTCTAAAGCCCCCAATGAGATGAGATTCTTCTTCAACTTTGGCACGTACCGTACATCCCGCAAAATTCTGGTGGATCCATCGTGATTCCGCAACTTGATTGAACCTATCCCGACTGTCTTACATGGATTATCATTACCCATGTAAACAACCCCGCCATCGAGTTCTTGAAAATCAAAGAACCATTCCCGAATGGGACACATATGATAGGTACAACCTGAATCCAATATCCACTCATCTGGATGCAATGATGCTGAAAGCGAGACAATCAACACATCACTTTTGCTTTCTGCAACATTTGCATCTTGCAGAGCCTTCCCTTCTTGATCCGAATTTGCCATTACAGACTCACAATATAATATTCAATATTACAAATAATTTCAAACAACCCAAGGCGAACCTTCGGCTCTTGATACCACTTGTTGGGAAAAACGGGTAATTTTCCCACTAAAACAAAACTCTAACAGAGCTACCCGACAAATAATATTGAATAAATAAAGCGGAATAATAAAAGAGATAAAGAGGAAAGAACACACCCGAAAATTGTTAACGGAGTTCGGCCTGTTTAGCCTAATCTCCGAGCACAGCAAAAACAGCTCACTTTTATTACTATGAGAGAAGATATTACAAATTGGGATATTTAACAGTGAAGGAGAAGAGTTTAATTTATAACCCCCAAACCTCCTTCCCAAACAATGAACCCACCGATGTGGGACTTGGGATTAAGCCAAAATCAACAGACAGTAGAGTCTGCTGCGAAACTAGGCATTCCAAGGCTTTACTATTACTCCTCAAGCTACTTCTCCACCTGTGCCAAATATTCTATCCGGAAGTACAAGCCTCATAAGGGGTTGGTGTCTGATACTCACAGGTTTACCATTCCTGGTTTGCCTCACAACGTAGAGATGACTCCACTGCAGCTAGACGATGGGTTAAGAACCGAGTCTTCTGTCACTGAACTTTTCGATGCAGTGCATGAATCAGAGAGCAGAAGCTATGGAGCGCTGTGCAACAGTTTTCATGAAATTGAAGGTGATTATGAGCAACTTTATAAGAGCACTGTGGGGAAATCCTGGAGTGTAGGACCAGTATCAGCCTGGCTTTACAAGGATGATGAAAGAAAAATCAATAGAGGACACAAGGAAGACTTTGCACAAGAGTCGGAATGGCTCGATTGGCTTAACTCCAAGCAAAATGAGTCTGTGCTTTATGTAAGTTTTGGGAGCCTCGCCAGGCTCCCTCATTCTCAACTTGTTGAGCTTGCCCATGGTCTTGAACATTCTGGCCATAATTTCATCTGGGTCATAAGGAAAAAAAATGAAAGTGAGAACGGAGACAGTTTTCTAGGAGAGTTTGAGGAGAAGATGAAAGAAAGCAAGAAAGGATATATCATTTGGAACTGGGCACCACAGCTGCTGATATTGGACCATCCTGCCATTGGTGGCTTTTTGACTCACTGTGGTTGGAATTCCATTCTTGAAAGTGAGTGCTGGATTGCCAATGATTACATGGCCAATCTTTGGTGAGCAATTTTACAATGAGAAGTTGGTAGTTGATGTGTTGAAAATTGGAGTCCCAGTGGGAGCTAAAGAAAACAAATGGGCAACCACAGAGGAGGATGCAGGTGTGGGAAGGGAAGAAATTGCAAAGGCTGTGGTACATTTGATGGGAAAAGAAGAGAGCAGAGATATGAGGAGAAGAGCAAGAAAACTTAGTGATGCTGCCAAGAAGAGTATAGAGGAGGGTGGATCCTCTTACCGCAACTTGTTTCAGTTGTTAGATGAGCTCAAATCATTGAAGATAACTAGAGCACTTGACACACCATTCAAGTAGTGGATTCATCTTGGTGATTTAGGATGTGATGCTGTCTTTGAGTTTAATTAGATAAAATGAAACAACATTCAATCAAGTATGTTTTCCTTTCTGTTTGCTGTTATCTGAAAGTACAATGTCTCTGAGGAGCAGTTCTTGAGGTGAATTTTCTGTGCTGTGTGTTGAGTAGTGAATTGTAATAACTTAATAAGAAAAGGGTTTTACATCCATGAGTTTTACATGCTGTAAGTGCTGAATATTGTGTTATGACAAGTGTTTAGTGAGAATGGACTATTCATTATAAGTATTTAGTGAGAATGGACTCTTCATTATAAGTGAAGGATGCATGTTTGACAAACATGATCACCACCCACCATTGTAAGAGGAAGGAGTAAGAGAGACAAAGAAGTGTTGAATTTCATGCACACAAATGTATGTAGTCTTGTGTGTACCTTTTATTATGTCTTAAAATAGGAATTTATCTTAATTAATGATCACTTGAAGTATTTGATATATTTAAGAAATTTGAAGTACTTATTGAAAAATAAAATGACATGTTCATAAAAATTTTAAGAAGTTATAAGGGAACACTAGTATGTCTTCAATGAATTCAAAAAGTTTTATGAAGATGAAGGAGTAGATAGATAATTGATTATTGGTTATAAAGGAAGAACTAAAATGTGATAGAGATGACAAACTTCATGTTTGGGAAAGGAATGCCGAAAGATTTTTTGTCAAAGACTATTAATACAGAGATTCACCTGTGAATATATGTCCAATAAAAGTTGTTTGGAACATGACACCGTTGAAGCAGGAAGTGGAAGAAACCCTTCAATAAACCATGTTAAAAGATTTTGGTGTTTACTATGTTAAGTTCCCATATAAAATAGAACAAAGTTTGAAGAATCAAGTGTGAAATGCATCTTTATTGACTATATTTCTATGTCAAAGAACTCAACTCTTTAGAACTTGAAGATGAAGAATGTGATAAATATTTGAAATGTCATATTGGATGAGAAAAATAGTTTCAACCACTATTCTACCCCAAAATTCAACACTTGAAAATGGGAAATGTGTAAATGAGGAGTGCAATTATTGCATCAAGTTTTTCACACTCTTTAAGTCCTTCAAACTCAATTTTCTCATCTCGAACTCAACATCTCAATAAATAAAAAGTTTGAGTGACATATGCAAAGTACAAGTATAATTATTGCGTTATGAAACTAGAAAAAATTTGAAGACACAACTAAGAACTAACTTAGAGGAAAAATACTAGAAGAAATTGATGTAAGTGAAAAGAAAAAAAAATTGTTTTAAATTACATGAATAAAACTCAATTTAGTAAACCTAATTTTAAAAAATATTCAAAATATATCATCTAATAATAAACTAATTACATATTAAAAATAAATACCTAAATATTATTTTTTAAAATGTAAAAATAAAATTATTATTTTTAATCTAGGTGTACAATTGTAATCAGTTATATTAATAACTTAAGTTTCTAAATATATAAACAGTAAAAAACATAAAAATAAAAATCACAAGTGAAATTTAAAAAAAAAAATCACTTGGTGGCTATTTCTTTGTAAAAAAAACAAATTATTAATTAGGTGATGATTTCTCTAAGGTGAATTTTCTAACCAAAGACTTACCTAAATCTATGCATTATTAAAAAAAATTGTAAATTGGAAAAATAAATGGAATATTTTGGTGAAAAGTCAAGTATTGTCATTAATTAAGAAGGTTGGTTCATTTTTCATTATATTTTGATATTTTGAAAGCTTGTAGGGTCATTATTGAATGATAGGTTTGTGGTTTCTGGTTCAACCAACCACCACGTAATTATTGTTCTTTTAAATATTTAACCCTCCTCATTATTAAATATTATTAATATTATAAAAAATATTAATATTTTTAAATATTATTAATATTATAAAAATTATTAATATTATTATTAATACTAATATAATACTATTAATATTATTATTAATACTAATAATATTATTAATATTAATATTATCATTAATATTAATACTAATATTTTTATGATTAATATTAATAAAAATATTAATATCAATAGTATCATTAATATCAATATTATTAATATTATTATTATTATTATAATTATTATAATTATTAAAAATACTTTATTTGTAATACTTTATATACGGATATAATCTTTTGTATGTATACGCTTCTTGCAGGACATAATTTTATTTAGTTTTTTACTGCGACATACATGATCAATTAGACAAAATATGTTATAATTCTAATTGAATTTAGATGGAGACAATCAATATGAAATATTATTTTTTATACTAATATTTATATTTTTTTTCATTTTTTTTATAATTTTAATATTATAAACTTTGCTTTAATTAAATTAAAAAATAATTAAACTCAAATTATTTTTCTAATTTAATTCTAACAACGTAATAAATCTTAAATTTATTTCAATTTCCTATAAACTTCTTTTATATTTTAATTTTTAATTTTGTTTATTTAATTTTGTTCATTGCTTTTAATTTTCATCAAGAACTATATGAATTTAAATTCGTATGTAAAAATCCGTATGTAACGCTCACTTTACATATGGATCTGGATCCGTATGTAAAAATCAATATGTAACACTAACTTTACATGGATCTGGATTTGTATGTAAAAATCCGTATGTAATACTCACTTTACATATGGATCTAGATCTTTATGTAAAAATCGGTATGTAACATTTACTTTCCATACGGATCTGGATCCGTATGTAATGGTCACTTTACATACGAATCTGGATCCGTATGTAACGCTTACTTTACATACGCATCCAAATTCGTATGTAACGCTCAGTTTACATACGAATATGGATCTGTATGTAAAAATTCATATGTAACGCTCTCACTTTACATACGGATTTGAATCCATATGTAATAATCGCTTTGTAAATAACAAATTTATTGTAGTGTGGCTGGTTCTTGGTTATTGGATATGGGTTGTCACTCAATTGCTTGATCAAGTTCAACTTTCGACTTCTAGGTTCAGGATTGCTCTCAGGTGGGTGTGTGTATCTGCAAGAGGTTCCGATGATAAAGTTGGAATCAGTTTATTCAATTATTAGATAAAATCACTATACTTACTTGTTGAGCATATCACTTATTTATAGTGTTCGTTGCTGGACTTTGACTTGATTGAGCTTTTACTTTTCACACATTGCAGTTATTAAATATATTTTAAGTATTTTGGGCTTATTTATTGAACTTTTATACAATGTTCTCCTATTCTATTATTTATTTATATTATTTTAACTTTTAAAATACTAATGATCTCGACCTTTCAGTCTCTCGACCTAGTCAATACTATTTTTAATATTTATTTCATAGAATAAATAAGTAATTAGTTAGAATTAGAAAGAAAATACAATAAAATTTGCACTACATAATAAGAAAATATATTATTTCGTAACTTTTTAATATGATAATAAGATGCTTAACATCAAATCTTTCATTTAAAAAAAACTTTCTTTAATATATAATTATATAAGAAATATTTTTATATGCCATTGTATTAAAAAATATACCATATTTTTTCATATATCTTTTAATTAAAAAATTTATCTTTTAAAAATAAAAATAATTTATTTAATCAAATAAATAATTAAATATTTTTATGTTTTGAAATAGTTAAATAATTTTCTTAAAAAATAAAAGCTACATAATTTTTTAAAATATTCTTTATATAATTATATATGTATTTTCAAATATTATTATTATTATTTAATTTATTATTGATAAAAATTATAAAATTATATATATTTTAATGTGATAAAATGTTAATATGCATCACATGCGCCAATGGCATATGCTTTTACTAGTATTATAAAATATTTTTATAAAATTTAAAATATTAATTTAATACTTTGGATTAATATAAATATGTATTAGAGTTGTATCGGATTCATTAATATCATATTAAAATCAAAATAAATGTATAATACGCAGTCAAGTCAGTGTCAGTGTCGGCTGCTTCTTCATGCATTTCCATAGGTTCACGGCATTCCATAAATTTTGTAATTCTAAAAGTGTCCTTTGTAAAAGGTTGGAAATATTTTTATATTTTTTAATTATATTTAAAAAAAAATTAAATTTAGAATTAGTTTTTATATTATGTAATTTGAAATGCAATTAATTTTTCAAAAAATATATTAAGAACTAGAAGTTAATACAGATAAATAAATAATTTTATATTATTTAATATGGAATTTATTTATAAAACTACAATTTAGGTTACCTATAGAAGTTTTTTCTGAATCTAAACAAACATTCTAAATTGTATAATCTGAAATATAAAAAATAAATTTTAAATTTTATAATTTAAAATGTTGCTAAAATATGAAAAAAAAGAGTACAGCGAAACCAGTGCATTATGATATGAGTGAAATATATCTAAAAAAAATTAACCTTTTCTACCACACAATTATAAATACACCATAAAATACTCTCAAACTCTGCGTACAATCACAAAAAATCCTTCAACGAATGAAAATCGCATTCTAAAAGTGCCTTTCATATGCTTAGAAACAAGGAGAGAGTAATCTAAACACCTATAATTTTTTTTCTGAATTTATCCACATAATCAACTGATCAAACTTACTGTAATGTTATTATTTTTAACTTATTTATGATTTTTTATTATTATATTTTATTTATAGGTTTGATTAACAATCATGATAAGAAATAATTAAAATTATTCAAATATATTTTCCAAAACATGTTAATTATATTATAAAATAAAATATTAAATATATTTGTAATAAAAATAAAAATATAATATATATTTATTGTAACATAAAAATATTATAAAAAAAATATTATATTAAAAAAATGATATCCAGTATCGATGATAATGTATAATATATAATCGATTATATAATTTTATAACATAATAATGAACTATTATGTATAACTTATAAAATTTTACATAATGAATTATTATGTATAACTTATAAAATTATATAATCAATTATAATAATATAATATAATAATAAAATAAATAATAATAATACAATTATATTTATATATTTATAATGATAAAAATATTATAATATAAATATTAAAATAATAATAATATGTAAAATTAATTCGATTAACATCGTTAATTAGAATCCCATTACAAAATTATTGTTACAAATGTTTTTCTCTATTATTTTTTAAATCAAATGAATAGTTTTATATTGAAAACTCTAAATATAGATAACTTACAAAAATGATTAAATTATAATGCCTTATTTTGATTGTTTAACAAATTCTTTCTATTTATATGCACGTGTCATTCTCACTGTATTCAAGCAGTTATATATGGATAAGTTTTAATAGCATATAATGTTAAAACTAGAACATTAAAATGACTATGATAAACTAGAACAAATAAAAAGACAAACGGTTAACCACACGTGATTAATTTTAAACATTTATTAACTTAAAATGGATCCAAAACACAGCACGATCACTCGTTTACATTTCTATAAAATTCCAAAAGTGAATGGATTTGTTTACATTAGAATAAATTTGTCAACAACTATTTTAACATTAATATTTTGACAATTCATAATATAAAACATGATTTTTACAATTAATTCTATAAATATTTTAATTATTATTTTTTATGTGATCAAAGAAAGAGAATTAATAAGGAATTTTCTGGTGCAATATTTTTCTTGCATAGATTTACTTGTGTTATATTTTTATGCTTATATAAGTCAACATTCAGAGTGCAGATATTGAAGTGTTCTCAGGTATTCTGCTTCTCTTGTAGTTCTTCCTTCTTTTATTGAGACAGAGTCTTGAAAACCATTCCCTGTGTATCACAGAAAGTTCTCTCAGACACCTCCCCAAAGAAACAGAACCTCATACATTGCGAAAGCAATGGATTCTCAACCCCCACAACCAATTGAGTGTCACTTTTCTTTCATTTCCAACTCTTGGCCATATGAACCTCATGATAGACACAACAAGGTTATTTGCCAGGCATGGTGTTAATATGTTTTTGGCTTTCCAAAAGGCCATAGACATTGACTTCAGCTTTGGATGCCATATCAGAACCCAACTGGTTCCTTTCCCTGCAGCCAAAGTAGGTCTCCCCGAAGGGGTTGAAAACATGAAAGGTGGCACTTCCCTAAAAATATTGCGTCATTCCTTCATGGAATATCAATACTCAGAAGTCAGATTGAGCTTTTGTTTCATGATATGCATCCATCTTGCATAGTGAGATATGTTTTATCCTTGGACAATGGAATCTGCAGAAAAACTGGGTATTCCAAGAATCTTCTTTTACAGCTCAAGCTACTTATCTGAGTGTGCTGCTCATTCTATCCGGAGGCATAGGCCTCAAAAGAGATTAGTGTCCGATACCGACAAGTTTACAATTCTTGATTTTCCTCAAAGAATAGAGATGACCCGTCTGCAGCTAGCAAACTGGAAAAGGGTTCGTAAGGATGTCCCGCACTATTTAGTGGAAATGTTTGAATGAGAGTGCATAAGCTATGAAGCACTCTATAATAGTTTTCATGAACTTGAAAGTGAGTATGAGCAATTTCATGAGAGAACAATGGGGATCAAATCTTGGAATATTGGACCAGTTTCAGCCTGGGTTAACAAGGATGATGGAGAAAAGGTGAAGAGGGAACACAGGGAGGACCTTCCAGAAGAACCAGAGTGGCTAACCTAGCTTAACACTAAGGGAATATGCAATTTATGTAAATTTTGGAAGCCTCACTCGGCTCCCTCATGCTCAACTTGTTGAACTGGCTTATGGGCTTCAACATTCTGGTCATAGTTTCATCTGGGTCATGAGGAAAAGGGATGAAAGTGAGAATGAAGACAGTTTCCTGCAAGAGTTTGAGAGTTTGAGGATAATATGAAAGAAAGCAAGAAGGGTTTTATCGTATGGAACTGGGCACCCCAACAGCTGATATTGAATCACCTTGCCATAGGAGGCTTTGTGATTCACTGTGGTTGGAACTCCATTCTTGAAAGCTTGAATGCTGGATTGCCAATCATCACATGGCGTATGTTTGAAGAGCAATTTTTTAATGAGAGGTTGCTAGTTGATGTGTTGAAGATTGGAGTTCCAGTGGGAGCTAAAGAAAACAAGTTTTGGGCATTCAGTGGCAAGGTTGATGTGGCGGGAAGGGAGGAGATTGCCAATGCGGTGGTACAGTTGATGGAGAAAGAAGAAAGTAGAGAATTGAGGAGAAGAGCAAGAAAACTCAGTGACGCTTCCAAAAAGACTATAGAGAAGGGCGGAGACTCTTACAACAACTTGATTCATTTGATAGATGAACTTAAATCGTTGAAGTCATTAAAGGCACTTGCAAAAGCAAGTTAGATAATTGAAATGGAGAAGCAATCTAGTGGTTCTAGGAGGTGCATGTGGTGAAGCCTTTTAATAAGATGTGCTAAATAAACTACTGATTTGCATGGCTTCTTGCATGCATGACACTCTTCTTCTCACCAAAACAGTAGGTCTATTTCCTTCCTTTGAAATCTGGAACAAACTCAACATTTATAATGTTTCTCATTCAAAAACCAAAATTAAGAAGCTCAAAATCTAACTCCAGAGGGCACTTCAGAGGGGAGAGGGCTATCACTACCTATCTTTTTTATATCAACAAGATTTTTGATACTTTTCTACCATTGATTTTTCAATATCTCCACATGATCATATTGAAGTTATATTAGATGGTTTACTTGAAGGCTACGATGTTTTTGTTATGTTTGTTTTTTCTTATACCGATTCTTACTTCATTGAAGACATTGAAGACATTGAGGCGTTGATTCTTTCTCAAGGAGTAAATGTTTGACAAACATAGAACTATTGATTTTAATTCTCTTGGGGCTAATCTTATAACCAGTCTTTGGCCTTCAAATACCAAACTTCGCTCCACTGGTTTCTCCAACAGAGTCAATCGTTCTTTTTACAACTCTTCTACAACTAAGAACAACATGTTTGTATGTTCAAAAGAAAAGTTAAAGACCTTATTGGAACTCCATAAATTCTTGGCAAAGTCAGAAAATAAAGTGTTAAATATGTGGTAAATTGTTACATTCTTCTCTTAACTAACTATTCACATTGATATGATACTGATAACCAAACTTCTATTTATGCAAATTCATCTCAGTTCTCAACTACGCCTGATTCTATATCTTCTTTGCTTGGGACACCATCCACTATTTAAGATCATTTGTGTTATCCTGACCATGATGTATCTCATTACATTACTCATGACAACAACAACTTTTCTTCCAAGCACCCTAATACCTATAGGAGGTGCATGTGGTGATTTTCTGAAGCCTTTTAATAAGATGTGTTGTACAAACTTAATTTTTTTTATTTCCAACATTGAAGTAGAATAGAGCGTATGAGTGTGGTCTAGTAAGTTATCATAATTTAGATATGCATTTTTTTGATTTTGGTGTGAAACTTCATCCAAAATGAACTCTCTGGTGGACGCATTATTTGAAATTATAAATTTGTTAATTTGTTATATTTTTTAAAATTAAAGTTATCATTATTATTTGGTTGAAAATGAAAAGGAATTAATAAAATTAAAAAAAAATTGATAGTTTTAATTTTGGATGCATTAAAAAATAAATGTATTGATTGTAAAAAAAATATAGAAATATTTGTAATGTTTAAAAAACTTAGAAATATAATCATTGAAGAAAGATGGAGAAATGAAAAGTGAGAATTCGTTGTAAGTAAGTTTCATATGAGAACACATGATTTGTATTTATAATTGCATGCATGAGTCAATCTTTAAAGCAAAACAACATTCTATCACTTACCTTGTCCTCCAGTTGATACCCTAACACATTTGTCAATGAAGTTACAAACAAAACTTGTCACATGATCAAATTCCATCAAAGCTATGTTGATGTAATAAGAAGTTGTGTGGTAATGTCGATAGTTCTTTCAAACGTGTTAGTGGGATAAAGTCAAAGGCTGACATGTCTGTAAAGCAACCCTGAGCAATAAAGTCGTGACATGGTCACATCCCATTCAATCACTCTTCACAATTTATCTTAGTATAATGAAAAAAAAAATATAGGAATGTATTCATATTCTTAAAAAAATACACTAAAAATAAATGAACATCTTTAAAAAAAAAATTCCAACATCTTCATGATTGAATCCCTTTTTCTTACGGTTGAAGAATAAGTTGTTATCCACAAACTATATTCAATTCGTGAAGTTATGAATTCTATCCCAAAGCAATCTTTCAAGCAAAACAATTTTGGATCATTTACCTTACTTATCATCTAGTGGATACCTTTTGTATTGCAACACATAAAAAATATAAAAATAAGTAAACATATAAGTTAAATATATTAAAAACAAGATAACAATGGGGTCATATCCCCCTACGATTGGGCATCATCCATGCGCAAAAAGTAAGCACTATGTATCATACCCCTAAAGCAAACTAATTTAAGGAGCCTTTTGGAGACACGATTTGGAGTTCTTAGAAATATAATTGGGTCACAAACTTTTTGACATTCAATACATAAATAAAAATGTTAAGGGAAATGAATCAACCCAACTCATGTCCCCCTACGATTAGGCATCATCCAAGCCCAAAAAGTAGGCACTACCCTTAAAAATACTAATGAAGGGACCTTTTGGAGACATGATTTGGAGTTCTTAGAAGTACAATTGGGTCACAATTTTTTTTTTCATTTAATTCATAAATAAAAATATTAAGGGAAAGGAATCAACCAAACTTATGTCCCTCTACAATTGGGCCTCATACAAGCCCAAATAGTAGGCACTATGTATGACTACCTGTAAAAAAAAACTAATTAAGGGGCTTTTTGGAGACACGATTTGGAGTTCTTAGAAGTACAATTGGGTCACAAATTTTTTTCATTAAATTCATAAATAAAAATATTAAGGGAAAGGAATCAACCCAACACAAAGGGGTCTACAAAATCCAATGGGTTTAGACATTATTGTCATTTCATACAAAGGAATCCATTGTAAAACCATTATTACAACACCTACACATTCCCATATGCACAATTAAAAATAAGTCTATGTTGAATAATGTATATTAAATATGTCAGAAATTTCTTGCTTTGACAATGGATGTCATTTTTTATCAACTATAAATATAGTTCATCATTACCTAAACCTACACAAAACATCCAATCAATTATCACATGTTTATGACTATCACAAAATGACCTAGTCAACTATCATTACTTTGGTGAATTACAATGGCCAAATAATCACTGGGGAGCTTCACTCCACCATCTTTGTCAGTCAATTAACTGCTTCAGTTTAGGATTATCAATCTATGCCCCTATTAGTTCTTAAAAACCTCATTCTATGTTTGTTTGTCCCAGAGGATGGGAAGTCATATGATGTTGATTTATGTTATTGGTGTCCAATGTATATGAATGAAATTAGGAATTCATATTGAGTTCAGATTGAAGACGATGACGACGTACAATGTGTCGTTCATTTTGGAGAAAGATATGAACTTCATGCAAGGTTTGAACTTATGACATTTATCCAGCAACATTCCAACACGTAGGAGGACATTGAAAAAAAAATAAATGACTTTTTAAGGATTAAGTGAGTGTATGTTCCTTATTGTTACCTTCTTTATCGTTTGTGCTTTTGTTTTAAAAACCATTGTTAACCCTTTTATTGATGTTCCTATTATTTCTTGTTATATTACGATTGAGTGTTGTACTTTTGTTATTGTACGGTTTTTATTTCAACAATGATCATTTTGTAAAGCATTAATTTATTACTTGAAAAAAAAATACATTGACAACAAATTCATATCCATTAAAAGAAACAAAGGAACAAGTAAACAAAATTTGGATATTAATAACCCATAGATTCTTGAGCAGAATGTCAAGCCAAAAACAACGTCTCACATTGAATATGACTCCATCAACCATCCACAATAAACCACACAAAGCACAAGACATTGTTCACCCACATTATTTCCTGCATAATCCACAAATTCTTGAGCAAAGTCTTAAGCCAAAAGCAATGTCCAAAATTGAATCTCACCCCATCAACTATCCACAATGAACCGCACAAAGCATGAGGCACTATCCACCCACGTTATTTCCTGAACAACCCATATATTCTTGAGCAGAGTGTCAAGCCAAAAGCAATGTCCCAGATTGAATCTCAGCCCATCAACCATCCACAATGAACCACACAAAGCACGAGACATTGTTCACCCATATTATTTCCTGAACAAGTTCTACATTATAAGCTATAAATATAACTACACCACATTTAACCATTCACGATATTTATGAGAATATTGCACTGTTAATTCTTGGTAAAGTCAGAAAATCCAATGTTAAATATGTGGTAAATTGGTACATTCTTCTCTTAGTTGTTGGCATTGATATGATACTGATAATCAAACTTCTATTTATGCAAATTCATCCCAATTCTCAACTACGCTTGATTTTATATCTTTTTTGCTTGGGGGCATTGTCCACTATTTAAGATCCTTTGTGTATCCTGACCATGGTGCATCTCATCATATTATTCATGAAACAACAAAAAATTTTCTTCCAAGCACCCTAATACTAGCACAAACACTATAAAACTAGGTAATGGTATAGGTATGCAAATTTCTCATGTTGGTGTTGCTACCTTTTTTTTATCCTTTTACAAAAACACTTTTTCTCTACACCAAGTTTTTCATGTCCCTCACATTACCAAGAATCTCATTGGTGTTTCCAAATTTGCTATTGATAATAATGTTTTCTTTAAATTTCATTTTAACTTTTTCAATGTTAAAAATCAGGATACAAAGGAGATAATTCTTAAAGGAATTATCTAAGATGGTATTTATGTTTTTCCAATTTTCCTTCTCCTTATATGTATGTTGTTAATAAAACTAGTCTTGATTCTTTTTTCCACCTTTGTTACAACTTTGGTTCTTCTAGAATATGGGTCTTCAAGTTCAATTGTTCCATCCGTTTTCAGTTTCTTGATATCCCACAATTTTGCCTTCTTCTTCTTACATTTCCTCCTAGCTTCTTCTAGCCTGATAGGTTGTCCCGAGTTATATTCATCCTCTTTCAAAGGCTTCCCTTGTTTGACCTTGTCTTCTTCTGTCTTTAATTCTTGATGAGGTATAACTTTCTCTTTGGCTTTGAAACCTCCATCTGCTCCTCCACTGTAGGAAAGGCTTTATCTTTTGATGCGTCCTCTTGTAAATCATCCTTTTGATAACTGCCTAATTTGAGTAATGTTTCATATTAAAATATAGGCACTTATGAGTTTTAATTGCTAAATTACATATACAATAATCCCATATTTATTAATTTATACCTTTTTACATTTTTTATGATCTTTAATTGAATAAGAGTATTTTATTCCCAAATTTGGTGTTAATTTCAGGTTTTTAGGGAAGAATGGAAGTTTGGACTAAAGAGGAATTATATAAGTTACAAAGAGAAAGTTGGACGGTCTTAGAATGCATAAAAGCGCAAAAAAAGCCAACTTTGCAACCAGGGATCTCGCTTAAGCGAGCTCATTCTCGCTTGAGTGCGAATGCTCCAATGACGTTTTAAAAAATCGATGCCTTTCTCGTTCAAGCGAGATGTAGCTCGCTCAAACGAGAATGCGTCAGGAAAATTGGGCCATTTTTATGTTTTATGAAGGAGCCCATCAACACGACGCAAGAAGTCGCCTAACCCTAACATATTAGGTTAAATAGGGGGCTAGAGGCTCACCCTTGTGTGTCAGATTGAGAGGAAAACATCATTGAGTGACTTGTAACCCAATTGAGAGAAGAGAAGATACTAGAAGATGTGTGGCTTATTATACCCTTTGGAATTGGGGATAATAAGTTCGATATATTGAGGTGATATTTAAATATGATATAATATTATGTTCTTGATTGATTATTGGTATTGTTGTTTTGTTTCTAACTCTTGATCTAGAATCTTAAATTGAATGAAAATTATTTTTATGGTTCTGACCTAAACAACAATTCTTAACATATTTGAGTGTGACTCTAAGTTGTTTTTATAAATATGCCTAAAATCGATATTTAGGAAACATTCTTAATAATTTTATATGCGAGAAATCGATATAAATGAATTTTATACGGGCATCAAATTCAATCAAAGAACTTAATATTAAAATGCTAATCAAAATACATGAGAGTGAGGAAGATGAAACCTAATCTCTATTTTTCCAACATGAATCAACTAATTTTTTGCCTATTTTCTTATTAATCATCGTCAACACAACCATTTTCAACACACTTATAATTATTCTGTTTCATATGTAGTGAGTATTGTACTTGATAATTCAACGGTTCCTTGTGGGATCGATATCCGTCCACAAGGAAAAATTATTACTTCTAGCAACGTGGTGCACTTGTCGTAAAAATTCATCACCTTTCTTGCATTATACTTATTTATATCATAAAAAATATTGACAAATACCTCATCACTTTGAGCTTTACTATGAGTTCTTGATATGATTCCAATAGCACAATTTGAATGATTCTTGACATTCTTAGGAATAATCTTGAGTTGGATATGAGATATGCATTTAAGATAGAATTGGATCAAGGTTCTATAATCAAGAACTCACCAAAACTAGTACCAAAACCCAAACTCATATGGAAGTTCCATGTATTGTCAAATTGAATCGTTTAAAATGGAAGAAAAGGCAAATGCACCGAACAAAATGATTAAGAACTGAATTACACCGAACATATAAGCTAGAAAATGAAAAAGAAGCAAAGATGAATCGGCAGAAATGAAAAGACCGAAGCAAAGCAGCAAGGAATTGAAAAGTGTCGAACAGAAAAAGCTAAGAAGCAAGCTAAGACATGAATATAACAAGAGAAGGAAGGAAGGAGAAGAGAAAGCTCATGAAGATGGAGGAATGGTTGGATGATCACGCCACTTAGAGGATGGTGACTCCAAGATGAGTGTGCAAGCCGCCACTTGAGGTAACCATGGAACTCTCAAGATAAGACTAGCGAGGAAGGCACAAAGCTCTCCAATGCTCTCTCAAAAATTGAGTATAGTTTCTCTAATCAAAATTCAAATCTCCAAAAATAAAAAGGCAGCACCTTAATTTATAGCCTAAAGGTGCTGAAATGCAAAGCTAAATAAATTCAAAATTCCCCCCAAAAACAAATGAAAGTGGCGCCAACTATAGTCATGAGGAAGGTGTGACCTTCTCTCTCACTTTGGCACCTCCCTATTACTCCTACACCTATCTACTAACGCACACCCCCCCTAAGACTCCTAACTAAAGACCTAAAGATGCTTTAACAAAAGAGGTTTCTAATGTTTCCCTCTAAGCACCTTCAAACAAAGAAATTACAAAAAAGAGAAAATAAACGTCCATTAGTTCCTAAAGCTTTGAACATGCTCCTTGTAAGCCTTTGAGGTGGGCTTTGACCTCCATGGGCGTCTTCTATTTGAGCCTCATCCTCTTCTTGCTCTTGATGATTGGCCTCCATGTCCACTTGAACTTGATCTCCACCAGTTCTTCTTTATCAACATCAACTATGATTCTAGCAGTTTTCATAAAAGGTCTGCCAAGAATCAAGGGAATCTCCTCATCTTCCTTCATGTCCATGATAACAAAATCTACATGGAATATAAACTTGTCTACTTTCACAAGAACATCTTCTACCACACCATAAGGATATTTGACGGTTTCGTCTGTTAGTTGTAATTGCATTTTGGTGGGTTTAACCTCCAAATTACCTATTTTTCTTAGAATCTCCAATGGAATCAAATTTATGCTTGCTCCTTAATTCAATTAGGCCTTACCCACAAAAAAACCACCTACAGATACAGGAAGATTAAAACTCCTTGGATCCTTGAATTTTTTGGACAAGCGTTTTTGGATCATGCCACCGCATCTAACTTCCAGCTCTAAACATGTTTTCCTTCTAACTTCTTCATATGATGACTTTTGCTCCGGCATTCCTGCAAAATAATTTTTTAGGGAGCAATTTATTGAAAAAAAATCTTGCCTTCTCTTTTTTTGAAAGGAACATGAGGACATGATAAATCTTTTTTTAGAACACCTCTCTCCTCATCTTCACTCCTTTTTTTATTTTTTTTCTCCTCTTCTCTTTTCTCTTTTCTCTCCTCTCTCTTTCTCATTCCTTTCCCTCCCAGTCTCATTTTTTTCTTCCTCAGCTCTTACAATCTCACCATCATCCTCTCCTATTATTTTACCATGCTCAGCGAGAATTTTTTTGCAATGCTCTTTGGGGTTGGTCTTGGTGTTGGCTGAAAATTGGTCACTTTGCCCTTCTGCTATTTGTTGGCAATTTGTCCCACCAAAGTTTCTATATTTCTGATTGCCACCATATTATTCTCTTGACTAGCCATAGTAGCCTTCATGAACTTTTCCAAGGTGTACCGACCAGTCTCGGACGTAGTCAATTCTAACAACCATTTCTTTTGAATACCTTGTCTATCATGTTAATCATTTGTTGTTAATGCATCAATAATCTTCATCGCTTATTCAACATCAACAGACATCATGGTGTTGTTAGATGCATCATCTTGGAGCATCTTAGTATCAGATCTGAGACCATTAAGAAAAATGCTCAGTTGAGCAATGTCTTCAAACCCATGGTTTGGGAATTTTCTTAGCATCATTTTGAATCTCTCACATATCTCATAGAAAGATTCATTTGCTCCTTGTCTAAACATAAAAATTTTAAACTTTACTTTGATGTAGCGAGGGATTAGAAAAAATATTTGCAGAAATTATTCCTCTACATCCTTCCAACTAGTGAGACTTTGATTTGGATGTGATTTGAGTCATTCCTTAGCTTTTCCTGCCAATGAAAGTAAACAAGCGCATATAAACATTCTCAATATCACCTAATTGAAAACCCATTGTTCCCACCAATTCATAAAATGTAGCCAAATGTGTATATGGATCCTCATGATCTATTGTTGTGAATTGATGGATACTGATGAGACTAAGGAAAACAAGTTTCATCTCCAAGGCCCTGGTGGTAGTAGGTATTGCAATACTAGAAAAATGTCTTGGTCCTTTGTGTGTGGCTCCAAGTGTCCTCCTAGGAGGTGGTGCTTGCTCTTCTCCATGTTGCTTTCCTCTTGGAAAATAATAGTGGAAAAAGAAGAAATGGTTGAGGATTCCTCTCTAGTGTCTCATTGCCTCTCTTTTTTCTTTGTCTTTCTACTTCTTTTCGCTGCCATTTCAATCTCTGCTTCAATTAATAATTGTTCTTTGAGAATTTGACCTCTCAATATCATATAATACAATTAATTCAAAGGTTAGCAGAAGGATTCACTAGAAGTAACAGAATAAATTGCTTTTTTTCTTTAAAATTTAAAATTGAAACAAATAAAAGAGAATAAATTCAAATAAATCTAAAAATAAAATAAATTAAAAAATCTGAAAATAAATTAAAAGCAGAATAAAGTTAAAAATAAATAGAAGCAAATAAATTCAAAATAAAGATTAAAACAATAAAAGCATATATTCAAATTAAAAGAAAATAAAATAAAAAACAAATATGTAATAAAATAAAATAAAAAAAATTCTGTAAATAAAGCAGATTAAAAATAGTAACAAATATAAAAAAAATAAGCAATTAGAAACAGTTAGCATATTCACAATATTTAGAAATTTATACTCAAAAATCAAATTGTTCCCTGACAATGGCGCCAAAAACTTTGATGACCTTTTACGGCAACTGTACCGCGTTATCAGAAGTAATAATGTGTCACTAAGGACGAATATCAAACTCACCAGGAACAATTGAATAATCAAGTAAAAGATTCACTAAATATAAAACATAATAATAAAAGTTTGTTGGAATTAGTTGTGATGACAATGATTAAAAAGAAAACAAGTCAAAAAGTTTGTTGTTTCAATTGGAAAAATAGGATTGAGTTTCATCTTTCTCACTCTTTTGTATTTTGATTAGCATGACAATATTGTGTTCGTTTGATTGATATTGATGCCTGTATAAAAATCATTTATATTGATTCCTCGCATAAAAAATTATTAAAATGCTTCCTAAATATCGATTTCTTGCATATTTATAAAAACAACTTTATCCTCAAGATCAAACGTTGATAGCAATTAACATTTCAAATCTATTCCTAACATTCAAATATGTTAAGCATTATTGTTTAGGTCAGAACTTTTGAAGTACTTTTCATTCAAATCCAAGATTCTAGATCATGGTAAACCAAGCATTACAAACAAAATAATAATACCAAACATCAATCAAGAAAAAAAAATTGTTTATATATCCCAAAGGGTAAAATTAGCCACACATGATGACTATTACAAGCAGGAAGAGCAAGAAAAGAAGATCCAGGATGTTTTTCCTTGACGACTCCCTTCTCTAATGTTTCTCACACCTCTTATTCTCCCAATTGGGTTACAAGTCACTCAATGGTATTTTCCTGTCAATCGTGCACACTAGGGTTGTGCCTCAAGCCCCCTATTTAACCTAATTTGTTTGGGCTTAAGTGGATTCTCGCTCAAGCGAGATTGAGCTCCTTGAGCGAGTAAAACATCGAAAATGACCAATGCTACTGGATCATTCTCGCTCACTTGAGCGAGATGCTCTGATGCCCAGTTCATAGCTGTTACATATTCAATGCTAGTGGTAACTATTAGTAATAATAGTTATTTATTGTGTTCTTTATGTTGTTATTTTACCTTGATCAGTCAGTCTCTGGTCATCCGGTACTGACCTATACACTTGCCCCCAAACTCGAAAAAAGTAATTTCTGAAGAGTAAAAAATAACTGGAAGAGTTCCTGAGGTAAGACGTGACCGTTGACAGCATTTAATGCTTGGCAGAGAAGCAACTTTTGAAGGGAAATTGCTATTCTTGTATGCACTGTTCCATCACATGGGTTTTGAAGATGGAGATCCTGTGACGTTTCGTATGCCGAGTGGCACAGGCCGTTGGATGAAAGGGGATCTGACGGTACTGGTTTTATCTTAAGGTTGCTATAAATAGGAGGTACCTTGACGTTGAAAGGGTTTACGTTCTAAAACGTTCCATCAAGTGCTCTGAGTGTCAACCCTGTCATTCTTTCTTCTGTATCTTGTATCCAACCCAGGTTAGTAATGTATTTGTCTTCTTCCAACTCTTCAAATATCGTGATTCACGTCAATTCTTTTGTTACACGTACTGCATTTGATGGTCCCAGTTATGATTGGGTTGATCCGTCTATTTTGAGAATGCCTACAAAGTTCAGGGATTCTAATACTCTAGATCAATTTCTATCTGAAACTTCTTTCATAAAACCCGACTGTCCGACTGATGCGGTAATGGTCGACATCTGTTGTCACACTAACTGAGTTTGTCATGGTCGGGAAAACGCGTCGCACAATTTTTTCCTTGTATATAATACTTTCTTTTCTAACCTGCACATAACCCTGCCTTTTGATGATTTTACCATGGGAGTCCTTCGGATCCTTAACGTGGCTCCTACCCAATTTACATCCTAACTCGTGGGTGATCCTTTAGACGTTCTAAGTTCTGTGTGATCTCTTTCAACTTATTCCTACTCCTCAGTCTTTACTGTTTTATTACAACACTCGTCCCAGTATTCCCGTGAGTTGGTTGTCTTTATCGAACCGATCGGGGAATGTTCGGTTCGCAACCTTTCCTACTTCGTGTAAAATTTTTAAAGAAAAGTATTTTACAATTTTTGTGGAACTGGACGGTTGTGACCACTTTTATAATTCTGAGGATCAAACAAAATTCCCTTTCCACTGGACTCAAATCCGACCCAGCTCGGTACTTGTCATGGTCGTCCATGTCGCCGCTGGACAAGTCAATTTTGGTGGTTTTTTTTATCATCTCCCTTATAAACTACCCACCCGAGAGTTGATAGTTTTGTTTGGGTCGTCCAAGAAGTAGGCGGACTTCACTGGTACGTAGATTTCTTGCATTTGGCTTTGTAATAGTCAAGTTAATGTTTAATTTTGTATGTACTTTACATATATTATTACTCGGATAGATCCAGCATTGAGTAATTTCATAAGCAACCTCAAGCGACAGGCACCCAATAGGAAAATTGGAAGTTTTGAAGCGGTAGGCAAGGGTAACCCAGTCATTCCGGTGGATGTATTCCCGGCCAGAGCTCCGGCTGCCCCAATAGTGAACCGGAAGAGAGGCCGACCGCCCAAGGCTCAAGCTAACGTAGAGGTAGGGTCCTCTTTGGTCAAAGGCCCTCCATGTTAAATCCCTCACTGCAAGTGGCTTAGGCTTTGGAGTTCGACTTGCTTCCTGAAGACGAGAGTCTCTTGGTAGTTGTCCCCACCGGTGACCTGATCGTTGAACTGGTTGAGTTGCAGGGTTGGGGTACTCTAGTTGGAAAGACTCTTGGTGAGGAGCTAAAAAGGACTAATACAGTATTGGTCCCTAGGTTGAAGGCGAGTTGGTGAAATTTGTCAACTCTTTAAAGGCGACAACGACAACCGTGGAGGAGTCTAAGGAGAAAATGCACCAAGATCAGGTGGCGACCGAAGCTGTTTAAGAGGCTTTGAGAGCTAACCTTGCAAGGGTTGAATTCGAAAGGAATCAACTCTTGAAGGAGAAGGCCGAAGCTGAGGAGAGGGAGAGGGTATTTGTGGCTGACCTAGAGAAATGCCACTTGTTCATGCTACGTATAAACGAGGAGAGCTTTCGGCAAGCCGTTCGTCAGGTATCCTTTTACCATGGCGTACCCACGGATGATACTCGTTATGATCTTAACAAAGAGTTTATGAATGGAAAGCTCGTGTCGCTGGGTGATGGAGATGATGACGCCATGGGAGATAATGAGGGTGACCGTGCTGGGCCGACCGAGCCAGAGCCATCTGTTGAAATTAATATAATTTAACCTGAACCCGGGTTGTGGGCTTTGAACAATTGGCGTTTGCTTCACATGATTGTATATGTACAACTTTTGAGATATGCTTGACTATTTATTTGTATTAACTACCTCTCATATGCGTATGATTTTTATTCTTAGCATTTTGATAAAAGTTTGTTTATCTTTCTGATGCTTTGAGCATTAGTCGCTTCACGTGCATACCGGTTGCCTAGTGTGATTTTCATGTTCTGATTGTTTATTTTGATGCTTATGTTTGACTCTAGTCACCTAGCAGTGATTTTCCTTAGCTTTTTTAACTATCATTCGTCCCTGTCATTTAGCGCAATATGCTTGTTTCGCTTAGCGCGGTATATTTAGTTTTATTCTGGTCGCTTGGTGCGGTGTTTTAATCTTATCTTGGTCGCCTAGTGCGATATTTTCATCGTTTTTCTGGCCGCTTAATGCGATTTAGTTCTGGTCGCTTTTGTGTAGTGTTTTAATTTTACTCTGATCACTCAATTTGATGTATTCATTTAATTATGGTCGCTTGGTGCGATCTATTTCAGTCGGTCGTTAGTCGTGTTATGGTCAATATTGCGTCAACTGAGAAATGGTTTTTTAAAGTGCCTCGTTAAAACCTTTTTGGTCGAAAACGCTACTTAGGGAAAAACAATCAAGCGAGGAAAGAGTATATTATTTTATTGAGATTTGATCAACTATAATAAAATTTGATATGCGTGGCATTCCACGTTCTCGGGATGCTTTTCCTTGACAAAAACTCTAAGTAGCAGGCTTCGCCTTCAATTATGTCGGCAATACAGAATAGTCCCTCCCAGTTGCTCAAGAACTTGTCGCTATCCTTTTGGGCGTCACTTCGCATGCACCAGACCAAATCACTATTATGGAATTTCCTTGGCCTTACTTTTGTATTGTATCATCTTGTTGCACATATTTTGCACGCCTTTTCTCTTATTCTAGCTTTGTCTCTGAATTCATTTATGAGATCTAGTCCGATGAGCAGACTTTCTTTGTGCAAGTCCAAATCTAGAGTCTGACGGTATAATGAGGGCTCTCTTATCTCAACAGGAATCATTGCTTTGGTTCCATATGTTAGACTGTAAGGGGTTTCCTGAGTGGTGGACTGTGGTGTGCACCAGTAGACCCATAAAACTTCGAGGAGCTCCTCAGTCTACTTACCTTTTTCTGGTCCGAGTCTCTTCTTCAATTCGTTAAGAATGACCTTATTAGATGCTTTGGCCTGGCCATTGGTTTGTGGACGTTCTACTAAGGTTGTGAAGTGCTTGATTTCTAGTTTGTCGTAAAACTTCGCTAGACCTCGATCCATAAATTGTCGACTGTTGTCGGTGATGATAACATGGGGTAGTCTGAACCAGCATACGATGTTTTTCCGAACAAAATTCTAAACATTTCGTGCGGTGATTGCAGTTAAGGGTTCGGCTTCTATCCATTTGGTGAAGTAATTTATGCCGACTAATAGATACTTGCATATTGTCCTTTGCACGGGGCAAATGAGTTGATGATGTCCATCCTCCACATCACGAATGGCCATGGGGAGAGAATATAGTGAAGATTCTCAGGTTTTTGGTGATAGAGGGTACTGTGCTCTTGACATTTTATGCACTTTGGTACAAATTCCTTGCAATCGCCCTGTACGGTTGGCTAGTAATAACCCGCTTGTATTACCTTTGTCGCCATCGTCTGGGCTCCTGAGTGAGTGCCGCAAACCTCTTCGTGTATCTCTCGCATGACGTAGGCCTCTTGTTTGGGAGTAAGACATTTTAATAGCGGGCGGGTGTAACCTCGTCGGTAGAGGTCTTCGTCTATCAGTAAGAATCGAGCAGCCTGTTATTTCGTTGCTTTCTCGACACGTGCTTCACACATTCTGTCAACCAAGAATTGCTTGATGGGCGTCATCCAGTTTGGCTTCACCATGCATACATTCGATCCCACATTGGGACTTGTCTAAGTGAGGTGAATGACCAATCGATGGAGCCTTTTTTCTTGGTTGTTGCTAACCGAGAGAGTGTATTAGCTCAAGCTTTTTGTTCTCGTCAAATGTGTTGGATAGTGACTTCAGAAAATTTTGTGAGCAGGTTTTTCACAAAGTGATAATACTGTTAAAAGAATTTTTCTCGAACGTCAAATTCATCTTTTAGCTGACCGACACTAGTTGCGAGTCGCTTTTGCATAGTAGTCGTTTTACGTCTAGGTCAATAGCGAGATTGTGGCCTGCTATGATGGTTTCGTACTGCGTGCCTTCTACTTCCGTCAACTAGGGACTAAGTTCGACTGCAAAATCAACTAAGGCTTGCGATTTGATCGCCCCCCTGGGTTGATATCGGATGTGAAACTCTTATAACTCTACGACCCAACCGATCATTCGTCCTGCCAAGTATGGCTTTGCCAGTATTTTCATAATGGGGTAGTTGGACCTGACTATGATTGGGTGATTCTGATCATACATTCACATTCGTCGTGCGGTTACAACCAATGTTAGGGTGACCTTTTCGATCATTTGATATCGAACCTTAGCTCCGTGTAGCACCTTACTGATGAAGTAGACTAAGCGCTCTTCGGTATTTATATCTTGTACCAACACTGTACTGACTGCTTCCTCTGATACTGCCAAATAGACAACTATGAGTTCCTTCGCAACCAACTTCTGAATGAGTGGAGGGGATGCTAAGAACGTCTTAAATTGAAGGAATATGTTTTCGCATTTGTGCATCCATTTAAAATGTAAGATTTTTTAAATTTTTAAAATGTATAAAATATAAGTTTACAAATTTGATAAATATAAAAAATTTTAAAAATATTATAAAAGAATTTAATATAAAAGAATTTAGAAATATATATATTAAACTAAAAATAAATTCAAATAAAAAAATAATATTAAATATTAATAAAAAATGTATTAATAATTAAAATAAAAATTAATCTTTTATTTATTATTTATTTTATTATAATATGAAAATTAATATTAATAATTAATAAAGAAATTATAAATTTTATATGTATATATTAAAATATAATTTATATATATATAAATTATATTTATATATATAATCAGTATAAAATTTATTAAATTTTATAAAAAAAATAATATATAATCAACTTTCTCTTTAAATTCCTTCAAATCCCTTCCTGAAAGCAAAAGAAGTTTTGTCAAAAAACATTCATTGTTTCGTTTTTTAACCCCAATTCTTTCCTCGTTTTTCCAACTTTCTCTACTTTCTCCATTTCCTCACCAATCCTTGCATTTCTTCACCTGGATACAAACAGGCCCTGAGAAAGAATCAACGCCTCAATGTTTTCAATGAAGTAAGAATCGGTGTAAGAAAGAACAAACATAACAAAGACATCGTAGCCTTCAAGTAAACTATCTAATATAACTTCAACATGATCATGTGTAGATAATGAAAAATCAATGCAAAAAAGTATCAACAATCTTGTTGATATAAAAAAGATAGGTACCGATAGCCCTCTCCTCTAGAGTGTCATTTGGAGTGCGAAGTTAGATTTTGAGCTTCTTAATTTTGGTTCTTGATTGAGAAACATTATAAATGTTGAAGATGGTTGTTGCCCCTTTAAGACATGTGTTTGATGAAGCCATTTGTGTAAATTTTATTAGTATTTACATTTTCTTTAAGAATGTCTTAGGTTTAGTTTAGAGGTTGTTTAGAGTAGGCTTTTTGCTAGGTAACTCACTTCTTAACCCCTGAGCATGTGATAAGAGCAAACACAAGTTTTCTGAAACTGTTTTTCACATGTTTTTGCAAAAATATCCTTACTGCATAAAAAATGAATTTGTTCTTCTCTAAATGAGTAGATTCTTTTCTTAAACTGATGCCTTGATTAAATGTTTCTGAAAATCATGTTTTGTGCATCAAGTATTTTAACAAATTATTCATTCCATCAAAACGACTGTGTTTCACGTGTTAAGAAGTTTATGTTATCGTTTTGAAAATAAATCTGTTCATCTGTAAATGAATTGATTCTTTTTAGTCTGGTGCAATGTTTACCTTAAAAGGCTTTTTTCGTTTTATCCTTGCACCAGGGTGTTTGACTAAGTCTCCTTCACATAACAGATTCTCTAACTACTTTTGAAAATAAATCTGTTCTTTTTATAACAGCTTTAACTGTTTTTTGAAAATATGTTATAAGATGTTTTTCTATAAAAGGAGAGGTTGGTCCTGCGTTTAAAGATTGATCATACAATTGAGAAAACAAGTTTTACAACAGAGAACTAAGGATTTTCAGAGAATTAGCATGTGTTATTGAAAGATTTTCTAAATCACAAAGTGTGCTTGTTCTTGGTTGGTTCTAAGGCTTGGTTAGAGGTGTTGTCACTGTGTGAGCAATCTGTTCTACTGGTCTAAGGTAGATTTCTGCATTCTCTATCAAGTTTATTCGTTTCATATTTCAATTTCTTGTAATGTGTGGTTGTAAACTCTTCTTGATAGTGTTTCTTGAAGAGTGTGTGTGCTGGACTAGTGTTTTTCAGCTAGTGTGTCAAGTTTCTTGTAGGGCTCAGGAACAGTGGTTGTGTAAGTGTGTTTGATACGTTTGTTTAGTGGATTTCACCTTGGATTAGGTGAGACTCGATGTAGCTCATTTGAGTGAACCAGTATAATTGTTGTGTGTTCAATTTCTCTTCATCCCTGCACTCGGTTATTGCTTTATCTATTAATATGTCAGAAATTGAATCTATTCAATTACAAATAAATTTGTTCTTTCTGGGCTTGTTCGTTCTGTTCTTATTTTCTGGAAAATTTATTTGGTTCTATTAAAAAGATATATGAACTGTTGAATACAAATGGAACAATTTGATTGTGGAAGGTTACCCAATTAATTGTCAAGCTGGTAATTGAACTTTTATCTCTTGCTTTAGAAGTTGAAGGTTTGTTTTTGCTTTTCATAGTTTCCTCTTTAAAATCAATGTGTGTAGCTTGCAAATTAATCTGCATAACTTCAAGAATTACTTGGCTGATATAAACGTTTTTAATACATAAACAGTGTAAAAATAAATCTGTAAATTGCTAAATAAATCGATTATTTTCTGTGTACTGTGATAAAATCTGAATCTGCGCGAAAGTTTTAAAAGGTCAATTCACCCCTTTCCCCTCTTGAACTTTGACACTATTGAACCAACAATAAACGTGTAATTTGTTCCAGATTTCAAAGGAAGGAAATAGACCTACTGTTTTGGTGAGAAGAAGAGTGTGATGCATGGAAGAAGACATGCAAATATAAGCTAATTTTATTGCTATAGTTGAAAAATTCTTGATTGAAGATGTTGTTCTCAACATCGAGTTTAGCAAATATGTTAGTAAAGAAAGAGAGAGAAAATATTTTATATTATTATGACGCAAAGATACAAGCCAGGGTATAAATATATGAAGGGATTCGTACACCGGAAATAACCGAAAGATAGCTAAAACAGTTACAGTTAATCAGTGGTTTGTTTAACACAAATTATTAAAAGGCTTCACCCGATACACCTCCTAGAACCACTAGATTTCTTCTCCATTTCAATTATCTAACTTGCTTCGGCAAGTGCTTTTGATGTCTTCAACGATTTAAGCTCATCTATCAACTGAATCAAGTTGTTGTTAAGAGTGTCCACCCTTCTCTAGAGTCTTACTGGAAGCGTCACTAAGTTTTCTTGCTCTCCTCCTCATTTCTTTGCCCTCTTCTTTCTCCATCAATTGTACCACAGCATTGGCAATCTCCTCCCTTCCCACCACATCATCCTTGTCACCTAATGCCCAAAACTTGTTTTCTTTAGCTCCCACTGGAACTCCAATCTTCAACACATCAACTAGCAACCTCTCATTAAAAAATTGCTCTGCAAACATAGGCCATGTGATGATTGGCAATCCAGCATTCAAGCTTTCAAGAATGGAGTTCCAACCACAGTGAGTCACAAAGCCTCCTATGGCAGGGTGATTCAATATCTGCTGCTGTGGTGCCCAATTCCATACGATAAAACCCTTCCTGCTTTCTTTCATATTATCATCAAACTCTTTCAGGAAACTGTCTTCATTCTCATTTTCATCCTTTTTCCTCATGACCCAGATGAAACTATGACCAGAATGTTGAAGCCCATAAGCCAGTTCAACAAGTTGAGCATGAGGGAGCCTAGTGAGGCTTCCAAAATTTACATAAATTACAGATTCATTTTGCTCAGTGTTAAGCCAGGTTAGCCACTCTGGTTCTTCTGGAAGGTCCTCCTTGTGTTCCTCCTTCACTTTTTGCCCATCATCCTTGTTAACCCAGGCTGAAACTGGTCCAATATTCCAAGATTTGATCCCCACTATACTCTTATGAAGTTGCTCATACTCACTTTCAAGTTCATGAAAACTATTATAGAGTGCTCCATAGCTTCTGTACTCTGATTCAAACATTTCCACAAAAAAGTGTGGGACATCCTTACGAACCCTTTCCCAGTTTGTTAGCTGCAGACGGGTCATCTCTATTCTATGAGGAAAATTAGGAATTGTAAACTTGTCGGTATCGGACACTAACCTCTCTTGAGGCCTGTGCCTCCGGATAGAATGAACAGCACAGTTGGATAAGTAGCTTGAGCTGTAAAAGAGATTCTTGGAATACCCAGTTTTTCTGCAGATTCCACTGTCCAAGGATAAAACATATCACTCACTATGCAATCTGGATGCAGATCTTGAAACAGAATCTCAATCTGACTTCTGAGCACTGATATTCCATGATGGATTCGACCCAATATTTCTAGGGAAGTGCCATCTTTCATGTTTTCAACCCCTTCGGGGAGACCTACTTGGGCTGCAGGGAAAGGAACCAGTTGGGTTCTGATATGGTATCCAAAGCTGAAGTCACTATCTATGGCCTTTTGGAAAGCCAAAGCATTAGCAGGGGTAGCTATAATGGTAACATTAACACCATGCCTGGCAAATAACCTTGCTGTGTCTATCATGGGGTTCATATGGCCAGGAGTTGGAAATGGAAGAAAAGTGACACTCAAGTGGTTGTGAGGTTGAGAATCCATTGGTTTGGCAATGTATGAGGTTTTGTTTCTTTGGGGAGGTGTCTGAGAGAACTTTCTGTGATACACAGAAAAGGGTTTCCAGGATTCTACCTCACTAAATGAAGGAAGAACTATACCAGAAACAAAATACCAGAGAACCCTTCATTATCTTTATCATAATGGATTGTGTTGTTTATCGGTGAAGACTTAAACAAAGCCAACACATCTCTTTCACCCTTCCTCAAACATGTCTTACGTGGTAAGTGTAGTTCGTTTTATGTGATCATTTATCAAGGACAAGTACCATTTTATATGTTTGTCTTGTCTGTTGTTTGTTTCATCAGTTTGCCTTTCTCCATTATTCTTCACTTCATCAGTTTGTTTCTTCTTGACTTG
The DNA here is from genome assembly GCF_000499845.2 of Phaseolus vulgaris. NCBI lineage: Eukaryota > Viridiplantae > Streptophyta > Magnoliopsida > Fabales > Fabaceae > Phaseolus > Phaseolus vulgaris. The sequence goes on along the minus strand of NC_023752.2, from coordinate 9,102,521 downwards.
TGTATATTTTTTTTCTCAAATATTATTATTTTTACTTTTATTTTTCATTTTGTATCTTTTTTATTTATTTTTCTATCTAATACTATTTATTTTTCTTGATAACAATATTTCCACCTTTAAATATTTATAAAATTATAGTAAATTTAAATATTTATAAAATTGAAATAAAAGAAAATTAAAAATTAAAAATTAAATATATAAAAATTTATAAAAAAAATATCATGTAAGTAAATACAATATTTTATATAAAAAAATACATCTTATTTTACTGTTCAAATATTTTGAAAAATACATAAATTTATAAACTTCTATTTTACATATTTAAAAAAAAATAAAAATTTGTGATAAAGATAATTCTCACGTCCAAATCCAAAAACCTCACTCTCTTTTCACTTCTCTATCACATTTCTTTCCACTTTTCTCTCACATCTCTCATTAATTAATGAATAATGTAAACACACCCATAGAGTTATTGTGATTTGTAATGCAGGCAACCTCCACCTATATCATTATGTACATAGGTATAGTAACAAGACAATATTGGACCTCTCTACAAACAAATAATATGTGGTTTCCTTTATAACTTTTAATGTTTATATATTTTTTAATTTTCTTTTTATTTTTAACTAGTGTCCAAAATTTTAACTCACCATCTAGGCTATTATTAGCCAACTTCTATAATTTAACATCGCCTTTTAACAAACTTTCTATAATTTAACATCGCCTTTTAACAAACCTTTTATAATGATAAATATTATTAGTATTAATAATATAAATATTAAAATAACTATCATATGTAAATTAATTTAAAAAATAATAATATTAATTAAATAAATTTTTAAAGTAATGATAGTAAATATAAATTAAATAAATTAATAATAAATAAATAAATTTATTAAATAATAATAAATTTATTTTAATTTAATTTGTATCAAATATTTAATAATATTATTAATAAAATAAATAAAAAAATATTAATAATAAAAATATATAGTTATTTATATATAAAAAATAGAAAAATATTATTAATTACAAAAAATGAATATATAAATAAATAATTTTTTAATTATTTTTAAATATAAATAAATTTATTTATAGAAAGAAAAATTATACCCAGTAATGTTAAAGAACTCATTTTTTTAATAGTTATTTAATATTATTAAAAATAATTTACAAAATTTTAATTAACTGAAATATATAAAAAAAATACTTTATATTTTATTATTCAAATATTTTTAAAAATACATAAATTTATAAACTTCTATTTTACATATTTAAAATAAAAATAAAAATCTGATAAAGATAATTCTAACATCCAAATCCAAAAACTTCACTCTCTTTTCACTTTTTCTCTCACATTTCTTTCCACTTTTCTCTCACATCTCTCATTAATGTAAACCCACCCATAGAGTTATTGTGATCTGTAATGCAGGCAACCTCCACCTATATCATTGGCCATAGGTATAGTAACAAGACAATATTTATTGAACCTCTCAACAAACAAATAATATAATATGTGGTTTCCTTTATAACTTTTAATGTTTCAATAATCTTGACAATAAATAATTATAACAAGAAATTAACAATAACATCTTATAATTAGCATTTGTCAAAATAAATCCAACTCAATCTAATTATTGAATCTAGGGTGTTAAAATGCAAAGTGATCTATAAAGTAAAAATAAATAAATCAAAACATGATAAAAAAAAAGTAAAAGTAGAAACAAATTTAATTCGATTAAAATCGTTAATTAGAATCCCATTACAAAATTATTGTTCCAAATGTTTTTCTTTGTTAATTTTTTTAAGCAAATGAATAGTTTTATATTGAAAACTCTAAATATACTATAAGATAAACTAGAACAAATAGAAGAAAAAAACTCTTAACCACACGTGATTAATTATAAACATACTCGTTTATATTTCTATAAAATTCCAAGAGTGAATGGTTTTTTTTACATTAGAATAAATTTGTCAACAATTATCTTAACATTAATATTTTGAGAATTCATAATATAAAAACATCCTTTATACAATTAATTATATAAATATTTTAATTATATATTTTTTATGTGACCAAAGAAAGATAGTTAATAAGGAATTTTCTGGTGCGATCTTTTTCTTCCATAGAATTACTTGTGTTACAATTTTATGCTTATATAAGTCTACATTATGATTTGCAGATTGTTCCTGTCGGTTGACTCGAGGGCCATCGTACGTCTCACGATACTCCCCGCTCGATTCTCTGTGCCTTTGTTCGTGTCTTTCTTTCGTTCAAACACCTGAAATCACAAAGACAAAGGGCGTCCTAGAGGCCGTTTGCACTCCGACGCTGACGCTCAAGTCAGTGTAGGGCTAGGAAACACCAAAGTAAGCTGTAAAAAGCTTTTGTGCAATCTGTGTGTGTGAAGCGACGCAAATGAATAGTGTACCTTACTAGGTTTGTTACTTCCCTTTATATAGTCCAAGGTTTCCACTACCCAAAATAGACTTTCTGAGGGTGGGCCCTAGCGCTGCTATTACCCACTCTTAGGGCAACCTAGCATGTAGGGCTTCCTAACTGGAGTGCAACCTCTGACGGGATGACCACCTGGATGCCACCTCGTGCACTTGATCTCTGGGATCACCCGTCCTGGGAGAGCCCTAGCCGTTCACGTGCCATGCATGCAGCTCACCCCTGGAACGTGACTTTCTCATGTCGTATCTTTTCCAGTGGCTCTTTACTTGTGTTACGCCTGAACACGTCATCCACACCACACGCATGGACTCTCGTGACCTAGGCTTCTCCCTAATTGATAACTGGTGTGTGGTCTGGGATCCACCTCTCGTGGCCCAGCTCTGCTGTTCGAGTCGCCGATGTCCGACCTCTCTACACTGCCTGGTGGCACATCGACACGTCCTGGTGTACGATGTATGACCACTCTTCGGTACCTTAGCGCACGTGGCTCGCGAGATTGTTCCCACCAATGTGCTCATGAACTACTTCGTCTTGAGGTTGTTCTCATAACACCTCTTAGCCTCCTTCTGATTTGACTTGATGGTAATCACCTTTCCCCCCAGGCAGCTTCATCTTCATGTGCCTCATTGATGATACCGCCTCCAGCTTGTTCAGCGTAGGTCTACCTAGCAGTATGTTATACGTAGAGGGGGCGTTGACAACGAGGTACCTGATGTTCTCTGTACGAGACTCTGTGAAGGTGGTCCTCAACTCCAAGTGCCCACGCACCTCCACCTGGTCTCCCGCGAAACCTTGCAGGCAACCAGTATAAAGCCTTAGCAGGTCGGGGGACAACTGCAGCTTGTTGAAAGTCGTCCAGAACATCACGTCTGCCAAACTTCCTTGGTCCACCAGTACATGGTGTACCTTCCTCCCAGCAGTTACTACTGAGATCACCATCGGGTCGTTATCGTGTGGGACAACGTCTCGGAGGTCAGCCTTGGTGAAGACGAGGTCGACGTCGAGGTCGTCATCTGCCTCTTGCGCTTCTACTAACATCACTGCTCGTGCATATCTCTTTCGCTGAGAAGCGATGCACCCTTCTCCTGAAAAACCTCCCGAAATGTTGTGGACTTCACCGTGCATGGGGATTTCATGCCCCTGGTCACCCCTATCATTGCCACGTCTGCAGCACCTAGTGTTTCCTGTAAGTAATCCCTCAAGAAGTCGTTCTTCACCAACTCGTCTAGCTGATGACCTAGCACCAAACAGTTGCGTATAGGGTGGTCAAAAGCTTGGTGAAACTCACACTAGGTGTTCTTGTTGGGCCCGAGCTTTTTGTCGGTCTTGGCGGGTATCTTCAATCTCTTTGCTATGTTGGGGATAGCGATGAGGTCCTTCAATTCTACCACGAAGTCGTGCCTTGGTGATACATTTTCTCTTGCATGGCCCCTAGTTTGGGGCTTCCTGTGTTGGTAGGGCTGCTGTTTCGTCGGGGTCTTCTTCTTTGTCGTTGCCTCATGTACCCTTAGGGGTTAATGTCGACCTGGTGCACGTGGGTGCGTGGGAACAACGCACGTGCACTTCTCATGGACTTCTCCCTCTGCAACAATGTGAGCCACCGCTCGACGCCTTATCTCGCCGAAGGTTTTGGGGCGGTTCCTGATGAGTGTTTCGCTGAAAGGCCCTGGCACGATGCCTTTTCTGAACGCGTGCACTATCATCGTTTCGTCCTTGATATTTAGCCTCACCACCTGTGCTCCAAAGTGATTGAGGAATTCTTTCAGTGACTCTCCCTAATATTGTCTTACGTCAAAGAGATCGTAAGAGACAGGTGGGGGAGCCCGATTCGCGATATACTGCTCTCTGAATAGCTTAGTGAGTTGTGGGAACGACGTCACGTGGCCATCAGGGAGGCTAATGAACCAATCCATCGTTGTTCCCACCAATGTGCTCATGAACAGCTTGCATCGCACCGCGTCAGAACCCCCAACCAACATCATCTGTCTATGGAAGGTTGTGAGGTGAGCCTCTGGGTCCTCTACATCCGTGAAGGTGGCTTTCGGCCCCACCAGCTTGGTTGGTATCACGGCATCCATGATTGCTTGTGAGAACGACATCGAGAATTCCCTGGGTGGCATCACATGTTCTTGATCTTCCACCTCACGTTCCCCTGCCTGATTGTGCAAATCCTTGCGCAACTCCTCGTTGGCTCTCTGCAATTCTTTGTTTCTCAACAACGACGCAGCCAAATCAATCCGGATGCATTCTTGATTCGCTCTTGAAGTCGCCACCATCTCTTGAAGACCCTGCATCGTTTCCATGATCTATTGCAGGGTGAGGCTTTCGCCTCCATTCAGTGCAACGGATCATTGCCTCATGTTTGTCATATTTCTTGATCTTTTCTTCTTGATCTTGCGAGTGGGACAGTATTTTAAATCGTGCCCCACGGTGGGCGCCAAATGTTCCTGCCGGTTGATTCGAGGGTTTTCATACGTCTCACGATACTCCCATGCCCGATTCTCTATGCCTTTGTTCGTGCCTTTCTTTCGTTCAACAAAGGGCGCCCTAGAAGCCGTTTGCACTCCGACGCTCAAGTCAATGTAGGACTAGGAAACACCAAAGTAAACTGTAAAAAACTCTTGTGTAATCTGTGTGTGTGAAGCGACGCAAATGAATAGCGTACCTTACTAGGTTTGTTACTTCCCTTTATATAGTCCAGGGTTTCCACTGTTTCCACTACCCAAAATAAGCTTTCTGAGGGTGGGCCCCAGCGTCGCTATTACCCACTCTTAGGGCAACCTAGTGCGTAGGGCTCTATAACTGGAGTGCAACCTCTGACGGGATGACCACCTGGATGCCACCTCGTGCACCTGATCTCTGGGGTCACCCGTCCTGGGAGCGCTATAGTCGTTCACGTGGCATGCATGCAGCTCACCCCTGGAACATGACCTTCTCAGGTCGTATCTTTTCCAGTGGCTTTTTACTTGTGTTACGCCTGAACGCGTCATCCACATCACACGCATGGACTTTCGTGACCTAGGCTTCTCCCTAACTAATAACTGATGTGTGGTCTGGAATCCACCTCTCGTGGTCCAGCTCTGTTGTGCGAGTCGCCGATGTCCGACCTCTCTACACTGCCTGGTGACACATAGGCACGTCCTGGTGTACGATGTCTTACCACTCTTTGGTACCTTGGCGCACGTGCCTCGCGAGACACTGACCCATGGCGCTCGTGGAACCCACCTTACGCGGTCCCTTCGTTACTAGTGGTGAAACGACACCCGAGGACAGGTAGGTACACATATAATGAAGGGTTTTCTGGTGTAGTTCTTCCTTCTTTTACTGAGGCAGAGTCTTTCTCTGTGATCACAGAAAGTTCTCTCAGACACCTCCCCAAAGAAACAGAACCTCATACATTGCCAAAGCAATGGATTCTCAACCTCACAACCACTTGAGTATCACTTGTCTTCCATTTCCAACTCCTGGCCATATGAACCCCATGATAGACACAACAAGGTTATTTGCCAGGCATGGTGTTAATGTTACCATTATAGCTACCCCTGCTAATGCTTTCGCTTTCCCAAAGGCCATAGACAGTGACTTCAGCTTTGGATACCATATCAGAACCCAACTGGTTCCTTCCCCTGCAGCTCAAGTAGGTCTCCCCGAAGGAGTTGAAAACATGAAAGATGGCACTTCCCAAGAAATATTGGGTCGAATCTATCATGGAATATCAGTGCTCAGAAGTCTGATTGAGATTCTGTTTCAATATCTGCATCCAGATTGCATAGTGAGTGATATGGTTTATCCTTGGACACTGGAATCTGCAGCAAAACTGGGTATTCCAAGAATCTTCTTTTACAGCTCAAGCTACTTTGCCGACTGTGCTGCTCATTCTATCCGGAGGCACAGGCCTCAAAAGAGGTTAGTGTCCGATACCGACAAGTTTACAATTCCTGATTTTTCTCATAGAATAGGGATGACCCGTCTGCAACTAACAAACTGGGAAAGGGTTCGTAAGGATGTCCCAGACTTTTTGTGGAAATGTTTGAATCAGAGTGCAGAAGCTATGGAGCACTCTATAATAGTTTTCAAGAACTTGAAAGTGAGTGTGAGCAACTTCATGAGAGAATAGTGGGGATTAAATCTTGGAATATTGGACCAGTTTCAGCCTGGGTTAACAAGGATGATGGAGAAATGGTGAAAAGGAAACACAGGGAGGACCTTCCAGAAGAACCAGAGTGGCTAACCTGGCTTAACACTGAGCAGAATGAATCTGTAATTTATGTAAATTTTGGAAGCCTCACTCGGCTCCCTCATGCTCAACTTGTTGAACTGGCTTATGGGCTTCAACATTATGGTCATAGTTTCATCTGGGTCATGAGGAAAAAGGATGGAAGTGAGAATGAAGACAGTTTCTTGCAAGAGTTTGAGGATAATATGAAAGAAAGTAGGAAGGGTTTTAGCGTATGGAACTGGGCACCACAGCAGCTGATATTGAATCACCCTGCCATAGGAGGCTTTGTGACTCACTGTGGTTGGAACTCCATTCTTGAAAGCTTGAATGCTGGATTGCCAATCATCACATGGCCTATGTTTGCAGAGCAATTTTTTAATGAGAGGTTGCTAGTTGATGTGTTGAAGATTGGAGTTCTAGTGAGAGCTAAAGAAAACAAGTTTTGGGCATTCAGTGGCAAGGATGATGTGGTGGGAAGGGAGAAGATGGCCAATGTTGTGGTACAGTTGATGGAGAAAGAAGAGGGCAAAGAAATGAGGAGGAGAGCAAGGAAACTCAGTGACGCTTCCAAGAAGACTATAGAGAAGGGTGGACACTCTTACAACAACTTGATTTAGTTGATAGATGAGCTTAAATCATTGAAGACATCAAAGGCACTTCCAGAAGCAAGTTAGATAATTGAAATGGAGAAGCAATCTAGTGGTTCTAGGAGGTGCATGTGGTGAAGCCTTTTAATAAGATGTGTTAAACAAACCACTGATTAACTGTTTTAGCTGTCTTACGGTTATTTCCGGGTGTACGAATCTCTTGATATATTTATCTCCCTGGCTTGTATCTTTGCGTCATAATAATATAAAATAGTTTCTCTCTCTTTCTTCTTCTAGCATATTTGCTAAACTCGATGTTTATCAAGAATTTTTCAACTATAAGCAATAAAATTAGCTTCTATTTGCATGGCTTCTTCCATGCATGACACTCTTCTTCTCACCAAAACAGTAGGTCTATTTCCTTCCTTTGAAATCTGGAACAAACTACACGTTTATAATGTTTTTCAATCAAGAACCAAAATTAAGAAGCTCAAAATCTAACTTGGCACTCCAGAGGGCACTCTAGAGGAGAGGGCTATCACTATCACTACCTATCTTTTTTATATCAACAAGATTGTTTTTTGCATTGATTTTTTAATATCTACACATGTTAGAAATTATATTAGATAGTTTACTTGAAGCCTACGATATCTTTGTTATGTTTGTTCTTTCTTACACTGATTCTTACTTCATTGAAGAGAGTGACCCGTTGATTCTTTCTTAGGACCTGGAGAAAGCAAAGAAAGTTGAAAAAACGAGAAAAGAATTGGGGTTAAAACACGAAAAACTTTTTGTCAGAATTTTCTTTGATTTGGATTTGAAGGAATTTAAAGAGAAAGTTGATTATATATTATTTTTTAATAAAATTTTATAAATTTTATACTGATTATATATATATAAATTAGATTTTAATATATACATATAATATTTATAATTTTTTTATTAATTATTAATATTAATTTTCATATTATAATAAAATAAAAAATAAAAAAAGATTAATTTTAATTTTAATTATTAATACTTATTTTTATTAATATTTAATATTAGTTTTTTTATTTGAATTTATTTTTATTTTAATATATATTTCTAAATTCTTTTATATTAAATTATTTTATAATTTTTTTAAAATTTATTATATTTATCAAATTTGTAAACTTATATTTTATATATTTTACATTTTAAAAAAAATAAAAAATCTTACATTTTAAAAAAATTAAAAAAAATTTCACAATCATCACATCACTCACTAACTTCAATAAACTTTCTTTCACAAGTCTATCCTAACGTATCTCAATCCAAACAACTTCACTTTTATCTCAAATCACTCCAAATTCACTCCCTCAAATCTTCTCCCCAATTCAAACACATCATCAAGGAGTAAAAATGTTGAACAAACATAGAACTATTGATTTTAATTCTCTTCAGGCTAATCTTAGAAACATTTTTTGGCCTTCAAATACCAAACCTCGCCCCTTTGGTTTCTCCAACAGAGGCAATCGTTCTTTCTGCAACTCTTCTACAACCAAGAACAACAGGTTTCTATGATGTTTGTGTATATGCTAAGTTTAATGAAATTATTTTTCTTTATAACACACACTTATTTTACCTATCAGTGTTTTACTACCCTTTTTACATCCTCGCTTAACATGTATGATAACACTCACCTATTTTACACATTAAAGAAAATGAAAATAAATTTTTAAAATTTATAATCAAAATAGTACTCTTCTCTACAAGAATTTATTTATTTAAGATCATCCAAATTCATGCCTTCATCAAGTCTTGCTGGGCCTCACTTAGCTAACTAGTTAGTTCATTGACTTACGAACAATTTTTAAAATTTTAAGTCATGTGTAAATTTATTTTTGATTAAAAAGTAAAAAAAAAAATATAATTTTTGTATTATATCACAATATACCGTTGGTGCAAAAAAAAATGAAAAAACGGCGTTTTAACTTAGTCAACCGTTGTTTTATACTCGTTTTAATTTTGAAAATGTCACTATATTTTGATAGACAACATTTGACAGTAAAAACGTTATAAAATGTATCGTTTAAATGGACTTTTTTTCACTAGTGTACAATAATATTATAATTTATATTATGAATATTTACAAAGTTTCAGAAACATCAATTAACTAGATAAAACTAAGAAAATCGTATTATTACACATATTATTTTAAAAAATTATATATATATATATATATATTTAACAGAATAGGTTAAGGTTATTAATTTGTTCTTATCCATTTTTGACATATTAAAATGTGTAACAAGTGAAAACGAGACAGAATAGTCCTTGTCAAAACTAAATATTTTGCTAAGTGTTGTATCAATTATTAGAAAGCTAAAGCAAAAATAAGTTATTATAGATTGATGTCTTTGTTCATCATGATGTCGTCCACATATCATTGAAGCTGTTATAGTTCGGAAACACAATACATAATTTGCTTTTTGTTGTTCTAAATTTAGGATGGCAATGAGCAAAATTGACACATAATATATTTAATTTATTGGTAGCACGTCTGTTTTGTATATACCAGTATATATGCTATACGAATAATCAATTATAAGTGCCAATTTCATTTTTCTCGGTTAAAGCACAAACTCTCTGAATATCTTCAGAGAAAGCTTTAAATAATCATTCTGATGAGGTTTCAGTTAATATTATGAGACTTCTTTTGTTTAGACATTCTTTCTAAGCTTATTCTAAAGTCATCCAAAATACTTGCTATGATATGCCCTTTTGATACCATTTGAAGCTCTTGTCAAATTTGTCAGTTTGCATAATGTTCCTCAAACATTCCACAGTTAAAAATAACTGATCCCACAAAAGCCGAACAAGCAGAAAATATAGTATTCATAAGTCAAGAACAATGGAGAAAGGCAAACTGATCCAACAAACAACAGACAAGACAAACATAAAATGGTACTTGTCCTTGCTAAATGATTACATAAAACGAACTACACTTACCACGTAAGACATGTTTGAGGAAGGGTGAAAGAGATGTGTTGGCTTTATTTAAGTCTTCACTGAGGGATAAACAACACAATCCATCCTCCTTTTTGGGAAAAGGTAGACAATTTCTACGGAGTTTTCTGAAACAGGTATTGTTCTACTATCTTTCTCTTCTTGGGAATTTCTTTTATTTAATTAGGCCCATGTTATGATTACAAAGAATGAAGGGTCCCCTGGTATTTAACATACGGTTCTGGTTTATTTTTTGGGAAACAGGCTTGAAATTCTCTCTCAGTATCATACAAACTTCTCTCCAAGCTTTATTTCTTTAAAGCAGCATCTACCGCTGAGGAATAGAGCCTCATATATTGAAAAAGCAATGAAAGCTGAATCGCACGACCAACTCAATGTCCTTTTTCTTCCATATCCAACACCTGGCCATATGATCCCGATGGTAGTCACTGCAAGACTATTTGCCAAACATGGTGTTAGCGTTACCATTATTGCTACCCAAGCAAATGCTTTAACATTCCAAAAGGCCATTGACCGTGACTTCAGTTGTGGATACCACATCAGAACTCAAGTGATTCCATTCCCTGCGGACCAAGTTGGTCTCCCTGATGGGGTTGAAAACATTAAAGATAGCACTACCCCAGAAATGTTGGGTCAAATCAGTCATGGAATATCAATGCTTAAAGATCAAATTGAGCTTCTGTTTCAAGACCTGCAACCAGATTGTATAGTGACTGATGTTTGCTATCCTTGGACAGTGGAGTCTGCTGCAAAACTAGGCATTCCAAGGCTTTTCTTTTACAGCTCAAGCTACTTCTCCAACTGTGTTAGTCATTCTATCAGGAAACATAGACCTCATGAAAGCTTAGTCTCTGATACCCACAAGTTTACAATTCCTGGTTTACCTCAAAGAATAGAGATGACGCCACCGCAGGTAGCGGAATGGGAAAGGACTAAGAATGAAACCACAGGCTATTTTGATGCAATGTTTGAATCGGAGACTGAAAGCTATGGAGCACTGTATAATAGTTTTCATGAACTTGAAAGCGTTTATGAGCAACTTCATCAGAGTGCATTGGGGATCAAATCTTGGACTATTGGACCAGTTTCTTCGTGGGTTAACAAGGATGATGGACAAAAGACTAATAGGGGACACAAGGAGGACCTTGAACAAGAGCCACAATGGCTAAATTGGCTTAACTCTAAGCAAAATGAGTCTGTACTTTATGTATGTTTTGGAAGCCTCATGCGGCTCCCTCATGCTCAACTTGTTGAACTGGCTCATGGGCTTGAGCATTCTGGTCATAGTTTCATCTGGGTGATCAGGAAAAAAGATGGAAATGAGAATGAAGACAGTTTCCTACAAGAGTTTGAGAAGAAGATGAAAGAAAACAAGAAGGGGTTTATCATATGGAACTGGGCACCACAGCTGCTGATATTGGACCACCCTGCAATAGGAGGAATGGTGACTCACTGTGGTTGGAATTCCATTCTTGAAAGTGTGAGTGCTGGATTGCCAATGATCACGTGGCCAATGTTTGCAGAGCAATTTTACAATGAGAAGCTGTTAGTTGATGTGTTGAAGATTGGAGTCCCAGTAGGAGCTAAAGAAAACAAGTTCTGGACAAGCTTGGGAGAGGATGCAGCCGTGGGAAGGGAAGAGATAGTGAAGGTTGTGGTGCTTTTGATGGGAAGTAGCCAAGAGAGCAAAGAAATGAGGAACAGAGCAAGAAAACTTAGTGATGCTGCCAAGAGGACTATAGAGGAGGGTGGACACTCTTACAACAACTTGACTCAGTTGATAGATGAGCTTAAATCATTGAAGATATCTAAAGCACTTGCAGGTTAGATAATTGAAATGGAGCATTAATGTAGTGGTTCAAGGAGGTGCAGCTGGTGATTTTATAATGCATTTTGCTTTTATAACAGGATGAACAACTTCAAGTACTTATGAAGCTCACTGTTTTACATAGATCTAGCTTGTTACTTGTATTGCTGTTTCGGTATAATATTATAGTTTTTCCTATGTAATGTCATTTGCTTGTTTGAAGATTTTGGCTAAGAAAAATGAAATGAAAAACAAGAAAACAAAGACTTACAACTTAACTAAGGGATCGGTAAATTTCCCCTCTAACAAAAAAGGGAGGAAATAATTCTTCTAACTTGGTCTAAATTTCTTATTCAGCATTTCTTTTAGAACAGAGTTTGGAGAATGATAAAGAGCCTATTTGTATTTGAATTCAAATTATTATGAAAATAAGAGTTTCAATACAAATCATTACCCAAGTTTATTTTTTATGAGGACAAAATTTTGTTTTTAAGTTACAAACAGGCTAAAAATCATTGTTTGATGCCATTCAATTTGCCCAAATGAGAAATACTCCAAAACATTATGCAGGAACATAGGCATCCCATACTGGTGAATAATAGACGATCTTCGATCCCTGCACATATATTGAAAAATAAAATTATTATAAAATCCCATTTGTGATGGCCTAAAGTTAAATTTCTTGTTAATCTCAAAGTCGACAAAATTTAATCATACGAAAACCATTTGAATCTATTTATATAAATTGTAACATTCACTGGAAATCAACGAAATGCTTTACTCATTCTTCAAGTATTATAATATCTTAATACAATGTTCGTATCTATGATTAATATATCAGTTTTACCTTGATTATGGAGCCAGTAAAGCATTATTATTATTATATATACTTTTATAATATAAATTATGATTTCTATATAATGACAAAACCACCGGCCTGTGGTATAATAAGGGAGCAAAAGGTAGGTTATGCTTGCCTTATATGAGGACGGCCCCTTAAAATAACCAGACTCGGGGGAGCTAAATTATTTAATTTCTGGTTTGGATGCAGCCATTTCTGAGAAACAACGAGTTGATGAATATTCAGATTTTGATGTTGTGCTTTGTTAGATGATAACTCAGTTTCTTTTGCAATAATACCAAGTTTCCATGTGTTGTTGTTTTAGTGGTTCCTATTGTTTAACTAGAACAAGTATTCACTGCCTAGGGAACAAAATATATGACATGAACAAGTTCCAAGTCTGATACATCCACCTATATTTTAACCTGATTATGCAGTTTGATAATCATTTTAACAAGGTTTTTGGCCGTCAACACATAGAAACAGACATTAGCATACTTTTAAGTTTGACTCTTTCAACTTAAAATATGTTAATCTAGTTTTTATCACAACAAAAACAAAAGTAGGAGACAAGAAGAGGCAATTCAAAAGGGTACAATGAACAAGAATAACGGTTTGAGGCAGAAGCTAACGAAAAAAACATGACAAGAATAACGGGGAGAACAAGAACCGGCCAAAAGATCAAGTTAATAATTAACAGAAATGGTTCTTGTCTTAAGTGTGGTGGTTATAAAAAGAACAGCACTTACCACTTGAGAAATGGATGTGGAAAACTGAAAGAAGGGTACGTACTGTGGTTTGTGTTTGGAAAGAGAAGTGTGAGTAGTTTTTTTCTGACCACAGTTTACCATGAAGACAGAGTCGCAAGCCCACCGACTCAATGTAGCTTTTCTACCATATCTATCATCCGGCCATCTGAACCCCATGGTGGACACAGCAAGACTTTTTGCAAGATATGGTGCTAGTGTTACCATTATCACTACCCATGCTAATGCTTTGACATTCCAAAACGCAATAGACAGTGACTTCAATGGTGGATACCACATCAGAACACAACTGGTAGCGTTCCCTGCAGCCCAACTTGGTCTCCCTGAGGGGGCTGAAAACCTCAAAGATGGCACTTCCCCAGATATGGTTGGTAAGATCTTTTATGGTGTGTCGATGCTCCAAGGTCCATTTGAGCGTCTGTTTCAGGATCTGCAACCAGATTGTCTTGTAACTGATCAGCTTTATCCTTGGACAGTTGAATCAGCTGCAAAACTAGGCATTCCAAGGCTTTGCTTTTACAGTGCAAGCCAATTCGCAAGCTGCGCCACTCATTTTATCATAAAGCATAAGCCTCATGAGAGGTTAGTTTCTGCCACCCAGAGGTTCTCAATTCCTGGCCTTCCACATAATATTGAGATGACCACCTTGCAGCTAGAAGAATGGATAAGGACTGAGAATGAAATAGCAGACTTAATGAATGAAGCCAATGAATCAGAGAGCAGAAGCTATGGAACACTGTGCAACAGTTTTCATGAACTTGAAGGTGATTACCAGCATCTTTATCAAAGTACAAAGGGGGTCAAGTGCTGGAGTGTAGGACCAGTTTCAACCTGGGCTAACAAGGGTAATGAAGACAAGGTCAATAGGGGACACAAGGAGGACCTTGCACAAGAATCAGAGTGGCTACATTGGCTTAACTATAAGCAAAATGAGTCTGTACTTTATGTAAGTTTTGGGAGCCTCACGAGGCTCTCTCATGCTCAAATTGTTGAAATTGCTCACGGGCTCGAAAATTCTGGCTATAGTTTCATCTGGGTTGCACGAAAAAAAGATGAAAATGATAATGGAGACATTTTCCTTCAAGAGTTTGAGGAGAAGATGAGAAAAAACAAGAAGGGTTTTATCATATGGAACTGGGCACCACAGCTGCTGATATTGGACCACCCTTCCATAGGAGGCATAGTGACTCACTGTGGTTGGAATTCCATCCTTGAAAGTGTGAGTGCTGGATTGCCAATGATCACATGGCCAATGTTTGCTGAGCAATTTTACAATGAGAAGCTGTTAGTTGATGTTTTGAAGATTGGAGTTCCAGTGGGAGCTAAAGAAAACAAGTTCTGGACAAGCCTGGGAGAGGATGCAGTGGTGGGAAGGGAAGAGATTGCAAAGGCTGTGGTAGAGTTAATGGGAAAAGAAGAAAGCATAGAAATCAGGAGGAGAGCAAGAGAACTTGGAGGTGCTTCCAAGAAAAGTACAGAGGAGGGTGGATCCTCTTACAACAACTTGATGCAGTTGTTGGATGAACTAAATTCATTGAAGGCATCTAAAGCAACTGAGGAAACAAACTTGAAAATTGAAATGAAGGGATAGCCTTGAAAAGAAGGTTTCAAAAAGATAAGGAAAGTGATACTTTAAAAACTATTGGAGTTCTATACAATTTTTTTTTTTTTAATTATATTTTTTCATCCCCTCCTCCAGTTTACACCTACACTAAAATATTAATATTTATAATAAAAAAAATTAAAAATAAGAAAATGTCTTTAATAAAATATTAGACAAAATATAAAATGTTAAAATAATTTTTAAAATTAAAAAATTAAAAATAATTAAAATATTAATATTTAGTGGGATGTAAAGTGGAACAATGGGTGTCAAACCATCATTTCCTTAGAAATATATATACTTTGACAACTCACTTTATACAAATTTTGATGTAGTGAGTTTAAAAATAAATATATATAATAAAAGGTAAATTTGTAATTAAATGATATAAAAAAAGTATTAAAATAATAATATTGGAAGTTGTAATGTGGTTGTATAAAAAAATAGAGTTGTCAATGTATCATTGTTCGAAATGATGGAAAATGAAATGACTAAATTAAAACTATTGTTAAAATTTATATATTCTAGTTTTTTTATTATGAGATATGTTTTGATTATGTTGATTTAACGTTAAATTGTAAATCATGTCTATTTATATTTTTACAATATATAAAATTTAATTATATTCTTTATATATGCTAAAAATAATTATTAACGTTCCAATTTTTCAACAATACAGTACTTTTGTATCTGGATCGGTATTGTACCCGTATGCATACAATATAGGCTATAAATTACATGTTATGACAAGTTGCTTTCTTTTCTTTTAATGGTAGAAAAGAGAGATTAAAATTTGGAGAAAAGAACACATACTAGAAATTCATGGTGCAACTGTATCATAAACCACAACCCAATAATGAAGGTTAAAAATCCAAATTATGTTCATCTACCAAATCAAAATGGTAAAGCATAAACAACAATTTAGAACTAATTATGATGTGGTATTGTGCTAACTGTCAAGTTTCTTTCCAAACTAGCTTTTATGTGATAGCTGTCTTTCTAACAAAAGCACCATAAAAACACAAATCTGAAACAAACCAACTCTTTACATACTCTTAGCAATTAATAAATGTTATAATAAATATATTATGGATTAAAATATGATTTATATTTACTTTGAATTTAAAAAAAACATATAAGAGAACTAAGATAAAACTTAAATATGATAAAAATATTTGACATAAAAAATTATTTTAAGTTCAATGGAGTGTTATTAATAAAATAATTTAAATATTATTTTCAGTTTTAAAATTAATTACTTCCTAATTATTTTTTTTTTCAATTTTAATTTATACTCATTCTTATTAAAATTAAACTAAGTATATATAATTAATTAAAAATTAAATAAATTTATCTAAATATTTTTGCATTACTTAATATTTCATAAATATTTATTATTTAAATTTAATTTATACTTATTCTCAATAAAATACAAGAAAGGATATATTGGTAATTCATTATATAACTTCAATCATATATATAACAAACTTTTCACTCAAATTCAATCATTTCTTTTTCTATTCAAAAAAAAAATATTCAAGCCTTTTCCTTTCCTTCTTTTTTTTTTCATCACCACTCTAATCTAAACACAACATAAGAGAAAATGTCAAATTATACTTTTTCATTCAAGTTATTCATTAATAATGTTATTATCCTACACTCAATGCTTTAGCATGTAATATTATTTATAAACACTCTTATTTTAATATTAAAATACATAATAAAATTATCGTTTTCCTATTTAAATATTTTAGTAGAAACCTACTTTTAGTAGAAGAAAAAAATAATTATTAATATTTTCATTTATATGTATGATTGATGAATCATATATATATATATATATATGTGTGTGTGTTTCACTTATTTTAGGTGAAATGAATTATTCTCAATCTCAATCTTCAAGTCTTATTTTAGCAATTGTGATTAATAGATTAAAAGTGCTTACTAATTATTTTTTAGTATGGAGACAATAATCTCTCTTCTTTTTTTTCAGATGTCTCTAACTATTACTATTACGATCATTTCTCCTTTTCATTAATATATTAACAAAAACTGAAGGTAAAAGAAAAGTATAATAGTTGTGTATGTTATGAAATTGTGAATATATTTTTCTTTATCTCTTTTACTATGCATACAGAAGATAATTAGTATATTTAAAAATATTATTGAGTGCAAATATGAATAAAATATACATACAAAATGAGAAAATGTTTATTTATTTAAATAAATTATAATTTAATGTTAGTTTTATTTTAATAATTAATTATATTTTGGAAATATTTTTTTCACTCAACTTATAACTTATGTGGAGATAATACATTATTTTTTATTTATCTCTTCTTTTAATGAAAAACAAAGTGAAAAAATATAATTAGAAAATATTAAAAATGGTAATAGTGAAATATTATAACTAGTTATACAAGGTATAACTTTTTTTGTGAAAAAAGTTACAACCAATTAAAATAATTTTCTTTAATATGGTTACTAATAATTGTTATAGTATTACATTATTACATCAGTATAGATTTTGATTAAAAAAGAGAAAGAATTGTACTACTTACTCGTATACATTTAAAGTGAAAGAGATTATTATCTTGATATAAGAAATTATTAATTTATTTGTATGAGTGAGTTAATGTAAAATAAAATAATAAAATTATCTGGATGAGCACGATGACCAGACATGCATCATTGCCATCATCGCTACATGCATTGGTGTGGCAGCTATGATTGCCTTTCTTCGTTATACTCCACACTTCAACGGATGCCATCACGCCACGTCATCTCCGCTACTACTCTCGCGCGCGTCATCTGCTGCTACTCTGTTCCCCGAAGCTTCGATAACTTCCATAACGATTTTACCAACATTGCCACCTTACATAAGCAAACACAAAACAACGTTATTTTTCTTTCACTTCAATTCCTTCAAATCTCAATCCAAAACCAAACACAAAATGACAAATCTCGACGGAAATTCGTCGCCAAAGATACATGTTCAGACTCCGCCAGTGGAGCCTTCAGCGCCGCCCAGCGTGAACCACCGGACGTCGGCCACTAACAGCGGTGGAATAGGCGGAATCCTGCGGCGGTTGGAGAGGGAGGACTTGATGAAGAGAGGGTCGTTGGCACTGAGAGGGATCGCTCTGCTTTTCTCTCTGATTTCATTCATTGTCATGGCCAGCAATAAACACGGCGATTGGAGAGATTTTGATAAATTTGAAGAGTACAGGTAGAAATCTGACACCCCTTTTTAGAGTTTTGGATTAAGAACCATGGGTATTGGTCAAGATTTGAATTTTTTAATGTTCATCGGAGAATTGAGATTTCAGATAAAACTATTCGATGGTCTGAGTTGTTAGGATAGTTGATTGGTTTTGAGACAGGTAAATGTTAGAAATGTAATGAGTTTAATAATCAAGAAGGGTTGGTCTAACCAAAATGACTAGTCTCTCGTGGAGTGAATCAAATCATTGCTCGAATTTCCACTGATAGAATCTTGTGTGTGAATTTTTGTCTCCTGGAGGGAAAAACTGTGATAAACCAACAAAATAATGAGTTTAATTTTACTTTAACACCAGGGATCAATACACTTTAAAGAACATTGAATATTTGAATTAATTGTCAGAACTTGTTCAAACTTAATGTAGTGTCTCAAATTCAGACTTTTAATATGCAGTTATGTTAAATAGTTTCGAAAAAGTTTTATCACTCCTAATAATGAATCTTGTCACAACAACTCAAGCAAGGTTGTTTCTCACTAGGATATGTAATACATGTGGTTTCTTTTTTTAAAAGTTACACTTTAATGTAACTGTTATATAAAATGCGTGATCTTTATCATGACAATTATAATTGATCGAACCGCATTACAAAACTTTAATTTGAGATATGTAGATAGTGGTTTCACGATAGTAATGAAGTTGAATTGTGATTTGGAGAATGACAGGTATTTGCTAGCTATAGCGATTTTGTCTAGTTTGTACACTGGAGGCCAAGCGTTCCGTCAAATTCATGAACTTTCCACTGCAAAACAATTGCTTAAGCCAAGAATGGCAGCTATGCTTGACTTTTTTGGTGATCAGGTATGACATAATTTTTCTCTTATTTCAATGATCCTGCTTCTTCTTTTTTATCCCATGTCTGATTCTATGGCCTGTGAGGAGTCACTAATCAAGGTCAGTGTGTTGAAGTTCAAGTTGAATTCACTTCCCAAAGGGACTTCTTTTTCATACTAGTTTTGTTTATTTGTGTATGTTTCAGAACTTTTAAAATTACATAACCTTTTGGTTTGTTGATGAGATTCTTTGTAATATATTGCAAATTAAATTAATTTGTTGCCCTTTTGAGGCTGAGTGGCTGAGATATCCCCAGTGTGAAGAGATTATATTGGAAACTTGTGACTTCTTTCAGAAGTTACCTTCACGGAAGTCATGAAAATGAAAGCTTATCTAGATTCAAATATTTAGTAATAAAATGAAATGTTTTTCTGAGGATGCAATGACGTTTTAAGTGCTTCAATAATGCAATCACATGGGAGATTTTTATTGGCCTTAATTATTTGTTTTGGAAAAGTTAATGAATCCAACTGATGGCACCACCATATAATCTTCAGATGATTTATTGGTTGGTAGAGGCTTCATTTTTAATAATTAAAAAATTTATAGTATATATTTTTATTCAAAATCAAAACCTTTATGATTGGCTATGATTTGCGAAATATTTGCCTTGAAGGACTACAAATGTTAATTTTGCAACTTTTTTCGTTGCAGATTATTGCATATCTTTTGATATCATCGGCATCTTCTGCAATTCCATTGACAAATAGAATGAGGGAAGGAGCAGACAATATATTTACAGACACTTCAGCTTCAGCCATTAGCATGTCTATTTTTGCCTTCTTGTGTGTAGCAGCTTCAGCCCTTATTTCTGGCTACAAACTATCAACTCAACCTTACATCTGAAGTCGGAACTGTGCAAAACTCTCCCTATATTGTTTCATACTTTCATACTTCTATACAAATCACATTTTTCTGTATAGTAAAGATGAGAAAGGGAGTCAGGCCTCACCTCTCTGGCTCTGTGCATATGTTAAACAGTGAGATTTGATGTTGATTTCATATACCAATACATGTAATTTTCAATCTCTTTTCTTGTATTTGAGACTGTTTATTGACCAGTTTGGCCAAAAAAAAAACAATGTGGGGAATGCATTATTCATGCCTGACTGTGAGACACAAGTAATAGAAGTCAGAACTGAAGTTCATTTTGTTTCCATAACAATAAAAGACTTGACTTGTTAAAATTCTAGAGATTTCAGCTTTCAAAATCTAAACACTAGTTTACTACAATATTCTCAGGCGTGGAAATTTTCTGAATTTGCTTTTTCTTTTCTAATTAAATAAGAAGTCACTAAACATTTCATTATCATCAAAATTTGCATAAAGGACTTTGTTTTATTTGAGGGCAATAAAGACTTTGAATTGAATATTTATCAAAATTCCTGAGATGGTGTTGTAAATTATGGAAATCCTACCTCCTGATAATCAGTCATCACAAATCATTTAATAAAAACTAAAAGTAGAGAGTGCATAGTACAAATTGCCAGCACAAACATTCTTACAAGATTAAATAATGAAGATTCTTCTAAGAAAACCTTTTTCCCTACAAATACAACAAAAGAATAACAGAATTCATTCGTCAAATCCTATGATATGTTCTATTGGGAGATGAACTTAGCTGACAGGTAGTGTAGCAACAATTTGCTGTCACCATGGCTGTAGTGCCATTCACTAATCTAAATGAGGTAACCAAGTAAACATTGGCAACTCTTTGTCCATATTCTGCTGTGTGACTAACTAAAATCCTACATGCTATACAATAACATATCCAGGATAATATCAATATGTAGAGTTGTGATCTAGTCCCAAATTTAGAAGTCCTTTGACAGAAATGACTGAAGGAAGGAGTCATCCTTCTTCTCATCCTTGACATTTGAGTGTGCAGCATCTGAGTACAGTGCATGATCAGCATATGAACCCATTGATTTGTTAAGAGCCGAATGGCCAAAACTTCCTGGGTGCTGGAACCTGTCCTGTGAAAACGATTCTTGATTTCCGGTTGCTGGAAGCCTGGTATTATCGTAGAGAGAATTTTTGAAACCTGATGAGCTAGAATAACAGTTCACTGCCGAGGGTCTTATAGGAGCGGATATGTTGCTGTTCAGGGAATTTCTGTTCATGTTATAACTTGCGCTACCACGTGCAGCAGGCACATCATGGTTGTGTTTCCCTTCATAAGTTGTGATCACAGCTTTGATATCATGTGCAGCTCTCTCAACATGTTTTCTCACTGAACAACCAGGGGCTGTGCATTTGTAATAGCTCCTGCACATGGAATATGAACAACTTAAGTAATGATATTGATGACAGCAACAACAAATGAATTGTAAGGCTTAGAACCATTGACTAAATGGTCTTTGTTCTCTTCAGTTAATTACCTTGCATTTGGATTTCCTTTCACTACTTTCTGTCCATATTTCCTCCACCTAAAGCCATCATCAAGTATATCAATTTCGCTTGTGGTTTGAACTACAACTCTAGGCTCTCTCACAGTTCTACTCCCTGAGGCGGAATAGTCATCATTTTCATTATCTCCTTTCCTGCAACAATATGAATCAGAATTAGTTATATTTCAAACCAAGTAAACTCTGCATTTTCATTCTAAAATAGTGAATCAGGTTATTAGACTGCCGTCTATCGGTCTTACCATCGTTTGGCCTCTGGTCCAAGGTTATCTTGATCTCCCCCAGAATAACTGGTTTGGGATGTTTGCTCAAACTCTTCCTCTCCTACGGAAGCTGAAGAATCTTCCTGCATGGAGAAATGATCCATTTGTGGATTGCCTAGGGTCACCACTGATTGATCTGAAATCCCCGAGTTTGTGCAAGATGAAGAAGGTTGATGAATTGATTGAGAGTTTGTTCTTCTAGTAGACTGTGGTTTTGGGTGGTTATGATGGCCCTTGTACACTATTTCAGTAATTTGGCCATCCAAAGACATCTCTACTTTCTTCTTCACTAAGCAATTTGGATGTGTGCACTTATAATAACTACGAGGATTTTCACTCCCTTTCACTTGTTTCTGTCCATATTTTCTCCAGTTGAACCCATCTTCTGATCTCTTTTGTTCTCTAACAGACTGAGATGCATTGGGGTAATCAAAACGACTAGATCCAGGAACTGAATTGCTTTGTAATTCTGATTTATCCGATGCCATTTCTGAGGAAAAGCTCTGAATTGAAGGGTATTCAGATTTTGTTGCTGTCCTATCAGATGAAAAATCAGTTCGCTTTGAAGGTTCATTGAATTTCCATATATCTTGTTTCTTAAGTGGTTCCTGCTGTTCAAGTAAAACAAGTAGTTAGAATACAGATCCAAATACACGACAAGAATAACATGTTTCAAGCCATCAATAAATCAAACCTTGTTTACTGTGATTATGCAGCTAATGGATTTCTCGAAACATAGAGACATGCATTGACATACTTTTAGCTTAGACTTTTTCAACTTAGAATATGCTATGCAAGTTTTGTTTTAAGCATTCAAACCGTGTTTATGCCAACAAAAATAAAATAGAAAAATAAGATTAACAAAGAAGAACAAAATAATACAACGGGCCATTAAAAACAATAAAATGACCCCACAAAGCAATCCAAGACAAAGAAAACTTCTGAAGAAACAACATTAGAAACAAGTCCAAATATGTAAATAACAGAAAAGAGAATAAGAACCGGCCTCCAAGTGTCTTTGATGATCAAAGATTAACCAGAAAGACACGCAGAAAATAATACTTGTTTAAGTCAAATGGTGACAAAAAACAACAGTGCTCACCACTTGAAACATGCCTGAGGAAGATTGAATTTGAGTTTGGAAAGAGAAGTCCGAGTAGTTTTTCTCATCCTCCTTGTCACGTTGTTGTTCTTCTCCTGAACCGTTCCTCCAGTTGAAGGTCTGGCCAGCCAAAGGCTCAGTAGTAGGAGATGCAAAAATCTAAAACCACACACATAACACAAAAGAAACCCCCACAATTAGCGATGCCCCACAACATGAAACCAAACCACAGCAGCTTATGTGCATGAGAGAGCTTGTAACTTACATTTGGAGAAGGAGAAAACAAAGAAGAGTTGAAGAACTCAGATGGGCTGAAAGCAGACGAAAAGGCCAAGTAAGAAGAAGGGGAGGCTGGAGAGGGAGAGAGGGGTAGTGAGGGAGGTTGAGCAGACTTGAATTTTGGAACATCAAGAAGTCCAACTTGATGATGATTAAATTCAGAAGTTCCCCAGTTGTTATTATGATCACCCATGGTCATGTTACTAGTATTGTTGTTTGTTACTGTTGTTGGAAAGGAAAGAAGGTGAGTGAAAGATATCCTCTTGGATGAAGAAAAGGTTGGTTGGTTTTGAGTTTATATTGGAAAGACAGAAAGTGGTGTATGGCGTGATATAAGGAGAGGAGACAGAAGTGAATAGTGATGCAGAGGTGCATGATTTTGTGGCAAAGCATGAAATCACCAGCAAAAAGTCTTGGAAGAAGGTGCTTCTAGGAAGCTCAAGAAATGTTTGACCGTGGAAAACTGAATTGGGTCAAGACTTGTGGCTTTGACTGAGCTGCCTCAGCCTGCCAGCTCGTTGCTACCACCCTTGTTCCATTATAACACAAATTATTGGATCATTTTGTATCACAAGAAATTAAGGTTATGATTATCTTTAATCATTTTTATCTCAACATAAATCAGAATCATATAATATATGTGTAAACAAGAGTAAAGTTTAACTTTGAAAGTTAAACAAAATTAGAAAAAGAGTTAATACATCTGAGTAGTTGGGAGAAAATTAGTGAGTTAAATACCAAACATTTTACATTATGGAGAGAGGGAACTGTGGCTTGTAAATATTATTGGATTGTACTTCTGTCTCATTATGTGGTGCCAATGTCAGAAATCCAATGTTATAAAACAACCTAAATATTCAATGTCTATCTTCAATTATTTATTGGACCGTTTTGTTTGGGGAGCTTTAGGTTGTTTTTTTATTTCTGAATTGGTTAAATAACTATACACGTTTCTTTTTATTTTTTTTATATGCCTAAAGATTTCTTGTTGGCTTGAGTTACTGAAAGAGATAAGGGAGAATACATCACATTCTAAATAATAATTTTTTTGGCTAAAATATTGTAAGCAGATCGATATTTAAAGAAATAAGAATAAACTGTCATTTAATTTCTGTTCTATAGATCTAAGTTGACGTTATTTAATTAAAACGTGTCTGAATAAACAAAAGGGTTCTATGGTGTAGTGGTTAGCACTCTGGACTTTGAATCCAGCGACCTGGGTTCGACTCCCGGTAGGACCTTTACCTTTTTCAATGTAATTTTTGGAAATTTTTTATGAAAATTTTTACAATCTTAATCTTTAATGTAACTCCTGGAGTAGCTATTTTTTATTTCCAAAAAGGAAAAATTAAATATGTACTAATTATCAATTAAAATATTAACAAAATTTTCAAAAGTAAATCATATCTAGGTCATATGGACACTCATACAAAACTTAACAAAATAATTCTTTTAGGATTAACTTCTAAACTTTCACAAATATCTGCTTATGTACTAAATATAATTATAACACATTCTATTTTTATAACAAGTAAAGGATAAATTAAATTTAATAATATTTACAATTTAATTCTTAACTTAATTCATAAATATTTAACTATAAGAAATTTCAAATTTTAATTATTCATTACTATTATCTATATTCTATCAAATATTAACATTTAACATATTTCAAGACTCATATATTTGTATCCTGAATTTTTGTAGCTTATAGTGTAAGTTTAAGACATTTACTACATAGACACAATGTAAGTGTAAGTTTAAGGCATTTAGATTAATGTAAGATCATTAAATTCCATAATATCATTTACAGTATATTTTTTATATGATTTTTTCATATTCATTCTATCATACATATTCTAAAATATTTCTTAATATTTTCAATTAAATATAACATTGCTTTCTAATGTAATCATTTAGCCGGCTTCAAACAAACAAAAACAACCATGAATTTTCCATCCCTTATCTTACATAGTTTCAAGCTTAGGAAAACTGTCAATTAATTTAGTTCTCTCAAATATGATATCATTTAAAAATTAATTTTGAAAAAAAAATAACCGTCACAATTTTTCTATATGTATTTAAAAAAAACAATATAAAATTAAGCAAATATGACCAAATTAAAAAACACAACGTCCTAACTTTATATGATAAATAAAAAAATATTTATTTTAATAATATATATATATCAAATTATTATTTTCTTGTTTTAAGATTTTTTTACGCTTGAAATACTTTCATTTTCTTCTATTAAATATAAGAAAACTTTAATTGCATTAAGATTCCTTTCTTAAAATGCTTAAATATTCATTGTGTTAAATGCAGCCTAAAAAATAACAATAGATAATAAATTATCAAATATAGTATTTTATTAAAAATATGATTAAATATATTAATATTATAAAATGTTATATTTCTAATGAAAATCCTAAACATTTAATTATTTATGTATTGCAAAATAAAAAATAATAAAATGCCTAATGTTATTTTTATAATATAATGATATAGATATATATGTCATTAAGATTTTACAGCACAACAATTAATTAAGATTTTGAGTATTTAATACAAAATCTACTAGACAAATTTCTCATTACATTAATAAATAAAATAATTTATAGATAAATTAATTTAAATTTAATTTGTTGGGAAAAGAAGAATGAATTTACGATTTGTCACTATATGGGTGAGAAGGAAACTACGTAGGTTGTCACGACATAACATAACTTTGTATTTGTAAATTTCTCAACAATTGTTGCTGCTGAAGTACGCACCAATATTTAAATAATATACTCTATTTACTCAAACAAACAAACAAAAAATAAGAAAAATATATATTGAGAACTAGCTTCATTATAAAATTATTTATATAATTTTTTGAAGTCTTAAAATATGTTTTTTACCGTAATAAGTTTTCAAGACTAAACTCACATAAATATTTTTCTTAATCAAAGTATGAAAAGTATAATCTGAGCAAAATATAAATATGATCACCTGAGTATTGATGAAACAATATAATATATTTTCAAAAATAATAAATGAAATATTAACTATTAAAAAATGGATATGTTTAATTTAATGTATTTCTTTTTGATAAATTGAATGGATTTACTTTTATAAATAAATGATAGAGAAACTAACTATTCATAGATTCAGTTAAATCATTTATAACATGAGTGGACTAGAATAAAAGATCACACTTTTAATATAATGATTCGTACAATTAATGGGTGATTTTTTTTTTCTCAAATGTATTTCTTTTAATTTGTATGAATTGAAAAATATTTATTTGAAGAGATTTCTTGAATGGATTCAATACCTCCACACAAGGATAGTATGATTCACTCAAAATTATTTAAAAGTAACGAGTGAGTTTTAATTAAGTAATAAATTATATTTTATATAATAATAAATTTAATAAACTTTATTTGACAATGAAAAAAATGTGTGAGAATATATTAATAACATTTTTCCATTAGAGAGATAATGTTGTTATATAGAAATGGTGAAAATTGAAAAGACTAACAGAGTGAGTGAGTCACAGAAGAGGGAAAAGAAGAACCAATTTCTGATTTGATCTCGCCGGAATCTCTCAGATCTGAGATTTCCGTCGACGGGATCCGATTCGCTGGAACCCAACTCTACCGTGGGTCTGTTTCTCAGGTTCAACTGCATTATCATTCGTATTAGCCTCTTAATCAGAGGTTTTATTTCGCTTCAAATTCGAGGTAAAGTTTCTACTTTTGTTGCAGCCCTCGTTTTGTTTCGTCGTTTTAGAAATGGGTTTCAGATTTAAGACCCTAATTGGTGTTATTGTGTAATTTTTGTGCTTTATTTTCCTCTGTAATAAGTTACCTTTTTTTTAATGCTGTTGACTCATTTCAGGTGATTTGAAGTTGAAAGGTGGAATAGCTTAGCTGTTTGTAAACCAACCAACACAGAGAAGCATGGGAAGCCAGGACAATAATGGTTTTTCTCCTCTTCATTCATGTCTTCTATCTGTTTGATTGTTCATTGAAACTTCCTGAGATGAGTCTCAACTTCATTTGAATGTCTTAATTCGGAGATGAGTAGTGCTACATACCCTGAAAGTTTTGGTAGAATTCAACTAGAATTTCACGGATTGCTGACTCATTCTAGAAAAACAAATTAGTTGTGAGATAAATTTTCATCCACTGATAGGGTAACGATTTATATGGGGCTAACCAGTCAGAAACCATTCTAGATATGACTTTTAAAATAGTTATTATATGACTCGAGAAACTTATCGAACATGAGAATCTGTGATTAGATGAAAGTGTAAGTGTATTCTACTAATTAAATCGAAAGGATGAGTAGTTTATTGTGTTATTCTTTGATTTTATAAGTGTTCCTGATTTTTTTTGGTGTGTTTTCCGCAGCATTGTCATCAAACTCATTTCTAGCTTACAAATCTGCTAAGGTGTTTGTTGCTGGTCACCGGGGTCTTGTTGGTGCCGCCATTGTCCGCAAGCTGACCCAACTTGGGTTCACTAATTTAGTCGGACGTTCTCATGCTGAGCTTGATCTCACTCGACAATCTGATGTTGAGGCCTTCTTTGCCTCCGAGAAACCTGAATTTGTCATTGTAGCTGCAGCCAAAGTTGGTGGAATCCATGCCAACAACACCTACCCTGCTGATTTCATTGCCATCAACCTCCAAATCCAGACCAATGTCATCGATTCTGCTTATCGCAATGGTGCCAAGAAACTATTGTTTTTGGGTTCCTCTTGCATTTACCCCAAATTTGCTCCCCAACCGATTCCAGAAGATGCTTTGCTTACTGGACCCTTGGAGCCTACAAATGAATGGTATGCCATTGCCAAGATTGCTGGGATCAAAATGTGCCAGGCTTACAGAATTCAGTATAAGTGGGATGCAATTTCGGGAATGCCCACCAACTTATATGGACCATACGACAATTTCCACCCTGAGAATTCACATGTGTTACCCGCTCTCATGAGAAGGTTTCATGAGGCAAAGGTCAAAGGAGCCAAAGAGGTGGTGGTATGGGGCACAGGGAGTCCATTGAGGGAGTTCTTGCATGTTGACGATTTGGCTGACGCAGTTGTCTTCATGATGGAAAAGTATAGTGAACTGGACCATCTGAATGTAGGGAGTGGAAAGGAAGTTACCATTAAGGAATTGGCTGAGTTGATGAAGGAAGTGGTGGGGTTTGAGGGAGATCTTGTTTGGGATTCTACTAAGCCTGATGGAACTCCAAGGAAGCTGATGGATAGCTCAAAACTTGCAAGCCTGGGTTGGACACCAAAAGTCTCCCTCAAGGATGGTCTTGCTGATACCTACAAATGGTACTTGGAAAATGTCAATCTATGATTCACCTGGTTAACCAGACTCTGCCATGTCAAATTTTATAGTTACTTGTCATTTCATTATCAAGAATTTTTTGGTTAAAAAAATAATGTATGGAGTTATTTTTATTCTTGAAGTAAACACTATGTTTTTGTTTGTTGTCACTTGCATTGATTTGTGCAGTTTTCTACAGCCAGTCAGGTTATTGGTTTGAGTCATTTTCTTAAAGTGTTTCCTCGTAAAATACTTGCATTGTTTTACCATTAACAAAAATAATAAAATAACGCATAAGCTAAAGAAAACACATTTTCGACTCTTTCGTCCCGCAGCTCCATATATTCTTCTCTCAAATGAAAGTTTATTTTTTAAATTCGTAATTAGCTTTCAGATTACATAATCCATAAATCTTTTTTTTTTTTATATGTATGATTAGTTTCTAAATTATGTAATTTGGAAGTCTTTTTTAGTTTTCAGATTACATAATCCGAAAGTTTCTTTTCAAATGTGTGTCCGGATTACACAATCTGGAAGTTACTCTATGGGATAGCACAAAAAGGATAAAAAGGTATTTTACTTTTGTATGGGCAGAAGAATAAATGGAGGTGCATGAAGAAATAGTCCACATTGTCCACATTTTCCCTCGATGCTTTCCACTCAAAGTAAAGGGTCCATTTGATGCTTTAACATTTAAAGGACAACACAAAATTGAGGCTTTTTTACAAATTATATGTAATTTACTTCTTTATTTACGTGAATGAATATATTTTATAAAAATTACGAAAATATATAAGTCATATTTAAAATTACGGTTTTATTATTAAGAATTCGTGTTTTTAAGAAAGGACTATAATTGTTTAAAAATATATATTTCATTAAATATAATTTTGAAAGTATACTAATAACATTAAAAAAAAAGTGTTTTAAACCATCACTTCTTTATAATTTATTTTCAAAAAAAGTGTTAGATATGGAAATATGTAAGAACTTTTTAAGCGTTGCGGAGCCACTAATGGGTGAAAATTTAAAAGAATCAAAGCATGTAGACATTTTTTTTTATAATATACTCTCCTGGTTGGAGAAATTTATTGAAAATTAAAAAAAAATTGTAAGTTTTATTTCTGCAAAATTTATTGAACCATATTCATGATTTTATAATTTTGAACAAGTTTTAAATAATAATAATAAAGAACATGTTAGATAATTAGTTGTTTTTTTGCATTCCTTCTTAGCTGAATCAAAGTTAGTCTAAGAGTTAACACTTTTACCTATAATTTTTACACAAATGGCACATTGTTACTAATATAATTATAAACTTTATTGTCTCATGCCAAAGTTTTGTCCTTAAAAATCCAAATTCTGACTTTTTTTCGTGGTTGGAAAGCCAATTGTTTGGTTGTCTGGCACCGAATTCTAGTATGATATTTTTATTTTTTTCAAAAAACAAAATATAATTTTTATAAAACAATTTATACAATAAATGTGATTAAAATCATTTAAATTATTAGAAAAATTATATTTTTAAATGAAAATTTAAGAAAATAATTAAAAAATTAAGAATTATATTTTTACAATTTTGATTTTAATTAATCTTTTTAATGTGAATAGGGATTTATATAGAATTAAATAAAAAATAAATTCGAGAAAAGTAAAAAAATAAATAAATTAATAAATGATTATCTAAACAAATAAAGTTGAAATTAATTTGTTTTACTAAAATTAAGTTAATTTTACTTAATAATATTACTGTGTTGAAATTAATGAAAATGTTGAATATATTAGTTGTAATTGCTAATTTGTTACATATTTTACTTATTTAAATTAAAAAATGTGTTTAGTTTTAAAAAATAAGGATATCTTAAAAATTTGAAGTGTGATTGCTAAGAGTTGAGTAAAGCATATTTTAACTTTTCATTAATTTGAACATAATAACATTATTAAGTAAAATTAACTTAATAAATTAACACCTTTTTTTAATTTCAAATTTATTTGGTTAAATATTCATTCATTATTTATTTATTTTACTTTTCTTCAATTTCTATTTTATTTACTTTTATACAAACCATTATTAATATTAAAAAAATTCAATTAAGGTACGCACTTTAATTATTATTATTTTAATTTATTTCTTAACATTTTCAGTTTTTGAAAAATAACTATTTTCTAATGGTTCAGATAATTTTAACCAATATTTATTATATAAGTTATTTTAAAAATGTCTTATTCACTAACTCTATATCCAGAGGTTATTCTTGAAATGTTGTTAATTTTGTTCTCTGTATGTTTTTACCCCTTCTACTTTTATCAGTTTTTTCGTTTAAAAAAATTATTAACTTAGTCTTTTTTTTCTCAAATTAAAAATCATTAACACTCTTCACTAAATTCGTCGAAACCTTTATCCAATGTTATTTTCAAATCAATATACTCACTCCCCTAAACCCTAAATCATAAACCTAAACCCTAAACAAACATTTGTTTTTATCTTATTTCTCACTTATTTTTTATTTTCCTTCTCATTCACCTATTTTTTCTTTATTTCTCTACTTCCTACCAAACTTACTCTTTGCAATATTTTCTTTTATTTATTTAGAATTAGAAGTTTAGAATTCTTTTAAATAAATTTTTCGATAAAACATTTATTTTAAAAAAATTAGTTACTTCATAAATTTGAATACTTTTAATATTTTTAATGAATTCGGTTAAAAAAATTCATTCAAAATATTATCTACATTCATCTAAATAACCTACCATTTAAATTTTATGTATAAATGGTATGAGTATTAGTACTATCTTTTCATTTTCAATTACAGGGGTTAAAAAAGATAGAAAAAGAAGGGACAAGTTTATTAACAAGTTAGACACAAAAGATGAAAATAACAGCTACACTATCTCAGTTACAACAAAATATACTTAGATGAAAATAAAAAATATTTTTAACACTCTATTTAATTTTTTTATAAAAACTAAATTAAAAATACACATATTTACAAGATATTTAACACTTGAATAAAATAAATTAACTTAGAAAACTTTATTGTATTAGTTTCTTCAAAAGTTTATTTTTTTAACTGATATATGAACTACTTTTAATTTATAGAAAAAATTTATTTTACTTTTTCATTTTGTCTTTTATGTGTTCATAGAATAAGAAAATCATTGAACTAGAAAACATAAACGTAAAATCACGAGACCTGAATATTGCTAAGACCTAGAATTTATTATTAATCATGAATATTATTATTACCCCTTAAGCACTTCCGTGTTCTTTTATCATTGTCATTGGATATTCAAACCTTAATATAGGAGATTAACTAAAAGGTAGCATAGAATAGAGCATGCAATGAAACTAAGACTGATTAACATCATTTGGAAGCCAGAAACTGCATTCCATATTAATAAAAATGTATGAGCACATGTATACGTTCCTCTTCTATTTTGCATGATATGGTGACATATCAAGGAAAGGAAAAAGACCCTCAATCATCAAGCAACAATTTTCTCAAAAGGGTATTAATGTTTCCTTTGTTTTCCTTTAATTAAAAATGGTGTAGCATATCATACACAGATCAGAAAACAAAATAAAATTCGGAAGCAGCAAAAACATATATATGGTGGCTTTGAAGAAGCATGATGCCACACACCTACAAAACAAATAATATCAATCAAGAAAGGACAGAGTAATATGTCAATCAAGAATGTCTGTTATAATATGAAGCACTAAGGTGCAAAGACTAAACAGTTAACACTTCCAAAACATCCATTAGCTCAATGGCTCAGGCCATTTATCCTACTTTGTTGAGCCACGTTAGTTTCCATTATAATTTAATATCAGCATATTGCATTTCCAAATTATTTACGTAATTTGTTCATTTGATACAATGTGTGGGCTTCAGAAAAGAAAGAATAGATTTTATCTACACTGTTGCTTTGTTGTTTCACAACACTGCAGAGACTTTACCACAGCACAGATTGGACAAGGATGCAACATTGTTTTTCAATGCTGTCCTATCACTGTGAAAATAGGATCAAATTGAGCATATGCTGACTCAAATCTATATGCCACCCCATCCCAGCACTTGCTTATGAACTCACTAAGACTTTCTCAGAAACTCTATCAAACTTCATGTTGGTTAACCAAATTCAACCACCAGATTAGTTGCACTGCAATATTATCTACATCTTTTAAAACTCATTTTTAAAAGCTTGTTCTCCCAAGAACGTGGTAGATAATAGTCAAATTATAAAAAAAAAAGCATTAGAGGGTAAGCTTAGCATATTGGCAAGTTTGCAGTCTTTACTGTGACTTATTTCTTTAAGTGATTAATTACATCTAATTTCAAGCACAACACCGTAGATAAGGGGAACAACAAACATTATAAAAGGGAACATACATGTATTCCAAGTTAACCTTTCAAATCCAAGTGAAAGTGAGCAAGATACAAAGAAAAATACTTAATTTCCAAAATCCCTCTCCCAGGTAGACTAGGCATAATTCTTGAACTCATGTGTAGAAGTCACATCATGTGACACATCACATGCCTAAGAACACATAACATATATCTGGATTCCAGAACATAAAACCAATCATCAATGACATGTTGCTTAAAACAAACTGTGGAACTGGAATCACAATTTAACTAATAACCCATCACTCTCAAAGATGCCACACAGATAAAAATACAATTAATAAGAAAATAGGAGATAACACTCCCAAGTCAAAAAAATATGAGTTACTTGGTATAAAACAAACAACAATAGAAATAGGAAGAAATAAGGCACACATTTCCAAAGCCCAGACCTCAAGTTTTTCTATTAGATAATAAATGTGGTCCGAAAAGGTAAAATCAAGATCAACATGAAGTAAGTGCTCGGAGATTAGGATAAGATCACCTTTCAGAATTTTGGACAATGAATCAAATTTAGTGTGTTCAAGAATCATTTTCCAAATCGTCAGACTCAGAATCACTTGCATTATAACCTATAAAAGATGCACCAAAACAAAAAATAGTCACACTAAATTACAAAGAAAAACAGAGATAATATTCTGCAAGCATAGCAATAAGGGAGGATTTACCTGGAGGTTTACGGCCAACTCTCCAGACTGAAGATCTAACCCTCGACGCTTTAGTCAGCCAAACTCTTCCCTTCATTCCCAAACCAATAACATCAGCCTTGGAAACAAAAGAAAATGACAAACAAGTACATTCCACACATCATTTATAATTACACTATTGCTCTTTATATTTGATTAATGGTCCATATAATCCATATTTCGCGCTATAAACTCTTTACATACATTATCTGCAGCCACTTCGGTGTACTACACATCAAAACAAAAATTGGAAAACACAAAAAACTGAGTTTCGACACTATTAAAGAAGAAAACCTGACCTCATAAGCTCAAAAGACTCTTCAAATTGATAGAACTTCTTGTATTGCTACTCTAGACATATGTACATAGGAATATAAGCATGATAAAGGCGTGTATGTTAAAATATACATGCTTTAGGATCATAGAAAGAACTAAAATGCTTAGTTGCATTACCCAAATAAAACTCCAATTCTGATTGAATTACAATCCCCGGAACATATAACTTTTGCGGCAAACAAAACAAACCCAACCCAATGAAAGTTCAATGAAGTAGACTGAATCCAAGGAAAACAAAAAGAAAAGCAAACCAAAGCAACACACCTTCTGACCATCTTTGGGAATACCATAGCCATGATAGTACATCTGACTCACCAAGACCTGCATGTTGACATCACCTGCCTTAGCCTCCTTGAGAGTGTCCTTGAACCACCGCTTCGCACAATCTGCCACTACATCCGACAGTGGCACGCGCCCCGTGTTCTCCATGCCTCTGCTTCAAAGATGGGGTTTTCTTCTTCCTTCGTATCTAGAACAAAACACAACAAAAAAACAAAAGGGTTTCGTGAAAAGGGGTAAATTTCCCACAATTCTTTTGAAAATACAAATTCAGGGGTATGTTTCGGATTGAAGTGGAACAAGAAGACAATCATAATTTCAAAAAGCGATGTAAAGTTGGTACCTTTTGTGTTGTCGGCAATGGTGTGTGAAGATGATGGAAGAAGAATTAAGAAGGGGTTTTGAAGTTTGCAGAAACAAAAAGAGAGAAACAGCTACCAGGCGGCGTTCGGAGCTGTTTTCTCTCCAACCATGTTTTTGTTACTTCTTTACTGATTTATATTTTAACATTAAAACGGTTATTAATTATAATTAAGAACACAAATTTGAAATTTCTAATCTCCAATCCAACTCTTTCTTTTAAACATAAAAAATAAAATACTATTAATTTTCTATATTTTGAAAATTAGTTTATGCTATGTGTTAATATTATTAAGTATTTAATAAATCACTACTGTTATAGTGCGACGCTAGCGTAATTATGGAATAATTTAATTTTAAACCAAATACTCATTAATTCCTTTTATAAAAATGAAAATAAATATTTTCTTTCATATTTTACTATGACATATTAAGCCCTAATGATTTCCTAACAAAGAAAACCACACTATGAAATAAAATTATAGAGTTGATATATTATTATTGTACAATATTATATATTTAATGCCGGAGACGTGATAATGACATGTTATAGTGAGATTGTGTTAGTGACAAGTTCGGATGGAATTTATGAAATAATAATTTTTTAGGTATTTGCTCTCTTGTTTGAGTTTTCAGTGCAGTGTCTCCGTTGTTCTCAGTGTCTTCATTTTATTCGATTTCTCAGTGGCTGGTCCCTCTTTGATTCTGTTTTCGTTTGTTTGTGTTGTGACGATGAAGTCCTTTCGTTGTGTTGGTCTCCTCGCTGATATCGTCACTGGTGTGGTGCGTTTTCCATGGTGGTTCTGATTCGCAGTGTGCAAAGAAGAAGAATGAGAGCGCGAGAATGAAAAAGAAGGCAAAGAAGTAGAAAAAGAGCGCGAGGAGCAACACTGGAAGACGAAGGAGCATAATCGAACAAAGAGAATAGTAGCGCAAATGAGCAGTGAGGTGCGAACTTGAAAATAGGGTAAAAAAATAATATATTACACTGGCCCTTAGTAACAACCGATGTAATATATTATTTTTTTACTCAAAATGGTCCATATTACACCGGTTAAGCCATCTAACCGATGTAATATATGTTGCCCATATTACACCGGTTAAGTCATCTAACCGATGTAATATACCATGTTAACAAAAATTAAATAAAGTTTTTAAAAAATTGAAGTCTTATAGATCGGTTAGATGACTTAACCGATGTAATATGTACAAAATATTTACGAAAAAGTCATGACGTTGAACACTTGAACAATAAACAAAGAAGCAGTGATGACCGCACAAGAAAGACATTTACCTGATTTCGACCACCCTACATTGAAAAAAGTATTGCTTGGTCTATGTTTCTCGCTACTTCTTTCTTCCTCCCTCCGACGAGGTCACTGCTTCTTTCTTCCTCCCTCTGACGAGGTTGTTGCTTCTTTCTCCCTCCCTCCGATGAGGTTGCTACTTCTTTCTCCCTTTTGTTCGAAACTCTCTCGCACCCACACTCAAACACTAAACCGTAACATTGATGTGATTCCAATAGCATAGAAGAGAATGATTCTTGACATTCTTAGGAATCAACTTGAGTTGGACAAATGTTAGGCACTTTTTCTTAGAATTGGATCAATGTTCTAAGTCAAGAACTCACCAAAACTAGTACCCATTCCAAACTCATATGGAAGCTCCAATTATAGTCAAATTGAACCGAACAAAAAGGAACAAAAGCTAAGCAAACTGAAATAGAATGCTGGAAATTAAAAAGTACCGAACCAAAAGCTGGAAAAAAGAAGAAGAAAGATGAAGAACAGCAAGGAACACAAAAGAACCGAAGCAACACAATTAAAATCTGAAAATGCCGAACCAAAAACAACAAGGAAACAAGCTAAGACAAGGAAATAACAAAAGAAGAAAGGAAGGAGAAGAGAATGCTCATGAAGATGGAAGCAAGGTTGGATGATCACGCCACTAGAAGGATGGTTGCTCCTAGATGAGTGTGCTGCCGCCACTTGAGGACACCATGGATCCTTCAAGATAAGACTAGAGAAGAAGGCTCAAAAGCTCTCCAATGCTCACTCAAAATTTAAGTATAGTTTCTTTACTCTAAATTCCAATCTCAATTTTACAAAGGGAGCACCTCTATTTATAACCTAAGGTGCTGAAATGCAAGCTACACAAATTCAAATTTCCCTCCTAAACAAGTTCTAGAACCGGCGCCAATTACAAGGCATGAGGAAGGTGTGACCTCTTCCTTCACTTTGGCACCTCCTATTCTACTCCTACACCTATCTACTAACGCACCCCCCCCCCCCCCCTCCTAAAGCTCCTAATTAAATACTACAAGATGCTTTAACAAAAGAGGTTTCTAATGTTTCCCTTTAAGCACCTTCAACCAAAGAAATTACAAAAAGAGAAAATAATTGTCCCCTAGTTCCTAAAGCTTTGAACATGCTTCTTATAAGCCTTTGAGGTGGGCTTTGACCTCCATGGGCATCCTCTATTTGTGCCTCTACCTCTTCTTGATCTTGTTGATTGGCCTCCATGTCCACTTGAGCTTGATCTCCATCATACTCCCCGAGTTGGAGAGAATTCGACCACGAATTCTGGAGACCAATGAATGGTCTAAGAACATGATGCATGAGGCGCATGAAAGTACTTGGTGCATTAGTTAGACCAAAAGGCATAACTAACCACTCATATAAACCAAAGTTGGTCTTAAAAGTCGTCTTCCATTCATCACCCGGTTTGATACGGATTTGATTGTAGCCGCTTTTAAGATCAATCTTTGAAAAGATTTTTGAACCATGTAATTCTTCCAACAAATCATCTAGTCTAGGTATGGGATGCCTATACTTAATTGTTATGTTATTGATGGCCCTACAATCCGAACACATTCGCCATGTGCCATCCTTTTTTGGCACTAAGATGATAGGCATAGCACAATGACTCATGCTATCTTGCACCCACCCTTTCTCAATCAAAGCCTCAACTTGTTGGCGAATTTCCTTGGTTTCACTTGGATTGGTCCTATATGCTGGACGGTTTGGTAAAGAAGAGCCCGGTATCAAATCAATTTGGTGCTCAATCCCTCTCAAAGGTGGAAGTCCATTTGGAGGATCTTGAAACACATCTTGGAACTCTTTTACCAAATTTTCCAAGCAATGAGGACTATCAACAAGTGATTCTACTCTAAGAGTTCTAGGGATGGCTAAGAAAAAAGGATGATGAGCCACTATTTCCCTTTCAATGTCACGCCTAGACACAAGGAGTGTAGGCTTAAAACTCTTATCTTTTTTATCTTTTTTATCTTTTTCACTCTCCCTCTTTTTCTTCATGATAACTTGGTCCTCATGGACTTCTCTTGGAGAGAGAGATTTTAAAGTAACCTTGTGACCATGGAATTCAAAAGATAGTTTGTTGGTAAAGCCATCATGTAAAACTTTTCTATCAAATTGCCAAGGCCTTCCCAAAAGAACATGAGTGGCTTCCATGGGCACAACATCACATAATACCTCATCTTTGTATTTTCCAATGGAGAAATGGATGAGGACTTGTTTATTGACAATTATTTCTCCTACCTCACTAAGCCATTGTAATTTGTAGGGCTTTGTATGAGAGATAGTAGGCAATCCAAGCTTACCTACTACTCTTGTACTAGCCACATTTGCACAACTACCCCCATCCACTATCAAAGAACAAATGTTGTTTTGAATAAGACATCTTGTATGGAAAATATTTTCCCTTTGACTTTCATCAAAAGGTTGTGAAACTTGTCCAAGAAGTCTTCTCACAACTAACAAGTCCCCTTCAAGTGGACATTCGCTCTCTTCCTCACTAGATGCATGAGAATGCAATGAATGCTTAGGAGAATCCGAATCATGTTCACTAACTACAATGCCCTCATGCATGTACATACTTCGTTTTGAAGGACAATTTGTAGCTATATGACCATAACCCATACATTTAAAGCATTTAGTATTAGACGTTCTAGTGGGAGACTTAGGTCTAGAAG
Source organism: Phaseolus vulgaris (assembly GCF_000499845.2). NCBI lineage: Eukaryota > Viridiplantae > Streptophyta > Magnoliopsida > Fabales > Fabaceae > Phaseolus > Phaseolus vulgaris. The sequence continues at coordinate 9,063,694 of NC_023752.2, read as the reverse complement.
TAGATGGCTTAGTTTCCTTGGGTTTGAAAGAAGAATCTTTGGAAGGATGTTTAGAAAAAGAATTTTTATTTCTCCAAGACTTGGAGTAGTATCCATCATTGGAAGCATTTTTGAAAGAGTTTTTCTTAGCAAGTTGGGCTTCCACCTTCATTGCAAGATGAACTAAAGAGCCCAATGATGAATACTCTTGTAACTCAACAATGTCTTGAATATCCTTCCTAAGACCACTCACAAACCTAGCAATCATAGCTTCCTCACTTTCTTCTAATTCAATTTTAAGCACAAGCGTCTCAAGCTCCTTATAATATTCATCCACATTTAGGGTGCCTTGTTGAAACCGTTGGAGTCTCAACATGAGGTCTTTCCTAAAATGTGGGGGCACAAACCTAGCGCGCATATGATCCTTTAAAGAGTTCCAAGAGTCCACGGGAGGACCCTTGTGATAGATAATGTCCTTTACAATTCCATGTCACCATTTCATGGCATAATCACTAAACTCTAGGGTGGCTAGCTTAAGCTTATGCTCATCTTGGATCTCATGGATCTCAAATATTTGTTCACACTTAGCCTCTCAATCTAAATATACATTAGGATCACTAGAGCCATTAAAACAAGGAAGCTTGACCGAAGGAAGCCTAGACTTTGCATCTTGATAGAAGCCATTGCCGTAGTGTTGTCTTTCCCCTTGGTGATGATGTCTTTGTCCATGGACTTGGGGTGGAGTTCTCCTTCTCCTATGCTCATCTTCACGGCCAAAATCATTGGAAGAAGCTCTTGTTGAAGGTCTATGATGCTCATCATGGATTGAAGGAGATGGTCTAGCTTGTTGCACCTCCATCTTTTGCAATTTCTCCTCCAAGCGTCTAATGGTTCTTTGAGCTTCATGTAATTCACCAAGGATTGAAGCTTTGGAAGGAGAATTCTGCTTGTATGATGCATCACTTGAAAATCCAGCCATTTGGAATTAAAAACAGCAAACACACAAAAACAACAAACAAGTTAAGAAACAAAAAAAATTAGCAAAAACAGTGAGTGTGTCCAGCAAAAATGCCGAAGTGAAATGAAGCAGAAAAAGAGGTCACTCTCAAAGAAATAATGTCCTTGCACCAATCTGATCTTGAGGTCTTGGAATCCTCAAATGAAAGATGTCAAAGCAAGCACACCAATATCAAAAGCAACCACCACAAAACCAATGAAACAATAAAGACAAACAAGAAAAGGTATAAGCAAAGAAAGGTAATTGCAAAAGGAAAACTATATGTAAGACAAACTCAAAGAGTAAGGAATGAAAGACAATCAAGAAAATAAAGAACTCAATGAGAAAGTAGGCACACAAAAGAATACTTAAGGAAAAGCACTAGAGTAGATGAAGAAAACAAAAAATTTAGCTACTGGAAGATTTTTTTTTTATGCAAATTGTGCTTGATGTTCACTGATTTAACTGGAATGATGTAGAGCGAACTGGATTATGAAATTTAAACCACAGAAACTTCAAGATGTTAACTCAATAATGGCACTGGAATCACTTAAAAACAGTAAGGCAATTAATTGAGATAAATTTTTTAAAATCGCTGCCAGATTACCGTATTCTTTTCGGCAGAATTGTATACTTTTTTTATTTTATTTATCATTTTTTGTGTACTTTGAATTTTTGAGTAATTCTTTTTTCTACTCTTTTCTAACACTTTGAATATCACAAATCCAGAATTTCAGAATTTTTCAGTGAGTAAATCAATTGCAATAAGAAAAAACAGTAAGCACTTTTTTTTTTCAGAAACAGAGGAATCCTAATAGGAATGAAAAAACAGAATTATGAACTAGCAAAGACATAATGGAAAATGATGTATTGGAACTTGTATAGGTCTAGAATACAAGTATGAACTCAAATCTAAAACAGAAAATGCACAAAGGATCAATATCAATTCAGAAAATTATATGACACCAAAGCAAGAAACAATAAAATCAACAAAAGTACTACTAGAAGTGATGACAATTATGGAAAAACAAGACTAAGACAAAACTTGTATGGATTCAAAAAGGAAAATACTCAAACATATGATAGGCAAAAGAATTAAAACAGCAAGCAAACTCAAAATAAACCTAAAACAGAAACTTAAATTGCAAGAAAATTAAAGAGCTCTTGAAATTAAAGTGCTACACAACTCAAAAATTAAACAAGAACACACCTAAACTCTTGATACCACATGATGTGATTCCAATAGCATAGAAGAGAATGATTCTTGACATTCTTAGGAATCAACTTGAGTTGGACAAATGTTAGGCACTTTTTCTTAGAATTGGATCAATGTTCTAAGTCAAGAACTCACCAAAACTAGTACCAATTCCAAACTCATATGGAAGCTCCAATTATAGTCAAATTGAACCGAACAAAAAGGAACAAAAGCTAAGCAAACTGAAATAGAATGCTGGAAATTAAAAAGTACCGAACCAAAAGCTGGAAAAAAGAAGAAGAAAGATGAAGAACAGCAAGGAACACAAAAGAACCGAAGCAACACAATTAAAATCTGAAAATGCCGAACCAAAAACAACAAGGAAACAAGCTAAGACAAGGAAATAACAAAAGAAGAAAGGAAGGAGAAGAGAATGCTCATGAAGATGGAAGCAAGGTTGGATGATCACGCCACTAGAAGGATGGTTGCTCCTAGATGAGTGTGCTGCCGCCACTTGAGGACACCATGGATCCTTCAAGATAAGACTAGAGAAGAAGGCTCAAAAGCTCTCCAATGCTCACTCAAAATTTGAGTATAGTTTCTTTACTCTAAATTCCAATCTCAATTTTAAAAAGGGAGCACCTCTATTTATAGCCTAAGGTGCTGAAATGCAAGCTACACAAATTCAAATTTCCCTCCTAAACAAGTTCTAGAACCGGCACCAATTACAAGGCATGAGGAAGGTGTGACCTCTTCCTTCACTTTGGCACCTCCTATTCTACTCCTACACCTATCTACTAACGCACCCCCCCTCCTAAAGCTCCTAATTAAATCCTACAAGATGCTATAACAAAAGAGGTTTCTAATGTTTCCCTCTAAGCACCTTCAACCAAAGAAATTACAAAAAGAGAAAATAATTGTCCCCTAGCTCCTAAAGCTTTGAACATGCTTCTTGTAAGCCTTTGAGGTGGGCTTTGACCTCCATGGGCGTCCTCTATTTGTGCCTCTACCTCTTCTTGATCTTGTTGATTGGCCTCCATGTCCACTTGAGCTTGATCTCCATCAAACATTCTTAAAAATTGCCTTCAATATCATATCATTCCCATCAGAATTACAAAAAATCTCACTGTCACTGATGGAGATCAAGCTCAAGTGGACATGGAGGCCAATCATCAAGAACAAGAAGAGGTTGAGGCTCAAATGGAGGACGCTCATGGAGGTCAAAGCCCACCTCAAAGGCTTACAAGGAGCATGTTCAAAGCTTTAGGAGCTAATGGACGTTTGTTTTCTCTTTTTGTAATTTCTTTGTTTGAAGGTGCTTAGAGGGAAACATTAGAAACCTCTTTTGTTAAAGCATCTTTAGGTCTTTAGTTAGGAGTCTTAGGGGGGTGTGCGTTAGTAGAGAGGTGTAGGAGTAATAGGGAGGTGTCAAAGTGAGAGAGGAGGTCACACCTTCCTCATGCTTGGCGCCACTTTCATGTATTTGGGGGGAATTTTGAATTTAATTAGCTTTGCATTTCAGCACCTCTAGGCTATAAATTAAGGTGCTGCCTTTGTATTTTTCAGATCTGAATTTTGATTAGAGAAACTATACTCAATTTTTGAGAGAATTGGAGAGCTTTGTGCCTTCCTCACTTAGTCTTATCTTGAGAGTCCAATGGTTACCTCAAGTGGCGGCTTGCACACTCATCTTGGAGTCACCATCCTCTAAGTGGCGTGATCATCCAACCATTCCTCCATCTTCATGAGCTTTCTCTTCTCCTTCCTTCCTTCTCTTTTTATGTTCATGTCTTAGCTTGCTTCCTTTGTTTTTCAGTTCGGCATTTTCAGTTCATATGTGCTTTGCTTCGGTTCATTTGCTTCTTTGCTGTCCTTCATTGTTTCTTCTTCATTTCTAACCTTTTTGTTCGGTGCAATTCTGTTCTTGTGTTGTTTGTTCGGTGCCTTTGCCTTTTCTTCCATTTTGTTCGGTTCAATTTGACAATACATAGAACTTCCATATGAGTTTGGGTTTTGATACTAGTCTTGGTGAGTTCTTGATCATAGAACCTTGATCCAATTCTATCTTAAAGTGCCTATCTCATATCCAACTCAAGATGATTCCTAAGAATGTCAAGAATCATTCATATTGTGCTATTGGAATCATATCAGTCACATTCTCACTCAATGTCACATATATGTAGCATGCATGTTAATAGACATGTCTTAATAAAACATTTTCGTAAAATTAAATATTGAGTGACATTACACATGCATATACAACAAGGTAGTATGAAAGAATCTCCACCATCTAACAGTAATAAAATTAGTTGAACAGATATTAATTTTAACATTTCAATAATTTGCAAATCAAGAAACTCTACAAAAGAAGGTTAAGGTTATTTGGCAAAACTGTTTGAAAAAATAATTAAAAAATAAAAATTAGCTTCAAATTAAAACTTTGTAGTTGAGAGTTGTTAAGTAAACTTATTATATTATGAACGTTTGATAAACTTATATGTTAAAGTAGTTGATAAATATAATTGATATATTAATTTATTTTTTTTAATTTTTATTTATAAGCAAGTAATTTTAAATGTATTTTACCTTCAATTAGTATATAGTTGTTATATTGTTTATTCTATTATGCATCTTAGGCTGTCTTTTTTAATTAAATTTAAAATAAATAAAATACATAACTCTAAATAGATACCATACATTTATTATGTTAATTAATATAATGGCTAGAAAGTGTAATATAAAAAAATGATCATCTTTGAATATCTTGATGTTTAATATCAAAATAATAAAATATTATTACAAATAATATAATAATTGAAATGAATATGTAACATAAAATATATAAAAAAAACTAATTTTTCTTTATTATTATGAAGATTTTATATAATAAAAGCTACAAATAGAAAATATCTTATATTAAAATAATATAATTTCATTTTAGTTGTGAAAAAAAGAAACAAAAATATATAAAAAAAATATCTTTTAATAAATAGTTTAAAGAGAATAGATATAAAAATTAAAAACTAACCATTTTAGAAAATACTATTTTAAGTTGTGTCTCAAAAACATTATAAGTTAATGGCAAAAAAAAACTTATTTACTAAACCTTGATATTAAAATTAGACCAAATTTTCAGTTACTAAAAATTATTATCATATCATTTATAGCCGCATAAAGGGAGGCACATTAATATTGTGTTTACCCAGTTCTTCATAAATGGTATTAAGCATTTATATGTTTTTCATTTTAAGATATTGTTAAGTACTTTTTACTATCTAATTCTTAAGGTACAAACACCTGAGAAATTTCTTAGAACTTTTTTTTTTCAATACAATTTTTATTTGTGTTCACACTTTTCGCTTCAGTGAATAACATTATAAAGGTGATATAATTATGTTTCGTTTTCAAATCTTAAATAATTTAAGTTAAATTTAGTATCTCTGAAATAATACTATAAATATTAAAATTAAAACCCTAATATCCAAAAAAAAATCATAAAATTTTTTTAATCTTTGAAAATTCACTTCTAATTCAGATAAACTTCATCGAACTTCAAAATTTTATCATAATCTACTATAATTATATATACCTTTTGAAAATCTTTCAAAATTTTAAAAATCCATTTTAAATAAAATGAAAAATTTATCTCTAACTATCAATAAAATACTACAAGTGATCATAAATTACTGTTTGTTTCATGATGTCCAATATTTAAATTTTATTTACATTAACCATACATAATCATTAAAAACTCTCTCTCTCTCTCTCTCTATTTCTCATTAATATATATATATATATATATATATATATGATAAAAGCACTAGATAACGGATTACAAAATTGATAAACCAAAAACTTACAAGAAGCACAAGATAGTACACGTTCTTATAGGAGGAGAAAAAAGAATTGTTGATCTTGTTTGACACTGCGGTTGCACGCTGAGCGTGAATCTGAGTGAAGTGAGTTTCACCTCCGAAAAAGGCTCTGAAACTGATGCTACGCAATTTGCCTGCTACATTGTTCATGCAACTAGGTGTAAATTGGGAGGTGTAGGGTGGGTGGGAATATGTGTTGTATATGAATATAGAGTAGGATAAAGAATCTTTTGTATGACTGTATCACCAGTTTTCCTATTCATTACATAGGTGAATAACTTGTTACAGAACTTTTCATTCTGTGCTAAATTTCAAGAATCACTCCAACTATCTGCATCATCATCTTCATCACTTCCAGCCAATGCCTAATTCAATAATTAGCATTAGCTTAGTTAGTTGGTGCTGGGAGAAGGGTTTGAGGAGCAAACGCTTGTTACAGTAAACAGAGTGAGAGACAGACCTGACGAATTGCATTTGCTTTTTCCAGGATGGCAGCAACCCTCAAGTTCGTTTTCGGACCCCAAATGCTGGGTGGTCGGTTCACCGCAGCCGGCCTCAAGTTGAAGGACTGACAAAAAATGTATACACATTTAAAATTTAAAATGTATATACAAAAGTACGAACATCATGAATAATAAGATAAAAGTTCCTAGCTCTAACCTTAGTTCTTATAATTTCTAACAGTGAGTCTCTTTCATCTCCCTTTGCTGCTCTGGGGGGCATCACCCTTTCAGTAACTTTCCTCAACTGCAGTGATTCAAAGGCAGTGTGTCATGCAAGGATTTTAAGACTACATAAAGGGTAAGAGAACAAGAAAACTGTCATTACCCTGCTTTTGTCAAGAGCAGCTACAGGATCAATTACAGGATCTTGGGGAAGAGGACGCTTATTCTTTGGTTTTCCATCTGGCATCTCAGTCCGAGCAGATGTATCCAATGGAGACGCCATTTCTCCATCTGAAGGCAGCATACTGTGATTTGAGTGCTCAATTCCTGGACTGGGAGGGGACACGGGTGAGATTGAAGTATCTTCTTGTATCCTCCCTTCCAGATTAAGTGAAGACTGCTTAGGAATTTTAACTTCTAAACTGGTCCCTTCCATTAACAGTCTCGGAGTTTGTGCTGGTTTCTCTTTTGGAGAAAGGGGAACATCTTCATGTAGCACCAAATGCAATTCTCCAGGTCTATCCATTTTAACTGCTAAGCTGTCACCTTCCGTTAACTGACTTGGAGATTGTGTTGGTTTTTCTTGCTGAAAAATAGGATCAGCCTCAGAAATAGCACACACAGCAGGCAGCGTTGATGAGTATGGATTTGAATTCAATGTTTTTTCTCCCTCCGAAGCAACAATATAGCCAAGTGGAGGCCTGTCCCGGAATGCTAAGAAAGGGTTTTGTATCTGGCTTTGCTCTGCTACCAGGAAATTATATTGACCATTTGCTTCATTTAACATTACAGGAAATTGAAAAGGAATAGCAACAGGATTCTCTGAAATTCCCGCAGAAACCCCAGAAGAATGTTGATACTTATTGCTTTGCATAGCCATGACAGGTAAAAATAGATTCTGATATGGCAGGGTTTCTTTCTCAGAAGTAAATAAACCAAATTGAGACTTATCATCAGGTTTATTTGGCTGTATTGGTTGGAGTGAGGCTAGACTTGCTTCTTCTCTCTGTGTAACCAGGGAAGCATGTTGAACCTTGCCCGTTCTCCATTGCATTGGAGGCAGAGGGGGCATAGGTGCCATCTCCTCAAGATGTTTTTTAGTTGCCTTGCGTATGAAGTCAGAAATAAGTGGTTCTGATGGATCCATGACATGTTTTGTTGGGTTAATTCGTTGATCAGATGACCTTCGAGGGTCTTGGTCCAAACAAACAGGCACTGTTTTCAGGTCATTGATCGAAGAGCTATATTGGATTTTCTCAAGAGATGAATGCTCAATATTATTCCACATTCCAGAATCAGGAGGATAGCATGGAACTGATCTGTTCATGTCTGATGGAAATTCAGTAGAAGCAATATCTACTTGATCCACTACCTTCTGGGCTGCTAATTCTGTCAAAGATTCTCTATTATCCACCTCATTAACTATCATCTCCTTCTCATGAGGATCTGCTAAAATAGAAAGAGATTCTTCCAACTTTGTAAGGTTACTCATTGGAGATGATATTACATCAGAAGACGGGGGTTCAATATGACCATCATCTTCAACTACATCCAAACTGCAGGTGGATACACTTATTTCTTCTTCACCGAATAACCTTGGCGCCTCTTCAAAATTTCCTTGCTGATCAGGATGCGGAACTTCAATTTCTGCTAAATCTGGTTTGTTTCCGTGTGTAAAATCTAAGCATGGCTCCTTTGTAAAACTACACTTAGGTGTAATCTCTGCAGCAGGAAGCAGATCTTCTGAGTTCAATTGGGTAGCTATATTATCGTCCTCAGATTTTAAATCTCGGCCATCAAGCAACAGCTTAGTACCTGGATTCAGGTCTACTTCCACTGCTGGGCAAATTGGATCCTCCCCATGAATATCAACATCTTCACTAACCAACATTTCAGAAGAGTATTCATTAGGAGATTCTTCCTGCATAACTTCAATCTCAGAATGATCACCACATTCACCTTCATGAGCTAAGTTTAATTCATTAGAAACTTGTAACAGAGCATTATAATGGACATAAGGATCACAGACATTCAAATTGTTTGAAGGATTGTTATCAAAGGAAACCACTGGGCAAGCATCATCTCTTATTGGGTAGAGAGTATCAGGTCTGGCCACTATAGATTCAACAAGACACTCCTTTTCTTCATCATCTTCTATTCTTAAATGAAGTTCAGGGCCAGATGGTGTTTCATCTGATTGACTCTGTGCAGGTAGGGATGCTGGTGATGCAGCCCCAAGATCATAAGACACCGATGAATGTCCGGAATCTATCAGACCAGCAGTGACTGGTATAGAATCAGAAATCGCTTCACGCCGAACATGAGCATCATCATGCATGACAAACTCACGACAATAAGTCGTTTGCAACTCATAAGTTGGGAGAAACTGGTTGGATGGCATATCTTCAATCTGCGATGTGGAGTTTCCCATAGATTGAAAATCTGAAAACTGCACTTGTGATTGAGAATGTTCCACATTTCTAACTCTTGTGAATGAACAATTATCATCGGATTCCCAGGAGGTTCCAGTTGAAGGAGAATCTAACAACAGACCTTGCCCTTCATTATGCTCTCCAATTCTATCTTGTTCAAAAGAACTAATTTCTTCAGAAGTTGAAGAGTCTCCAAATGATTGAGAATCTGAAAACTGAGCTTGCATTTGAGGCTCTCCTTTGCCACTTGAATCTGTTAAATTTTGAATATCTAATAAGCTATTCATAGGTCCATACTCATTATCTGTTTCCAATTCAGGCTCCATGGTAGCTAATGCATCCATATAATCATCAACCTCGCTAGTCACATCATCAGAGTGGTAGCTACATTCTCTTTTCTTTTCTTCATCAAAAACCAATTCTGCTTCATCAATTACCTTGAGATAATTCGAAGACATTTCCTCTGTTACACCACCCGAGATTTGTTCATTCACCTCCATAATATATCCACTTGTCTCCCTATCCATTTCTGTGTATGGGTTCAGTTCTAGTTCCTGCTCATTCTGTGTTGAACACAAGTTTTCATTTCCCAAAGACCTATTCAAGGAAGTAATGCTACTGATTTCAAGAGTTTTAATCCCACTTTGACTATCATCTAACACCAATTGCCCAGGCTGTGGAATTTCACATACCAGTTTATGATCAGGTGAGTGAATTTCCAGAATTTTCTCCATGTAACTTTTGTCAGTTTTTGCTTCAACTGCAGATCCATTCAACTGTTTCTTTTTCAACTTCACCAAACGAGCAGGATCACTAAAAGCATTCTCAATACGCTCCTCGAGAAACAACTCATGCAGTCTGCAATAATGATCGAATTTTGTGTCAATAAATAACCATTTAAAGACCTTGCATTTCTAAAACCAGAAGATAATTAATGTGCCAAAATAAAATTATTGGAGCTCACTTTGCATGTGATGGTACAACTTCTGGGGTTTCACCATTCTGCAGTCGTGTTGCTTTCTTTTGCTGGATACAAGAAAAAAACTATATATAATATGTAATGAAAGTTGCAGATATTCAATTTTCCATAAATTGTTTTCTGTGCTATTTAAGTCTATTTTCCAGAAAATTGTGATATGAAGTTGTAGAATCAGCAATTAGTACCTTAATTTTACGAATTTTCTTTTCCCTTTGAACTTCTCCTGTTGCTGTTCCAGAGGAAGCAGACTTCACTGTAAAGAACGAGGGATCAGTATAACGCTTCAGACATGCCCCAGCCCCAGCAACATCAAACCTTTCAGGGCCAAAAGAAAAAAACACAAATTTCAAATATCTATAACAAAAGTTACTAAGTATAGTAGTAAATCCTCTATTTGTGCTTGAATTTGTTTCTAAGAATCTGGACACCATACTTGTCCAGAAGGAACAATCTTGGAGGACCACGACATTCTTCATATGAATCCATTATAAATCGAGGTAAGTCTCCTCGGGTAACAAGATTGTGTTCAGACCGAAGATTGGGATGCCATTCAATTCCTGCAATGCAGAAACATGTTAAAATTTGTCAACGGAACATTATCACCTATGGGTGAAATATTGGAGACACAAACAATAATCAAAAGGACTATACTGATTAATATAACCTCCATTTGTATAAATTGATGAATGATGAGTTAGTGACCGAAAATCTTTCTCAAGTGCTGGAACTTCAGCCTCGAGCTGTTGAACACGAGATATAAGACTGTGACCTCTTGCAGTAGTAGCCATTACCTCTTCATGCAAGTCATGGAACATCTCAGCAGCAAATCTGACAAAAAAGTACAGTTAAATGCAGAAAAATTAAAATAGTAGCAGAAAGAATTATATTTTAAAATTCTAAATATTGATGTGGAACACACTACAAAATGGAATTAAGTTTCTAATAATGGATTGCAAGGAAAAAAAATTACATGATTACTGCCACTCTTATGAGATACATAAATTTTCCTACCAGAAACATTTTAATAAAATCCACAAGATTAAGCTCCTGTTTGATAATTTTTTTTATTTTAAAACACTGGAAATGTCTGTTCACGTAGCTTCTTCATACAAACACTGTTTTTTTTCAAATTTATTTTCAATTTAATTGTTTTCAAAACTGAAAAACATAATTACCTACAGGCCGTCTCTGTTTTCGCTTTTGCTTTCTTAATTCTGGGAACAAGGAAACAGTTAATTCTATTTCTCATTCTCTAAAAGGTTTTCAAATTAATATTACGAAACATGTTTTTTCTTCTTATTTTGTTCTTCAAAACAGTTTTTTAAAACTATTTTAAAAATAAAAAACCAAAAAACAATCAACTAGGGCTTAAGCCACCTGGGCTCAGTTCACGATGGTTGTTGATAGATCCTAAGATTGACCCTCACTCCTTATCCATGAAAGAAAAAATCACAACATCCGTAATTCTAGCCAGCTTAAATATTACTTATTTTTTTCTGCAGTGATTTTAAAGAAAAATCTATAGATACCCAAAAGCATAATTCAAAAGCATAAACAGTCCAATCATATTTAAACCAAACAACTCCATTTCAGGCAAATCGAAAACCTCATTCCAGAAACTTAATCAAAGAGTTGTAATATACCCATCGTTAAATCAAACACCTACATAAAAGCCATCCAACATCTTTCCATCCTCCACCCAGAAATTAAAACAGTCTATGCAGGGCTTTTTTTTTCTCGCTTTTCATCCTTTAAAGAAAGTGGCAACTTACAAAGCAAGAAGAACCAAAAGCTAATGAAAATCAAGGAAAAAAACACACAAAAAACGACAAATTAAAACCAAAACGGAAACAAAATCCAAATCTAATCTCATGGATCAGATTCGACTACTAAAACACACAACACATAAATCAAACAACAACCACAAAGTATGTCAAAACGGAGAACAAAAAGAAAATCGATTCATTCACCAACTCCATCCACCCGAACCAGCTAACAAAGTTCCAAACAGACCAAAAATAAATAAATATAAAACTAGCTAAATTAAAGCTCCTTCCTCTAACAAACTCCATCGTCAACAACTGAACAACAATTAAATTTAAAATGTTTCATTAATGGAGATATTTCTTTCTTCAAACTCAGCAAGACTCCTTTAAACCCAGCGCGATAAAGGAAACCTTGAGCGCAACTGCAACTACTGAGCAACCACAAGATGGAAGAAGCAGTTACAGAAAGAGAAGTTAGAGAGAGAATGTGAACTGACTGAGCGAGGTCGCCGAGCTGGCGCAGAAAGCCTACGAGTCCGGCCATTGCAACAGCTTCCAGGAGCGCTTCGGAGTCATTGCTATCGGCGGCGCCGTACAGCTCCGGATCCGTCAGTGCGTGCGCACTCCGAATGTGGTGCCTGCAAAGTGGCATTCTCCAAGATAGTGCAATTGCGAAACCCTGGCGTTTTTTGATCTTCTCTCCGGCAGAGAGCTGCTTTTTCCGGTGGTTTTGCAGTGGGAATGAAAGAGACAAAGAGAAGAGAGAGACTTTAGTTTTTTTTTTTTACATTAAAAAAAATTGAATATGAATTATATACAAGGTGGAATGCGTGTAAGTTAGAGACGTGAAGAGGGTGATGGTGTCTGTTATGAGTGGAAGTGATATATTTATTTTCTATTTATTATTTTGCTGCGAAACGGTTAAAAATACAGTTAAAATACTTTATTTGTATTTCTCACTCTATTTACTCTCTACCTATATATTTATACAATTTAATATATAGAGTTTAATGGTTGAATAAATATATCAATAATATAAAAAAAAGTATTGATAATGTAACCTAAAGAAGAAAAAAAATGCTTATAGTGATTATATAAAAAAAATAAATCTGAGAGGGTGATGTAATAATGGTGTCACGTTTCTGATCTTTGGTAGAGCGCGCATTGTGGCGCTTATGATGCGGTAGGTAGTATTGGATCATGTTGCTTTTGGATTTCGTTACAATAATAATATAATAATGACAAATATTATTCACTTTATATAGAAATATTCATTAAATAATTAAAAATAATCATTTAAAAATATAATTTGTGATTTTTTTAATACACTTTTAATTAGGGGGTGGTAAAGCGGGTCGGCCTACCTCGCATAGGCCCGCAAAATGCGGGCTGGTTTTCATGACCCGTCCCTCATGCGGGTTGGCCAGCGGGCTTGCGGATCAATCCGTTTTTTTTTGGAACGTAAAGGAGGAGTGGAGGCAGGTGTGCAGCAGCGAAGCGACAGTAGCGCACGACAATTGCAGGCGAAGCCACGTGGAGTCGCAAGCAAAGCGAGCGACAACGCTGCAAAGGAAAGTGCGTGTGTTGTGAGCATTTTTGGACCTGCGTTGTGTTTGGAGTGAAAACATAGTTTTCTTTCACTCAAAGTTGTCACTCCTCCACTAGATCATTGTTGGCAAGTCAATTAATTATTTTTTTTTGTGGGCTACGGGCCAGTTCGCCCTGCCCCGCTGCTGATCCGTGCGGACCGTGGATTATATGGAGCAGACTAATGCGGGTCAGCGGATTGAAAACATCAGCCTGCCCCACAAGAAGTTTTAGATTAAGACTAATATTGACTTACTGTGTAAATCCCACACTAATTTGTGTTTTACTTCCTCTACTTGCTATGGTGATTAATCCAATGCCCATATCCATAAATTTTTTATAAGTATTCTGAAAAATAAAAAATAAAATAAATCGGTCTTATGTGTCCTTCTTAAGTATTTCTTTCTAATCTCAAAACAAATAATATTTTGAATTTTAAAGTTTAATTAATATATTTTTCATATACTTATACAGTCTGTTGAATTTAATGGTGTCCATTATTAGTATTGTAGATATCAATTATCACTGCATTTATGTTTTATAGTCCAAATACTAATGTTTCCCTTATATTACATTCTGAATTTATATGTATTGATTTTAAACATTTTAAGAAATTAAGGTAAACCTACACAATTTAAATTTATGGAAAATAATTAATATATTTTACTTTCGTTTTCTTATAAAGTGTTATATAAAAATAATTTATCTTAAACTTAAATATCAGTAAATTGATCTTACTATTAAATATTGTTTGGTTGTTTAAAATCGTCTCTTGCTTAATTTGTTTTTAGTTATTAATATGTTTGTCTTGAAAGCATTGAATGATAGCAAGATGACTTTTTTTTATAAAAAAACTATTATGTTAGGTATGAGAGACTATCAAGTTGATTGTTTTATATCATATTTTTATCTTTTTATGTTGTTAAGGAGAGTTATTTTATCTTAACATAGGTTAGACAATAGGCGGTTAGTCAATGAACTGGTAGTCAGTGGACGATCTTTTTTTCTTTATATAGTCATAGAGGATTATGAGATATATTTCAATGAAATAACACTTTTCTTTTTCTATCTCTTTTCTCTTTCCTTTTTCTTCTCTCACATTCGTCTCGCTATTCTGTCATAGAACATAGCAACTTAGTTTCTCTTCTTGTTGTGTTTTTCTGTTATCGTATCAAGAGCAAAAGAAGTTTTCTTCAAAACAGATCCTTTTCTTTCTTGACTCTTTATTTTTTTATTTCTTTCTACTTCATGGCAAATCTTTTTAAAAATTGTTTGTTTGATCCAAGCAAGAATCCTACCACTTGCCTTGTTCAACCCGTTCTTGATGGTAATAATTACTATTTGTGGAGTCAGTCCATGGTAATAATTACTCTGTCACTGAGGAGTTTGTTTTATAAAACATGGTTTCCCCTCACAAGACAACAAAAATGCTTTTTTTTTTTCAAAAACAAAAAGGGTTGTGTTCACTGCGAGAGGAATGGTCATGCTGTGGAAGTCTTCTATAGGAAACATGGGTTTCCTCCTGGGTACAAATTCAATAATTTGAGACAAAGCATCAACAATGTTGAAGCTGTGTGAGAAAGCACTAAAGATGTTGTGTTGCATTTTTCTATGATATGATTTTAAACTCACGCAACAACAATATGAGATGCTCTTAGCTTTCATTTAGAAATTAGAATTTGATAACAATGTTGATTCAACACATATCAATCAATTTGGATCTGTCCTCACATCAATGGATCACAATTCCAATATCAATGGTAAGATTGAAGCTGAAATGTTCTTTGTTAATATCTTTGAGAAAAATATAAATTGGTGGATTATTGATTCGGGAGACAATGATATGTGTGTTTCTCCTTAAAGATTTTTTTTGTCTTACCATACCATTGATCCTATTATTGTTAAATTGCCAACTAGAAAACAAATTAAGGCCACTCATAAAGGTATTGTAAAAATAACTGATAAATTATTCTTACAAGATGTTTTATGTATACCAAATTTTAGTTATAATTTGATTTGTAATCTTGAGCTCATCTTTTTTTCAAAATCTTGTACTATTTAGGATATGAAGACCAAAGAGAGATTAGTATAGTTGAAGTTGGGTTGTATGTTATAAGTTCTCAAAATAATCTTTCATGCTGCTTAAATACATAAAGATGTTGCTATAAGCTGTTATGAAGTCGAGTACAGAGCTCTTGTTACAACAACCTGTGAAATTCAATGATTGAGGTATCTTTTGAATGATATTTGTATCGTACATAAAGATTATGTTCTTCTATATTGTGGTAACAAGTCTGCTATTCAGATAACATCTAATCAAGTTATGCATGAGAGAACCAAACATATTGAGATCGATTGTCACATTATGCGTGCGAAAATCAACCAACAATAGTCTGTTGAAGATCTTGCTTATATCCTTCAAAAATCAATTAGTTGATATTCTCACAAAATATTTGCCTCCTACTAATTTCAACATCATTTGTTCCTAGTTGGGAGTGTTTAACTTGTACTCCGAGCTAGCGAGGGTCTCTTAACATAGGTTAGACGGTAGGTGGTTAGTCAATATGTGGTCTATTTTTCTTTATATAATCATAGATGACTGTAAGGTATAATTCAAGGAAATAATACTTTTCTTTTCCATCTCTTTTTTTTCTCTCACATTCACATTGCTACTATGTCACATGACAGAACACAACTTAATTTTTCTTCTTGTTGCGTTGTTCAAACTTAGTATAAAAAATATTATTGTTCATGTTGATTTTTTTCATTAATTAATCATGGTTTATAGAAGTTAATTAGTTATAATAATTATTCTATATAAAAAAAATTATATTCACAATTTTGATTAACTTTCAAATGCCTTAGAAAAATTGTTAGTTGAGCAAGATGAAAAAGACTTTTGAGACCGAGAAGTAATTAACTCTTCAACTAAATCACATTACTTTTCTCTGTGTATGTTTTTCTTATTTTTCTTTGTTAACATTTTAACTGTGTGAATTACTTTATAGTAGACTATTGGAATGAGTTTGTTGAAATTATTTTCACTATAATCATTAAATATTATAATATAATTTAGTTTAATTTATTTAAATCATTATATAGTTAGTAGTTTTATCTAAATATTTTAAAATCTCAGTTGAGTATTATATGTGTACCCAAAGCATAATTATGAATGAAGAAGATTTTGAAGGTATATGAATAAATAGAAGAGGTAGGTGTACGATAGCATATTCACTTTCAACATCAAATGGAACACTTTTTTGGAGTAAAAGGAGACAATGTTGGAACTTGGGTATACCTGATTGTGACTCCAATTTATTATTCTGGAACTTATCTACTTCTCATGCTCTCAACTTATATTGTTTTGTTTACAGAGACAAGTTAGCAAACATAGGTTTGCCTTAAAAAAACATAAATTACAAAAATGTTGTACATTTTTTTAAACATAATTTCTTTTAATTGTTTTATAAGATAGAATCACTTTTAATTTAATTTTAGATAAGTGGCAGATATTTTATCATATAAGTAAAACCAATTGGTTTATTAAATTTCAAATAAGTATGATTAGAGAAATTGTGCGTTTGTTAAGGAAGAGCTTTTGACAACGTAGTTTGATCAGACATGAAAATTCGGCGTCCGTGTGGACCCAATGGGATAGTCCGTGTAATTATAGAAATCACTTTTTCTGCTTTTTTGTTTACTTTCCCTTTTTCGGTATTCAAAGCGTTATTTATTACTCTCTTTCTCTTGGTCATATTTACAAACAGAAAATAATTATGAACAATAAACAATTTCAGAAGATTAGACACTGACATTAACATTTTTTTTTTCTTTTTTTACTTTCAAGCTTGATCTTTACCCACCTTTAGATGTTAAGTTTTTAATTTGATTTGAAGGAAAAATTGGCCAATTAGTTAATTTTTTTTTTCTAATTCTCTATATCATAGGATAATCTCACTTATGAATATGTAGAAATCGATTACAAATCTTTCACAACATAAATATGTCTCACAATATCTATCTAAATATAGAGCCTAAATAATATTGTATAATATCTTGATCATACATTCAATATCCAAAAAATAAATGAAAATAAATGTCTACACATTATATTCTATGTTGTTATATCTATTATTTAAAGGTGGATAATTTCATAATGCCGCTTCTTTTTATTTATTTTATTTTTGAATGATATCTACCTGAATGTATATTTAAAAAGGGACGGTATGTTTATTAAATAAGAAGTAATTTCGTATAATAATAAATATACAATTAATAAATAGAACCTATATTTTATATACTAAATAGTCTCATTATTATAGATTAAGTATTACTATAGATTAATGTCACAATTGTTTTATTTTATAGTTATTACTCTATTATATAGTTATTACTCTAAGTATAACATCATTTATTACTTATAATCATAATATGTTGTAGAATTTTGTTCCTTATTTTAGAAGATCATTTTAAAGACTCTAAATGTGATAATAAGTAGTGAAAGATCAATAATTGTATTATTTTGTTTTTTTAAGGACATTTCGAAACAAAGACTTGTATGATGTCACTTAGGTAACACTACAAGCATAAGAAGAGAGAGAAATTCTCTCAAAGGCACCACCTAGAGAGATTCTCATCCAACCAATTCTTGAAGAGGCATAAATACTTTTTTTTCTGAGATCAAGACTGACTCATCTAAGACCTTTTTCGATCGAGTGGGATCAAGCTTAAATGTCTCATTGAGTTTTTTTGTGAAGAACACAGTCACTTTAGTGACACTGAATGACTTGTTAAGTTCGTTCATGGTACTGCAAACATAAGTACTAGTTTTCGGTCAATAGACGGGATTTGAATTGGTACGAGGTGGGAAGTTGTTTAAGATAAGCAACGCGCTTGCTTCGATGAATGAGGTTTGGGAAGTTGTTTGGATTGTAGTAGTTAACGAGGTTTGAAAGCATAGAAAAAGGGTAATTTTTAAAGGGAAATAGTAAATGTACTGGAAACTTTTGCTTTGTTTCAATTAAAGACTTAGTCATGAGTTACATCCAAGTCACAATTTGCGAATTTTTCCTTTTCTGATTGGTGCATAAATCCGTTGGTTTGTATGAGGATGATCCCATGACGTATTCATTTAAGTTGTATGACTATTTCCCCTAGATGTCTTCCTCTGGGTTAGCTAGGATAGTTCTGTTTAGGCAGACTTTGGAGTAAGTTTTGTGATCAAGATTATGGGTGGATTCATGTATAAGGGTTGAATCATCTCTAAAGTAATTCATATTTATTTATTTTTTATTACTGATAAAAAAAAATAAACGTTCTAACACTGTAAGTTTGATTTTGAAGAAAAAAAAAGTTAAAATTGATTAATTATACGAGGTATTGTAATTTTTGTTGATAAATAAATAAAAATCTTATTTAAGTTTCTTACATATAAACTATACGAATTAGTCTCTCAATAACAAAATGATACTCAATTTAGTGAGTTCTTAAAATTACAATTTAATAACAATGTAGTCTTAACAACGAAACCTATCACACTTTTTAAAATCAAAACTTTTATTAAAACTAAACAAACAGCATGTTCACAAACCTAATAAATAATTTAAAAACAATACTTCACAAATGGAGAAGTAATGAGAAAACATATATTTATCTTAATAAAAGTTGGTGATCGTGACACAATTTATATAATGATGTATATATTTTGAATGAATCTGTCCCCAAACAAAAAATAATGGTTAAGTTTCTTCCAATACATTTTTCTGGAAAATATTTACATACATTTTTTTTTTTGTTTTCTCACTCTCTTCAAGTAATTCTCTGAACTTTGGAAAAAAAGATATGAAAAGGTTCGGTTTGGTTAGGTACATGTAAGATTGAAATTGGGAAAGTGCTTTTCAATACCATGAGAGAACTGTGGAAGCGCTTTTTTGGTACTTTCCCCCCACAAACTCTCCATCACATGATTAAAGCTTAAACAATTAGAACCCTTTATATATAATGTCTTGAGAAAGTCAAAATATATATTTTAAATTTATATATATATATATATATATATATATATAATTGTGATTAATACATTAAAATAAATATATAATTTAATATGTTTATAATTATAAAAAAAATACATGTATAATTTTTTTTTTAGTTCTTTCAAATTCTTAGTAACTGAATACAAATAAAAAAGGACAAATTTATGATAAATAAGCTGGGCTTAAAATATATAATATAAAATTTCACTTTATATTCTTAAAAGGATTTTCATATAAAAAATAAAAACACTTAAATTAGTTAGAATGCAAAATTAAAAAAAAAAATACATATAATTATTCAAATTCTTATATTTCAAACATCATGGATAGATAAAATATATTTTTGAGTAAAAAATAGTACAAGCTAATATATAAGAAATATTGTGCTATAAAGTTAATATTTCACTGTCAATTGATCAAGACAGAGTTATCTTTTTTTTTTCTTTTAGTATAGAATAAATAAAAAATGAGTAGAAACAATAAATTTATATTTTGCTATTTATATTTAAAAAATATAATAGAATGATATGAAAAAATAAAGAGAAAGAATGTAAAAAATATCTTAATTTAAATTTTTTGAAGGATCACGTCCTTCCCATAATCCTCCCAACATGCATACATGTATATATTTTTTAAAAAGCTATAAAATATAATTGTACTTAGTATTTATGTATGCACACCCTTCAATTGAATGCTTTTGGAGCACTTCTCCATCAAAATAGTGGGTGTTTAATCACTGGAGAGAGGGTGTCCCAGTTTTAATGATATAAAATTAAGCTCAACAGAATCAAGAAGATGTTGCACTCCTCTTTAATTGCATCTTTTCCTCAATCACTACTTTTTGCCCTAACACATGATTACAGATAAATGTTTGATCACAGTTTTGTATATATTTGTTCTTGAGAAGCTGATATAAAATTTGTATTTTTTTGGATAATTTAGTCTCCTACTACTTTAATTCTACAATTTTGGTTCATTTGTAATCTTCACAAACAATATTTAACATTAAATATCATATTCACTGAGGACTGATCTAATACAAAGTTGTAATTAAAAGTATCACTTTACTTCAGTATAGAACAGCCAAATGAAAAATAATTTAGTTGGGTGTCAATTAAAATTGTGATCAAGATTAAATTACATGCTTAAAAAATGTTGAATGTTTAAAAATGTTGCAAGAAAAATTGAACTCTTTTTCATTTTGTGTTATTTATAGGAAGTGGAAAATATATATAACCATGATGTATATGGTTGCATGTAATGAAATGGAAGTGCATAGAATGATGTAAACTTTGCTTGAAAGGTTTGGGAAGTGGGGGTAAGCAATTGTGGAAGTTTTTTCAATTTGAAGAATGAAGATCACACCTTGAACCTAGACAAATGCATAGGCACATGATGAAGACACCAAGATGTTGGTTGATTAATTAATATGTGTAGGTATACATAGTTGGGGAATTCAGTTGGCACCTTTTCTTCTTGTTAAGCTAACTCTATGCTTTTGGTTACTTTCTTCTTTGACTCACATACATCTAACACTTTTTTTTATAGAATAACTGATTTCTTTACTTCTTCTGTCCCACAAATCCTTGGTTGCTGAACTTCAATATGGTGTTTTCACCTTCCTAAGACTGAATTGGCATTTTTGGACCCACCAAATGAACTACTCTTGTTATGTGTTACCTTCACATGATATATAGTTTAAGTTTTTCAACTCTAAAATCATAAAATGTACTGTGAAGTATGTGTAAAGCCAGTACCATAAAATGTTGATTTTTCATTAAAGTAGTGTAATTTTTTTCGCAAATTACGATTTTTAGTAAAAACATATTTTTTTCCACAAAAATGGTTAAGTCATACACAAAAATGTTTTATATAAAAATTTTACATGTCACATATATAACTTCACTTAAATTAAATTTCAAATTTAATTAAAGTTGTCAGAATACCATTCGACTTTTGTTTAACGAAATTGACAAAATTGTACTTAGTAAAGTATGACTTCTATATAGAGTCTTTTTTGACCTAAAGTCATATCCATGAAATACGACTTCTACTCTAAAATCGTCCACATGTGTATAACTTATCCATCTTGATGAATTTTTTTTTTTACCCAAAATCATAATATAATTTGCAAAAAAAAAATACATTACTCATGCAAAAACCTGAAATGTTAATAGATAGTTGAATGGTAATGGAAGTAGTGGAAAGAAGAGAGTAAAGAGAATAGTTTTTATGATGAGAGAGAGAGAAGGAGAAGTATTAGTGAAGCATGTGAAGGAAGCAAATGACAAAAATGATGGTGATGGATAGGAATGAGGTTTGTAGAAGGTAATGATGAGGCAGAGTTGAAGTAAAAGGTGAAAACCCAAAAACAGAGTGAGTTATGGTTTAAATCTGGTAGCAAGAAAAGAAGTAGAAGCTATTGAATTTGATATTTGAAGTAAACACTAAAAGCTTAGTTTATCTCTTGGCCACGGTACTAACAACACTCAATTATTTCTTTGAGTTCACTCTTCATTATCTTCTTAAAACCACAAAATTACTTCTACTAATTAGTGCAAATCAGAAAACTACAACCTACTCTAGAAAGACATCTACTGAAAATGCTTCCAAGAAATCAGTTGTTAAAAATGAAATCCCAAAAGGCTTATTCTAGAAAGACTTGTATTTTTTTATTGACCTGGACTTTTCTTCAGAGGATTTAGGCCCACGATCATGTCAAGACTCTTTCTTCCTACACCTCCATACCTTCTTGTGCCACTCATACTAAATGTTAAAAATACTGTTTTATCCTTTTTTTGCCACCTCCATACATAATCCGAAAGATGTTTTTGGATCTGGAAGTGTTCTTGAGATTTATAAAATCTGGAACTCTTTTATAGATTTAAAATAAGCCTATGGATTATGTAATCCGGATATATTCGGGATTACATGATCCGGAAGTCAATCTCATATTTAGAAAAGACTTCCGGATTATGTAATCCGAAAACTAATCACACATGAAAAAAAGACTTCTGGATTACATAATCCAGAAGCTAATCTTATGTATAGAAAAGACTTCCAGATTATGTAATCCGAAATATTAAAAAAGAGTATTTTTGGAATAAAAAACATTTTTGGGGGTGGCACAAGAAGGTATGAAGGAGCAGGAAGAAGCAGCCTCATATCAATGTCCTAGCCCAATACCCATAACTGTTCCACAAGGCCCAATGAAGAAAAAGTTATAGGCAATATCTTCCTGCACCCCTACATTTTTCTTCCTGCACCCTATATGTTATGCAAAGACCAAACTGTCCCTATTATTTTTTAAAAACCCCAAAATGCACTTGAACTGTATTTAATTTTTTGCATTCTGGATTATGGAATCTGGAAAAATTTTGGATTGGCACTTCCGGTAAAATTTCAAATCCATCAATCTGTAATTCAAAATATACATTTCACATTCAAAAATCCACTATTCAAAAAAAGCATTCCAGATCCATCAAATCGTAACATAAATATGCATTCTGGATTCAGAAATCCATAATTAAAAAAAAAACATTCCAGATCCACCAATCCGTAACAGAATTAGGCTTCCGGATTCAGCAATCCAAAAATCAATAATTTATTCAAAATTTACTTCTGAAACACCCCCTCATCCAAAAAAAAAAATGATTCAGTTCTGAATTGATGAATCCGTAGCACACTCACAGATCCCGATTTCTGGTATCCACGGTACCTTTTTCAAATAAAAGATCAAGGTCAGTTTCGAGATTTAGAAAATTGTGGGGGTGGAGGAAGAAGAAGCCTAAGTTATATTGATGCTACACCAAACTCAATACAGCCGTCAAACAATACTATAATCCACGTAGGAATAACATTTTTATTTTTTAAGAATCAAATTGTACCATTAATGAGTTTGCAAAAAAAAAGCACAAAAGTTGATAACATTTTTTTTCTAATGTAGGAAAATATGTGTCTTAATTATTTAGTTTTAAACCTAAGCCAATATTTAATCACCATTCTGAAATGCATTTGTACAGAGCTTTTACTTCCTGCACCCCCATAATTTTTAACTGCATTCCTATAATTTTTAAAATGATATTTTACCTTTTATAAAAACAACTTGCATATTACCCGTTTTGGAAATGTTCTCTAACAAGCTTTCTAGAATTTTTGAAACATTATTTTTAAAATAGAATCTCTAGAAAACACTTTGAGAATATAAATACATTCCAAGACGAATTTTTGGAATAAAATTTCCGAAACATTTTTTTCAAAACATATATAATACTTTTCAAAATAAGTTTTCTTAAACAAATTTTCTACAATACATTAAGTGCATTTCATTATCAATATCTTCCACAACAGAATTTTCAAAAAACAAACTTTTCAAAAAGTTTTCTAGAATGAGTTTGTTTAGAACAATTTTCTTTCTCTTTCTTCTTTTTCTTGAAGAATACAATGAAGAACAGAAGTGGAATAACCATTACAAATTACAACAATAATAGCACATCTATAACTACAAGAAAATCATGAAATAGAAATCAATTTTAGATTAAAAAAATAATTAATTGCTATAGTAACTAAATTAGAGACAATTTTAGAAACTATTTTTTATTTTTAAATTAGTTTCTATTATTGTTAAATAGTTTCTAAATTGGTATCTAATTAGCAATCAAGGTTTTAACTACCAATTATTTAGATTCTAATTTTAGTAGAAAAACTTTGGTTGCTAATTAGATACAAATTTAAAAACCATTTAACAATAATAGAAACTAATTTAGAAACTAAAATTTTTTTTAGTCTCTAAAATGATATATAATTTAGTCATTATAGCAACTAATTATTTTTTTCTTTAAAATTGGTTTTTATTTCATGATTTTCTTGTAGTGTTTAGTTTTTTTTTTTTTTTACTATGAAATGCCTATCCATGATTCAATAATTTTGGTAGGCCAGTGTGTATTGTTTGAAATTATATCTTAATATTAGTCCATAAAAACTTGAAAATCACAAAAACTAACAATTTCTTTTGTTTTCCTCAATGTAGGAAAAATATAAATTTTGTATCCTAATAATAATTACAGTCCTGGGTCCTCCAAGAGTTTTAAATGAAGCACATATTCAAAAACAAGGGTGATGGAAAGATGTTGGTGACACCACATGAAAGACGACACACCTTAAAAATAAAGTGGTCGTGCTACAATGTCTTTACCTTGGTGGTGTTTTATGTTCTTGTCACTCATGCTTGAGCACAATGTTTCTTGTTTATTCCTCTAGCCCTCAAAAATTGGTCTTAGAACCCTAACATATTGAAGCAAAAAGATTTAAAAAAAGAGAATAATAGGTAGTGTAACGTCCTTAGTGCAAAGTTGGGGTCTTAATTATTACGTGAAGATAATGGCAGCACTAAATAACAAAGCGAATAAGGCCAAGTCCATTCTATATATTTCTACTTCCTTTCGTTATCGTGTTTGGTTTTGTATATGAAAACACGTTTGGGACCAGAAGCGCAATACAGTAGCAGCGAATGGGAATCCCATTAATGCTGTATCTTCCTAACTCTCCTTTTCTTTTCTGCTCTCAAGAGATTTTCCAAGATACACTATTCTTTCATTTCATCACATTTCCTTCTCTTTCTTCTTCTAATTTTACAACTTATTATTCACTATCATCTATTTAATGAAAGTCGTTAGATACATTAGTTTCTTAACCTATGAAATTTAATGTTGGATCTCAAGACTCCAAATTCGCAATCCTACCCACCCCATTAATAATAATAATTATCATACATACGTATATATCATTTTTTAGTTTTCATTTATTTATTTTTGTGCCCAAACATTGCAGTTATTTTAATATTATTGTTAGAGAGAGGTGATATTTCAAAATAGTAATATTTTAATAATATTTATATTATTTTTTAACTTTAAAATCTTAATATACATTATTATATTATTATAATGGATTGTAAAGTGAGTATATGTTTTTTCAAGATGTGAATGTATTATTTTCCATATATATGTATGTATTTATGTATCGTTTTTGCACTTGAAACTCCACTTACTCACACTTTTGCAAAACCCTCTGCTTCCTCTGTTTTTCTCTCACCTTTGTTCTCTTTCCACTCTCAACTCTAAACCATGATTGTGATGTCTGAGAAACCCCTTCCGCCAGTTCCTCCACAGGTTTCAGACACCACCTTTTGTCCTTCTTCAAAGAGGTACTAAACTTTGTGCTTCACTAGTTTCTCTGTTTAGCTTTACACTTTGCAAGTCATTTTTTTTTGGCAAAAAAAGGTCTCTCCCACCCCATGATTCATTGTACTTCTAAGGAGAGAAAGCACCACATTAAAACTATACATTACCTTTTAGCATGGTCTAATAGTTTTATACATTGAAATAATGTTATTTTTGTTATTAAAGTCTATTTAAAGAAGTAATATCTCTTAATAAAAGTTATATAATCTGAGGTGTGGGTTGAATTTCTGACTATATGGTGCATGGAATTCATTTAATCATGCTAGCAGTTACACAGATAAAAATCGACAGACTTATAATTTATTTTCTTTTTTTCTTGTTCAATGTTCTTATGTTTGATCTTATACTTTAGGTTGGAAGGAAAAATTGCTATTGTAACTGGGGGTGCTAGGGGAATAGGTGAAGCAACTGTGAGAGTTTTCGTGAAGCATGGTGCAAAGGTGGTGATTGCTGATGTTGAGGATGCAGCTGGAGCCATGCTTGCTGAGACACTGTCTCCCTCAGCAAGCTATGTCCACTGTGATGTTAGGTTGGAGAAAGAGGTTGAGAACTTGGTTAGTTCCACAATTTCTCGCTATGGACATCTTGACATCATGTTCAACAATGCTGGGGTGCTAGGGAACCAGTCCAAGAACAAGAGCATTGTGAACTTTGATCCTGATGAGTTTAACAGGGTCATGTGTGTGAATGTGAAGGGAGTGGCTTTGGGGATGAAGCATGCTGCAAGGGTGATGATTCCAAGAGGAGTAGGGTGCATTATCTCAACTACTAGTGTGGCAGGGCTCATGGGGGGGCTTGGACCACATGCTTACACAGCCTCAAAGCATGCCATAGTTGGGCTTACAAAGAACACTTCTTGTGAGTTGGGGAAGTATGGGATAAGGGTGAATTGCATTTCACCATTTGGGGTGGCTACTTCCATGCTTGTGAATGCATGGAGGTCTTGTGATGATGAAGAGGCTGATCATGAGGGCATCAATTTTGGGGTGCCTTTCCCAGAGGAAGTGGAGAAAATGGAGGAGTTTGTCAGAGGTCTTGCCAACTTGAGAGGAACAACTTTGAGGGCCGTGGACATTGCTGAGGCTGCACTCTATCTTGCTAGTGACGAATCCAAGTATGTGAGTGGCCACAATCTTGTTGTGGATGGTGGAGTCACTTCCTCAAGAAATTGTATTGGATTGTAACTTCAATTTCTTGGTATATTCATGTTACTTGTTTTTCTTGAGGATCATGCAAATGTGTGAAATAGTTTCTGCAAATACATGATTAATAGTTTCAAGATTGATATCAATCACTTTTAGGACAATCCAGAAGAGATTGATCTATTAAATCTATTTAGTAGGTAAATTTCAATGACATGGTTAAGAGATATAAATCCATTTAATTGACCACAAATCATAATATGAAAGCGAGATATTTGTTGCTAATAAATATAAGATTCTTATATATTGACACATAATATTTGACGCTGTAGACGTGGTAGTGACGTGATAAAGTGAGATTGCATGTGAATGAGCGTAACGTGAACTTTAAAATAGGGTAAAAAAAAATATATTACATTGGTTCTTAGAAACAACCAGTGTAATATTTTTTTTTTTACTCATAATGACCCTTATTACACCGGTTAAGTCATCTAACCGATGTAATATATGACCCATATTAAAAAAATTGATTTTTTTTTCATAACGAGTGGGTGAGTCATAAACATCACATAGGTAACCACTTACAGACCCATAGATAACCAGTTTTGCGTGTGCCAGTATATGTGGAGGAACCTGTGGCTGGGTAAACAGTTCTGATAGGGTTATTACATCAGTTAAACCATCTAATCGATGTAATATATTATTTTTACATCGGTTAAGCCATCTAACCGGTGTAATATATGGTTTTTATTAAAAAAATGATTTTTTTAATGAAAAGTAGGTGACCATAAACGTCACATAGGTTACTTACAAACACACGGGTAACCAATTTTGTGTGTCAGTATATGTGGAGGAACATGTGGCTGGGTAGTTCTGGTAGGGTTATTACACCGGTTAAGTCATCTAACCGATGTAATATATGGTTCTTATTAAAAAAAAATTCATGAAGAGTGGGTGACCATAAACATCACATAAGTAACCCACTTACACACACATGGGTAACCAATTTTGCGTGCGTCACATAAGTAATCACTTACAGACACACGGGTAATCAGTTTTGCGTGTGCTATGGATCATATATTCTAATATAGAACCAGTGTCACATCTTCACCAAATATCAAGTCAGCAACGTCAATTAATATCACGCAAGCGGTGTTAAGTTTGTGTTAGTGACAAATGATGATGTTAATAAAACATTTTTCTAAATATAATGAATCACGGTTACAAACAACACCTCCTTCCGGTCATTGTGAAATGGACAATCATTAGTTTAAAAAAAGACCAGAACATGATAAAGAAAAGAGGAAACAGATTAAAAATTTAACATGAAAATTCAATGTTTGTTCTTTGAATATTGCACCTAGTTGTGCATGTAGTTGTCAGCTATGAAACAAACAAAAGAAGAAGATGAAACAGTTGGTCTGGTTAACAGGGCATCTTTGTTTCCATTAGTAATTGGATTGTCAATGCCAGTTTAATTAAAATTTGAATATCAAAAGCCTATAAAAGAGTTAAAATTGAGTCAAGCATTCCTATTTATTATACATCTTAACTGATACAGGATCATTTTATATTGTTTTGATATAAATTTGGATCCTAGAAAATTTTCACTGGCTACTTCTTTCAATAATAATTTGAATAGTTTTATGAGTTTTTCTTGTTTGTTCCTACCAAGGTTAAACTTTTAAATTAGTATTTCATAATAAAATTTGTCTCTTACGAGTTAAGATATAATAGAGTTAGTATGTTAGCATGACACATTAAGTAATATGTGACTTGTTATATTATCCTCAAATTTTACAAGATAAGACATAAATGTAACATGAGATTTTGAGAGAGGGATTATAGAAAGATGCATGATTTAGGAGGTTCATTAGTTTATGTCGAATCACCCAATATGTACTTCACAAAGTACAACCAATTGATGGAAATGCTGAGTATTCTAATCAACAATCATATACTAACATTGTCTTTGGAATTTTTAAGATTGGAGTAGACCCAAATTGGGCTTTGTACAAGCTGTCAGGGTCATCATGTACCCCTTTATTTAGGGCACTCTACTTGGTTGACCTTAAGAATCCCATTGTTTTGGAATCAAACACAAACCTTATTATTTGAAATGATATCTTCATAACCAACATGAACGGTATTTAATTAGGTATAAGATTTTAACTACGCACTATTTTAATTATAAAATTGATAATTAAATCTTTAATTAGATATTAATTAGTTAATTAGATATCAATTTAGAAATGAGTTTATATACTTTTATTAATAATAAAAATTATTTTAGAAACTAATAATTTGTTAAGTTTATAAAATAATATCTAATTTAGTTAATATAATGAATAATTATTTTTTATTTTTAAAATTAATTTTTATTTAATAATTTTTTTAATATATATACTGAAATAACTAATAAAAAATAATTAATATATGTCTTTCCGATTGCAAATTGAAATTCAAATGTATCCACCAATATAACCATGACATAAGTTTTATGAAAAGTGTCTGAAAAAAGTTTATACATGGATTAGGCAAAGTCTGAACGAAATCTTTAGTATACAACGTGTACATTTGAAAAATTTGTGAAATGTTGCATTAGAGTTTTAGGATTTCTCTCACAAGAAACATCTTGTCCTCAACTTACACCATGAGACAATAACAAAAATGTAATAAAACGTTATGATCTGTAAAAATTGTAATCATATAAAATCCTAATAAAGATTTGATGGCACCAAATCATGAAATAACAAAACTTAATCATATCCAAATACGGTTAAAAAACCCTAATAAAAATCTCATGACACCAAAACATGAAATAATAAAAGTTCATCATAAAGAAATGGAGTTAAAAACCATACTAAACATCTAATAGAACCAAAACCTAGAAAAAGGAAAATTAATCAAATGCATATATTTGTGAAGAAGTGGGATGATTTCATAGAGAGGTAAAATGATGCAATGCATATATTTGTTATATATTTATAATTTGTTGCAAGCACCAACCATATCTCTTTCCTGATTTTGGTGCATTATTTCCTCCAACAAGCCAATGGACTCACTCAATTAATTAGTTTCCCAAGTCCACTATGACATGCCTTGTGTCTGTCCTACGGATTGCGTCTCTCTTATACCTAACCTATTTTTCTGAGACCAAAATAAAGTCATATTTCAAATAACCATTGCAATAAAACAAATACCATGACTAAAAATTTATATATAACTTTTTTTAAATTGTCTTCAAAAATTTTGACCCCTACATGTAAAGGAAAAGTAAACTAATTATTAATTTTTATTTTTGTAGTAATACTAATAAGACAGTGTGTGTGTATCAACTCACAAGTATAAGCATATTGGTTACGGATGGAAAAAAAAAAGTCTATTTAGTTAAATTTCTCTACATTTGTATTATTTAATTAAATTTGATTTGATTTTAATCTATATTTTATAACATTTTCTAATCCCAATTACAATCAATTTAAAGAAAATTGGAAACACAATCCTAAATTTCACTCCCATAAATCCTAAAGTCAAGAATAAGATGAAAATCTAATTCTCATTCTCTCATGTCTACGAACCTGAATCTCAATTTCTCTGTCTATGTTTCCAAAAGAGAAATGTTTCTTCTTATGTTAATTTGTATTTATTGTTATTATTACATTGTCATATTCTTCATCATTCTTGCCTTGAAGAAATATAGACACACATGAAAGTTCAAACATTGGGAACTTTGAACTTAATCGAAACTTCTACCGCAGATATAGTTATGATTTATAATTTGATCATTTGTAGCCGATCTAGTTTCATTATTTTATTTTTTTATGACATTTTTTTTTCAAAATGATTTTACGATACTCAACTATTGCATCCTTGCACCCTTATTTAACATATGTTTCTTTACTGATTAACAAAACTCTTATTTTATCAAACTTGAACTTTCATTTTAAGCTAAATAAGTTGCTAGAAATTGAAGGTTCACACATGCACCCTCATTTCAAGGTGCTTGGGAAAATATGAAAAAAGAGAGAGTATACTTCTAATAAAATTAACTGTTATGTAGGTTTTGTGTTGAATGGGATACTTTTGATGAGAATATAGCACTGGCAAAAAAAAAAGCAATAAAAATTATTAAATGGTAAAGCCCAATATATTTTGGGCCTAAGGAATTGGCCATTGGGCTCATGGCAGTGTTATAGTCGAACACTGATAAGCTAATTGAAGGACTTTTTCTTCCTACACCTTCATACCTTCTTGTGCTACCCCAAATTAAATGTGAAAATACCATATCTGGATTACATAATCTGGAAGTCAATCTCATATTTAGAAAAGACTTTCGGATTATGTAATCTGGAAGTTAATCACACATCTAAAAAAAACTTCTGGAAGTTAATCTTATGTATAGAAAAGACTTCCAGATTATGAAATCCAGAAGCTAATTATAAAAGACTTCCGGATTACATAATCCAGAAACTAATTCTGAATCAAAAAAAAGATTTCTGGATCATGAAATTTTAAAAAAGATATTTTTGGAATACAAAAAAACTTATGAGGGTGGCACAAGAAGGTATGGAGGTGCAGGAAGAAGCAACCTAATTACAGTGTTGTGGATAGGTTTTTCTTCTTGCAGCTAATAAATTTAAACCTGAACTCTATTATTAACATGAAATAACAAAAATATTCTCTTTTAATTTTTAAATAAAAGTAAGGGTGCATGTCAGAATGCATTCTGATTCGATATTCCAGAATTTAGTTATGATCATTTGAAAAAAATATTTTGCATTTTGTTCTAACTTACGATGGTCTTGTTAACTTTAGATACATCATCATCTCATAGAACACATGTGATCACTTTTTTTATAATCAAAATAGTTTTCTTACAAATATTTCTGCAACTTTTTGATAGAGTCAACTTTTTTAGAAAAAGATAAAAGACAAAGTACAAAGTTTCAGAGCCAAAGGATAATAAAAATTATTAAAACATAAAATAAAAATATAGCGATACTACAACAATATTAAATTAAATTTTAGTTACAATTTTAATTCTAAAAATGTGGAGTAATTTTTTTTGGTCATTCAAATTTTAAAAAGTATTTTAGTTCTTTAAAAGTTAAAAAAAAATAGTTTAGAAACATTAAATTTGAGCAACTAAAATGAAATTTTTAAGAATTAATGATTATGATTTAGGATTTAAGATTTAAAACTTTCATTAATTTTTAAGATTTAGTATTTAGAAACTAAAATTATATATTTTTTAATTTTGAATTTTAAGAACTAATATAAAAATTACTTCAAATTTTATGGACTATAAATAAATATAAATATAAATTTAATTAACCAAACTTTAAAACGGGGAATTGCAAGATTATTTAGATTATCATTGTTCTATGAGAGAGTAGTAAGACAAGATGTGGGTTCTTGAGCTATAGACTCTCGAGAGACACAATTTTGGTGGTCCATGAAGCTTTCAGCCTTAAATGTTGTTAAGAACATAAAAATATTATTGTTATTATTATTAGAGTGAAGAGAATTGACTGAAAGTTTTTTGTTGAGTGTATGTATTTATAAGTATTTGGATGCATATAAATAAAATTGAGTAATAAAAAACATTCAATTTCTCAATTACAACTCTTGTGCTTCACTAAACTGATTAAGTTCTTGAACATTTGAACATTTTCTAAAATATGCATGTACTAGTTATATTCTAATAACATATAAGTGAGTATGAATACAAGTTTCTCAAAGCTTGAAAGTGGAATAAATAATTAATCAAGCAACTGAATAATTAGGTTTTTTTGGGTTGGGTTGGAAAAATTATAATTTTCTTAATGTTTTATTTGAATTAAAAAATAATTTTGAGATAATTTAAGAGAAAAATGTGAGGAGAATCAAATTATTTTGATTAAGATAAATAGAGTAAAAAATAAACAAAAATATTTTTGTTTTATAAAAATTATGGATATGATTAAAATTTAATTTTTTTAATTGATAAAAAGAAAGATTATAAATTTATTTTTATATTTAAAAATAATTAAAAAATATATGATTTATTTATTTGTATATTTTAATTATTTATTATAATTAAAATATTATTTCTGGTAGAATCTAATATATGATTTTAGAAAAAATACTAATTATATAATATTATCAAAACATACAAAATTGTCGGATATTATAGAGGTACGATCCAAATTGGCTTTGTTCACGTGTTTATTATTTGTTTGAACTTTTTTCTTTACACTACCCATAATTTAAAATCAGAACGAGTTTCACCTACCTTATCAATTAGCTCATACGTATCGTGCACTAAAACATGCATTTGTCTGCTCAATTTCCTACATATCCATAAAAAATTCTTAGATTTATAATTTTATGTACCAAAATCTTCTGTTAGTGATGATCTGAATTATTGCTTCTCAGAATCTCAGATTACTCGTGGGAATTTTGAAGACGAGACCTGCCATATTTCTTCCTGCACCTCTATCACCCTGCAGTGTCTCCATACTTTAGGTAAAAAAGTCTATTTTATCCTTAATAAAATAAAAAATAACTCCTAAGTCCGACACTCCCATAAGCTTCTTCATTGAGTGAGAGTAGCTGTGAACTCCTTTTGTGGGAGAACTCGTGGAAAAAACCATCTTTGATGGCATGAACTAACACGTTAAATGTTTAAAGTATGAACTAACAAAATAGTAAAGTACAAGGATAATGAAAACAAAACTGATATGAATTTTGACAAAAAAATAGTCCAAACCATATGCATTACTCGTTTAATATGGTTTTTGAATTTTATAATTTGAAATACAAATTTGTATTTCGAATTATAAAATTCTAAATGCATTTTAATAACTTTCGAATTATAGTATTAGAAATATTCAAAAGTTAATTTTCTATTGTTCAGACTGGGTTAAAATTAACACTAATTGAACTGTTAGGGATTATTCAGGTCTTGCTACTTGTGGAGGTATTTTCCGTGAGAGTATGAGGGAGTTTATTTGAGCTTTCTCTGCGTTTCTTGATGTTCAGACTGCTTTGGTTACTGAATTTTATGGAGTTATATATGCTTTGGAGGAAACTCAAAAGTTGGGACTTACTAATGTCTGACTGGAATGTGACTCTGTCTTGTTTGTGTTGCGTTGACTGCTAAAACAAATATTCCTTGGATGTTTCGTAATCAATGGAATACTTGTCTTAATTACTGTCGAAAAATCAAGTTTAGGGTTACTCATATTTTTCGTGAAGGAAATGTGTGTGCTGATAAGTTGATTAATTTAGGATTTATTTATAGAGAATTCTTTCATTGGTATAATAGGCTTCCATCTAGTCTGTTCTTAGAATTTTTTATTAATAGGTATAGTCTACCTATGTATCCTTTTTGTTAACATATGAGTTTTGGTCTAGTCTCCCATATTTTTGTATTTTCTTTCTTTTTCTTTTTTTTTAATAATATTTTTTTCATATGATGACAAATGATTGTTGTTACTTGAGGTGTCAGCCTAGCTAAGATGACAAGTAGCATAACATGAAAGTTTTTTATAAAACAAAATTCTATTGTGAATTTTAAATTTTTTAGGACAAATTTAGCTTTTGAATTGTATAATTTGAAAATTAACTTTATGATCCGAATTTTATAATTTGAAAATCATTATTTAATCTAAAAAATACTTCCAAATTATAAAATTCGGAATACAAATTTAGAAAAATATTTTTGAAATTACAATAATTATGGGGTGCAATATGGGGTGCAGGAAGAAATCCCTCAGTCATAATGTCAAATATTAAAGCCACCTTTTCTCTTTGATTTGGAAAATGGATTAATCACGTTTATAGCCATAGTTATCATTACACGACCAAAACAATCACCATGGAGTTGTTATGGAGTTGTTTCAGTTTAAACTTACATATATATATATAATGAGAAAAAAGTATTTTTTTTTTTATGATAATACATCGACTTCCTTTTATTTTTTAAATTCTTTCAAAGTTGACTTTAGAAAAAAAACAATGTAACACTCGTACACTAAAATATGTATCATTCAAAAGAGTTGCAGAAGGTCATTAATTTGATATTACAAATCTTCAATTCTTTTATGGATCCTGTTCAAATGTGTGTTGATATTGAAGTTCACAGTCTCGCTTTACCATCAGGTTCAATGTGTTCACTAAAAAAAGTTTTACAAAAACGCTTACTAAGATCACCACATACATAAACATGAGTCATTATTTTAATATTAACATTGACCCATAATCGATTATCAACCAAGGATAGTCAATTATACTTTAGGAAACACACTTATAATCGATTATGACATAAGGAGAACCAATTATCCTTTAAAAAATTACAATGTGTTCATTCAACAAATTTTACAAAAATCTTTATTAGGATCGCCACTTACGTAAACATGGGTCACCATTTTATATCAACAAGGACCCATAGTGGATTATGACATTGAATAATCGATTATGAACTAAAAAATCATCATAATCGATTATGGCCAACATATAATCGATGTTCTATCAAAAAAGGCCCCATAATCAATTATGGAATTCTTCAAAGACATTGGATATCAATTATCAACTAAAGAAAATACCATAGTTGATTATCATTGCTTCAAACACATTTTCTGTGCTAAAATGTTCATTTTATGTGTAAACCTTACCTCAATTTTGCACCACCAAAGGACCAATGAAAGGGCACCACGATCAATTCACAATTGTCAGTGTTGGAGATCCCAAATTACTAAGATAAAGATTTTTCATAGTATATAAGTAGATGCAAACCTCACCTTATGAATCGGTTTTAAAAGGTTGAGTTAGACTTAAAGTTCACTTCCTAATATGATATTAGAGTCATTTATAACTTATCGTAGCGAAAGTTTGTTGGACTTATCAAGTCACCATCTCATGTACCAGTTGACAAGTCTCGGCATGAGAAATTATTGGAGATCTCACATCAACTAACCATAAAAACTTTTAATAATATATAAGTGAGTACAAACTTTAACAATTTCCATTTGCTAATAGCTAACTTAACTTGACTTTCCCATAATTTTTTCATACTTCTAACAAGAAAGAAAAAAACCAACATCTGCATTTTTCTTCACTCACATTTATTTGCCTTTCACTAAAGGCAAACAACAACTTTATCCACAATTCCATCTCCATAAAACACTTTTTTGAAAACAAACTTAGTGTTAGCGTTTATAAATGAATAAATATTAAAATTACGAAGAATCTTCCTTCCTCGATCCTACCTCATGCAAAATCTTGCTGCTCAATTTAAGGATAAGATATTAATTTTTTAACATCATACCTTTAGTCACTATTTTGGAAAAAATTGTCCTTGATTGTTTTTTTTTAGATATCATGGTTCACCATTTTGTCTGAGTTTATATATTTTAAAGATTTTTTAAAACAATTTGATTTAAATATAAAAATATCTACAAACATCTATAAATACGTACAAGTATGAAAAAATCCACATGCATCTTTTTGTGTGAGTAAGAAGATAGACTTTTCAAACGAGATGAATAGTGGGTACCACCTACCTACCTTCATCCCTTGTAATCCCTACTCGTGTTACCTATAAGAATATAAGCACCATAACAATGAAAAGTGTAGAAAGATTTGAAAGTTAGCAAAAAATGACTTTAAGCTGATCATTATAAAATAAAACAAAAATCAGTTCCATGATATTTTTTTATTTCGTTGTTACATGCTGAAGATGCGAGAGAATGAAATTTTTACTCGTATATTATTGTTATGATGAGTATACCCCAAGAGAAAAAATTCAAAAAAAAAAAACATAGATCTCCTGTGAAAATTTTCTTCATTTCTTATAATTTTCAGAAAGGTTATATTTTTTTGAAATAAGAAAAGTTAAATTCAGTATTTGTTGACTCTATTTTAAGTGCGAAATATTTAATATAATCTGTTGCAGTGAGAGATAAGAGGATAAGGTGTATAGTGAAAGTTTGAATTTTTTGTGTGAAGTGATAAAAAGAGTTTTTGCATTTATGTTGTTTTGGAGTGTTAAGAGTGATAGAAGAGAGAAGAAGAGTATATTTAATGAATTGGGTTGGTTCAGTGTAACAGTTGAAAGAGAGAAATGATGAATTCAATTTGGATTTAGATTTGTGAGGCAGAGAGTGCAGGAAAGTGGCAGAAAGGTATGGAAATTAGCCTAAACTTTGCAGACACGCAGAGGATTGCTTTAAGAAGATTTGATGTGTCCAAAGGATTCACTACATACGTGTCACTCTACATGCTTCTGTCTCTCACCCTTTTTCTACCCCTACCCTTCATTTTACACAACAAAATCACACTTTTATTAAGTCTACTAATTTAACTTACAATGATTTTATTATTATTATTTTAATCAAATGTAGTACTGTTAATTTTAAAATGAAAAAACTGTTCCCATTACTAAATTAATTAATACATTATATTTGCACGAGTTTTGGAGGTAAAAAACTTACTTAACCCGATATTTTTAGTTGTACAAGCTAAGTATTAACTTGCAAGAGTTATATTCTCACTGGTTTTTAGCTCTTGGCCATTTGCTGTGTACAACTCACTGGAAAAGTCCATAATGAGTTCAGAGGAAACCAATGTTACAAGAAAAGGTTCAAGGAAAAGAAGGGATCATTCTGATGATGCTTGTAGGTCACCATCATCACCACCACCACCACCATGTGTCACAGTCACAGAGAAAGAGACCATGGTGAAAGGTAACAACAACCACAACTCCAACAATGAAATTCATGTCTTAATGTCTTCAGATGCACAATATTGTTACTACATGTTGGAGGCCATGCCTCAGCCAGGACCTACATGGTCCACAGCAGGTCCTTGTGTATTGGCTGAGCCAACACCAAGACCAACACCATCACCAACACCAACACCAACACCAACCCTAACACCATCACCAACACCACCCTTTGAGGCCAACCAAGATTCTTCATGCACTTGGTGGCTGGAAGGGCTTGATGACAGTATGACCACAGAGAAACTGGATATCCCATTTGAGGAAAATGTTGTGATGGAAAACTGTGAGGGGCTTGGCTATGAATCAACTCTTGTGGATGCCATAGATCTTAGCTATTGTTGTCCAGATGATTGGTTGGTGATTCCAGCAATGGACCAGGATTTTGGAGACTTGCTAATGCCATAAGAAATTGCTGTTTTTTTGTTGCTTGTTCATATCTTGGACAGTTTATTGCAGCAAATTTAATTATGTGTTTTTTAAAAGAAAATATTATGTAAATTGTATAGTCCTTTTCCTTTCATTGTATTCCAACAAATATTTGTTCATTTCACTGCGTGAAGTTTCCCAGAATTTTCATTTTCCAACCTACTAAAAAACTTCAATTGCTCCTTTGCACTTCAAATTTGTGGAGATGGAATAAGTTTGATGTGGTAAGACTTCAACTTTTTCTTTCAAAACATATTATGTTTCGTTTTTGTATTCTATTTATTATTGTACTTAAATTTTCCGTGAGTGGGGCTCATTTACTAGCTTGGAATTTATCAAATAATAAAGTGCATAATAGAAAAAAGGTATGCCAAATAATTAGAGTGGACAAATTATTAGGTCTGACTCAAAAAATAGTAACTTTAGTTTAAGCAAGTGAATTTTCATGAGACCCATTTAACATCTAGTTCAAATACACTTAAACTAGAACAGTTTATAAATTTATAAATCATTCCATTCAATAATAATAAAAATAATAATTCAAAAAGAATTGAAAATTATATTATTTTATTAAAATATGTATATATATATATGGTTTAATTTTTTTATTCATCTAAAATATAAATAAGGAAGAGTTGACCCATTTTTTTTATTTGACCTGTCGGATTGTGCTGGGCGGTTTGCTTTACCACCTTTACAAATAAAATCTTCGAAGAAATAAGATTTTGTTACTTCAATATGCACTTTATTTTATTTTTATTAATTACTTTTTAATAAATTATATATTATTTGAAAATTAAATAATTTATTAGTTTTTAAATTAATTTTTATTCTTTACCAAATTAAAAATTTATTGATTTTTAAACTAGATTTATTATTTATAAAAAAATTAAATTAATATCTAATTAACTATAAAAAA
Source organism: Phaseolus vulgaris (assembly GCF_000499845.2). Taxonomy (NCBI): domain Eukaryota; kingdom Viridiplantae; phylum Streptophyta; class Magnoliopsida; order Fabales; family Fabaceae; genus Phaseolus; species Phaseolus vulgaris. The sequence goes on along the minus strand of NC_023752.2, from coordinate 9,024,693 downwards.
ATTGACTATCAAATTTAAAATTTAAATAATTAGTAATTAAAATATTAGCAACTAATTAAGTACTAATTTAAAAATTATTTATTGTAACGTCTCTATACTTCTTCACTAATAACCATAATCCATACGCTACAAAAAAAAATCATGAAATAGAAATCAATTTTTAGAGACAAAAATAATTAGTTACCAATTATTTAGTTTCTAAATTTGGTTTCTAAAACCTTGGTTGCTAATTAGATACCAATTTAGAAACTATTTAACAATAATAGAAAGTAATTTAGAAACCAATTTTTTTTTAGTTCTTAGAATGGTCTCTAATTTAGTTACTATTGCAACTAATTATTTTGGTCTCTAAAAATTGGTTTCTATTTCATGATTTTCTTGTAGTGATAATCGGTATGAAATATCAAAATAAATATATAAACATAATACAAATGTTTACAATTCTTACATATAATGTTTCAAAATATCTCTCTTTAAGACTTTAAGTATTTACATAAAATTAAAATAATTTTTCAAATATAATATTTTCATCTTCCAACTCTATCACCTGTAATATCATTTGCTCCTGCGTGTAAGTTAGTTATAAAAAAATTCTATATAATTTTAATTTCAAATTAAAACACAAAAAAATCATCAATCTCATACCATTTCTCAAACATTTCACATAACCATCAAGTGTCTATCCAAGAAATTCACAACTCATCTTTCTCATGTCAGACTTCTACTGACGCACAACACATAAACACTTAACTTTACTTCTGGAAGACTCGTGTATTGAAATTAGAATCCTGAAACCTGCATCTGTCATACTACTCGTTGTGAATCCACACAGCCATGTGTTGGAGATCCCACATCGACTAGAGATTAGAGCCTTTCATTGTATATAAGTGGGTGCAAACCTCAACCTCATGAACCGGTTTTATGGGGTTGAGTTAGGCTTAAAGTCCACTTTGTAATATGGTATCAGAGTCATTTCAAGCCTATCCTAGCGAGTATTTGTGTTGGGCCTATCGGGCCGCTATCGGACCACCCATAATATATAGTCCCACGCACGAGTTGGCAGTCTCGGCGTGAGGGGGTGTGTTGGAGATCCCACATCGACTAGAGAGTAGAGCCTTTCATTGTATATAAGTGGGTGCAAACCTCAACCTCATGAGCCGGTTTTATGGGGTTGAGTTAGGCTTAAAGTCCACTTCGTAATACCATGCGCATGGGTTATTTTTTAACAATGAATCTAAAGTTCACATTAAGGCCTTTAGTGACCCGGATTGGACATTTTGTCCTAACACAAGACGTTCTACTGCTAACTATTGCATTTTTCTAGATTACCCTCTTATTTCTTGGAAAAAAAACACATTGTTTCTCGATCTTCTTCTAAAGCAGAATACAGAGTACTCACGACTACTGCTTGTGACCTACAATGGATCAACTATATATTTTGTGGCCTTCATGTACAAATCTCTGATCCCACTAGTGATAATCAATAGGTTTGCCACATAGCTCATAATTCTAGCTTCGATGAAAGAAGAAAACACATTGACATTGTTTATCATGTGATTCGTGAGAAAATGCAGGACTAACTCCTACATCTCCTACCTATTTGATCTTCTAATCAACTAGCGAACATGTTTACGAAAACTCTACAATGGGTCTCCTTGAAAAAATTTGTGAACAAGCTTGGTATCATAAATATACATCATCTAGCTTAAAGGGAGGATATTAAGAGAGTAACACAAATATACAATTATATCACTACAAGAAAATCATGAAATAAAAACTAATTTTAGAGACAAAAAATAATTAGTTAATATAGTGACTAAATTAGATACCACTTTAGAGACTAAATTTTTTTTTAGTTTCTAAATTAGTTTATATTATTGTTAAATGGTTTCTAGATTGATATCTAATTAGTAACCAAGGTTTTTGCTACCAAATTTAAAATCTAAATAATTGGTAATTAAAATTTTGGTAGTTAATTAGATACCGATTTAGAAACTATTTAACAATAATAGAAACTAATTTAGAAATCAATTTCTTTTAGTTTCTAAAATGGTCTCTAATATAATAACTATAACAATTAATTATTTTTGTCCCTAAAATTGATTTTTATTTTATAATTTTTTTTGTAGTGACAGTTTGTTATTTCTAGTTTTAAGTTTTGTAAAACCCTATAAAAAAGGAAGAATTCTTTATTGTATGTGTGAAGAATCATAACAAAAATAAAAATAGAGTTTTGAATTCTTTAATTGTTGATTACTCTTTTTCTTCTTCTTCTCCAATCCCTAGTGCGGGTTGATCTTCAAGGGAGTATGAAGTTCCCTTTTCTTCTTCTTTCTTGAACGTACACACTGAAACTCAAACTTTACCTTTTTCTTTTGATGCATATCTATGTTTACTCTTTTTCTCCTATATTGTTTTACTGCTTTGTCCTTAAATCTTCTCTACCATTTTTCTATATCACTCTCCATTTATCGTGAAGATGGTAATAATAAAGTGGCATGAGATGATTATTTTGCACAATGAAGTTTCTCTGGATTGAAAATGACCCTTCTCCTAACACACGTCACCTGAAACAGTGATAACTAGAATATACTGGTCCAATAATGGAGCTTGGGGCTGCCATGACCTGCAATAAATATTCATGTCATACTCATCCAAAGTCTCTTGCTATTCATTATGATCCATCACATTTTATAAGCATTGTTATGTCAATTAAGCTACACTTTGCAAGTGGCTTATGACTATGCTATTCATTCATTAACCCATGAACCATTTATGTTGCACTTGTTTAAAAATAGACAAGAAAAGACATTTTACAAAAAAAAATGGAAAGTTATTTTTTGTATCAAAATTATTTCTAAAAAGTAGAACACCACCAATTAGACAATAAGAAAAACAAAGTTAAAAAATTAGAATTATCTTTATAAAAAACGGTAGTTTTTTATTTATTAAATTAAATACTAGAAAAAAACGAAATCAATTAATCATATAGAGATAAACAATTCGTTAAGACATCATTAAATAAAAATTAATTTTAAAAATAAAAAAATAACTACTGGTTATATTGACTAAATTTGATAATACTTTATAGTCTACAAAAATTATTAGTATTTAAATTAGTTTTTATTATTGATTGATAAATAGTTTCTAAATTGGTATCTAATTAGTGTTTTAGCTACTGATTATATTTAAATTCTAAAGTTAGTAACTAAAATATTGACAACTAAATAAATATCAATTTAAAAACTATTTATACATAATAAAATTAATTTAGATACCAATAAATTTTTTAATCTTTAAAATAATATCTAATTTAATTAATATAGTGATTAATTATTTTTTATTTTTAAAATTATTTTTTATTTAATAATTTTCTAGTGGTCATTTTATCTTTTGTAAAAGTAGTTTTTAGATTATCTATTCTAGAAGTTTTTTGAAAGAAGCTTTCTAACACTTCCAGAATAAAATTTCCGGAACATATGAAATACCTTATTGAATATGAGCTTTCAAGAATGAGATATTCGAAACATATGAAATGATGAACTTTCCATAATTTTTTTTATAAACAAACCTTTTGGAACATATATGACAATTAGTAATAATGGGGTGGAGGAAGAAAAAGTCATAAACTACCAAATTAACTATTAAGGAAATAATAATTATAAAATTATATGCAATTATTGTATGTAATATTTGATGATATTGTACCCAATTATATGCAATTAATTTAATAATTATAGAATCTCATGATTAGTATCCTACCTAATTAGATTGTAATTTGGGAGAGAGAAACTCCCTATATATTCCATATACATGACTGATGTAATATACACATAAGAGAATAAGAAACATTTTTTCTTCTTACCATTTTTTATCATTTCTTATATGGTATCATAGCACCGATCTTGGTGCCCTGACAGCCTCTCCATTTTTGTCCCCTAAATAAAAAATCATGTCTGGCAAAGAAGACACCAATAACGAGTCCGATAGAAACCTCGTACAACACTTTAGTGCCGAACAAATTCAACAATTGGCAAGGGCTATTTACTCGCTCAACAATAACGGTAAAAGTGACACGTTTGTTAGCTCTGCAGGTCTGCTTGCCCATAACTCCTCTTCTAATTCTGCTTTTACGAAACCATGGATTTTGGATAGCGGAGCAACCCATCACATTGCATCTGATTCACAATTTTTCACACACACTTCATCATCATTTATTTCAAATGTTAATCTGCCCACAGGCTCAACTGCGCCCATCTCATCTACAGGCACAATTAAATTCAATGACAAAATCACTCTCAAAGATGTTCTTTGTGTTCCTTCTTTTAATTTAAATCTCATGTCCCAGTTCACTAAATTGTTGTGTCGTTTTTACTCCACATGGTTGCGTTTTACAGGACTTGGCTACGGGGAGGATGATTGGCTCGGGTAAACAACACGCAGGTTTATACTACATGTCCCCTCTTCCAAACCAAGCCCACGCATCTCAAATATCGACCGATCCTGATTTATGGCATAAGCGCCTTGGACATCCTTCTCCTGTCTACAACTTGTATCTTCCCTACTACCTATCCCTATCAGTAAAAATCTCATTCTCATTCATAATCATTGTAGTATTTGTCCCAAAGCTAAACAGACAAGGCTACCCTTTCCTTTAAGCACAATAAAATCTCATTCTCCATTTAATCTATTGCATTGTGACATTTGGGGTCCTCATAAAACCCCAACTCATTTTGGAAAACGTTTTTTTCTCACTATAGTCGAGGACTATACTAGATGTACTTGGCTATTTCTTATGAATCACAAATCTGAAACCCAACATCTCTTAGAGTCATTCATTACATTTGCACAAAATCAATTTCAGGCATCTATTAAAACCATCCGCGTTGACAACGGACTGGAATTTATTTCAATGTATGATTTTTTTCTCAAAAAAGGTATTGAATGTCAACGCACTTGCGTTTACACTCCTCAACAAAATGGGGTAGTAGAACACAAACATAGACATGTTTTAAACACAGCACAAGCCCTCCTATTTCAGTCCAATTTACCATTAGAATTTTGGGGAGAATGCGTTTTAACCGCCACATATATCATTAATCGCTTGCCATCAGCTTTACTAAAAAATAAATCACCTTTTGAGCTACTATATAATCAATCACCTTCACTTTCTCACCTTAAAACTTTTGGTTGCCTTTGTTACGCAACTGTTGTTTCACCTATCCGTGTGCCCGACAATGCATCTTCATTGGTTATCCTCACAGTCAAAAAGCATACAAATTATTTGATATAGATGCAGGCACTTTTTTTACAAGTCGGGATGTCATCTTCCATGAAAGTGTTTTCCCATTCTGCCAACAGTCACAGACACAATCCTCACCTCCATTACAAGGTATTTTGCCCACTATTGACATTGACTTACCCATTCCTGTCCAACATTCACTCGATCAACCTTCTTCTCTTACTCATCACAATGCACCTGAACCTCCATCAAACCAACCTTTTTCTCCTACTCGTCACAATACACCTGAACCTCCATCAAACCAACCCTCTTCTCCTACTCGTCACAATGCACCTGAACCTCCATCAAACCAACCTTCTTCTCCTACTCGTCATAATACACCTGAACCTCCAGTAGACCAACCTTCTTCTCCCATGCCAAGAAGTTTAGCACCCATTACCAAACCTTCTCCAATCGACCTTCCTGTTCGACGATCCAGTCGCACATCAACCCAACCTTCCTGGCTTCAAGACTACGTAACGGGATCCCAAGCCAATCATTCGACCACTGCCCAAGACCGACAGAATGGAACCAGGTATCCTATGCATCATTTTCTTTCTAATTCACGATTTTCTTCTACACATAGTGCATATCTTGCTAACATCACAGCCACCAAAGAACCTCACACTTATGCTCAAGCTATCCTTGATCCAAATTGGTTTACTCACCAGCTAGATGTGCAAAATGCCTTCTTACATGGCACATTGCATGAAATTATTTACATGGACTTGCCACCCGGACATCATCGACAGGGGGAGAACATTGTATGTCGACTCAACAAATCCCTTTATGGTCTCAAACAAACATCTCGAACATGGTTTTCAACATTTTCTCATGTGATTAAATCTGTAGGATTTCAACAGTCCAAGACAGATTACTCTCTATTCACAAGACAGAATAACTCATCATTTACTGCCCTTTTGATTTATGTGGATGATATTCTTCTGACAGGAAATGATTTGACAGAAATTCAGCGTGTTAAAGATTGTTTATTACAACAATTTCGCATTAAAGATCTTGGAGACCTAAAATATTTTCTAGGGATTGAATTTTCCCGTTCCAAAGCTGGTATTTACATGTCCCAAAGAAAATATGCGCTTGATATTTTGCAGGATACGGGACTCACAGGTGCTCGTCTAGACAAATTTCCAATGGAACAATACCTAAAACTCACACCAGACGATGGAGAGTTATTAAAGGATCCAGTCAAATACAGGCGACTCGTGGGACGACTGATATACCTCACGGTTACTCGGCCTGACATAGCATTTTCGGTTCGGACCCTAAGTCAATATATACAGGATCCACGGAAACCTCATTGGGATGCCGCAATTCGAGTCCTAAAGTACATCAAAGGATCACCAGGACAAGGATTGTTATTGCCATCCGAAAACAATCTGACATTGACAGCTTATTGCGACTCAGACTGGGGAGGTTGTTAGACAACTCGGAGATCAGTATCTGGATATTGCATTTTTCTTGGTTCATCTATTATCTCATGGAAGTAAAAAAAACAGACAAACGTATCAAGATCATCAGCGGAAGCAGAATACCGCGCAATGGCCAATACTTGTTTGGAGATAGTTTGGTTGCGATATCTGTTGCAGGATTTAAAGGTGTCATGTAACTTGCCAGTTCAACTTTTCTGTGACAATCAAGCGGCATTACATATAGCAGCAAACCCAGTATTTCATGAACGCACAAAACACATTATAGACTGCCACATTGTGAGAGAAAAATTACAAGATGGGATAATCAGTCCTTCATATGTACCGACACAGTATCAGCTCGCAGATATTTTTACGAAGGCATTGGGCAAGGAACGATTTTTGACGCTACGACACAAGTTGGGGGTTCTTGATCTTCACCTACCAACTTGAGGGGAGTATTAAGGAAATAATAATTATAAAATTATATGCAATTATTGTATGCAATATTTGACGATATTGTATCCAATTATATGCAATTAATTTAATAATTATAGAATCTCATGATTAGTATCCTACCTAATTAGATTGTAATTTGGGAGAGAGAAACTCCCTATATATTTCCTATACATGACATATTGTATAAGATGAGAACTACTAAAATACCCATAAGTAAAAAGTTAAAAACCAACTCTGTTTATCTCAGTTATTCTCATAATTATCTATGAATTTTACCTACAAATTTGAATCCGTAGGTAAATTCAGCATTACCTACGCATATTACCCATGAACAATATTATCTACGGATATTATCCACATATCTGAATTTGTAGGTAAATTTGACATTACTACTAACTATTATCCACGAATTTCTATTACCTATTAACTATTACCCACGGATCTCTATTACCTACCAACTATTACCCACAAATCTCTATTACCTACAAACTATTATTCACAAATTTCTATTACCTACTAACTATTATCCATAGATCTCTATTACATACCAACTATTATCCACGAGTTTCTATTTACCTACCAATTATTATCCACAGATCTCTATTACCTATAAACTATTATCATAATAATTATATACATAATATTAAAAATATTATTATAATATAAATAATTATAAAATCATAACTAATATTATATAACTAGTTATACATATTATTAATATTATAAAATTAATAATATTAATATAATAATATAAATAATTTTATTAATATTATATTATTAATATAAATAATATTAATAGTATTAATGATATTAATAATATGAATAAAATTAATAATAATAATATTAATAACATAAATCAAAATATTAATATCATTAACATTTTTTATAATATTTAATAATAATAACAATACTAATAATATTTAATAATATTAATAATATTTAATAATACTAAATTTATATAGATTGTCTTTACTTAAAACTTATTAACACAAATGTCACTTAAAAAAATTATTATCTATATCAATATTTTTCACATTATTTTTCATCTCAATTTTTCTCTACTTCTAAATTATAATAAGAATTATTTTAACAACCAATAAACACACCATTGATACATCATATTTATCATGCTGATGGAATGTTTGTGTTATTTTCTCATCAATTAAGATTGTGTTTTTAATGTAATTTTCGAAGTTATCAAAAGGAATGAAGACCCATTCGATGCTCTTGACATGGATGCTAGCAATGAGAATTCCTTGGAAGCTGATGCATTTTTACAACTTATAGCAAGTTTTGGTATTGCATCTGGTTTTAATGATGAGGAGTTATCTAGGCTAATTCCAGTGGTATCTCCACGTCGTCAAAGTGTTAATTTGTGTCATTACCTTGGGTATACATATTTAAGTTATTCACAAATTAAAATATTTGTATACAATATATGTACCGTAAACTAGAGTCAATGGCCATGTTGTGTTCTAGATATTACTTGAAGATTGTGACTTTAACAACTACTTTTATTTTTATTCTCACTATTATAACATTTTGAAAACAAAAATCTTTTATAAATCTTGGCTCCTCTCTAAACCATCATATATGTGAAGTTAGATTGGAATAATAATTGGTGAGGATGATAGCAGTGGATGTAAAAAATCAGGTATGGAGAATCATTGAACTGAACTATAACTAGAAACACACACTCAAACCAATCCATGTCGAACTGTTTTAGTTTTGTAAGCCAATTTTTCATGTTTTTTTAGTTTTCTCACAAAAAATTCAATTACATTTCGAATTTTCAGAACAGAAATAACAAATGTGTTTATTTTAAAATGAGAATACCAAAATTATGGATTCAACAAATAGAGGATAATATTACAAATTAGAACAGAGATGAACAAAAGGGAACAGATATGAACAAAAGAGTAAACTGAAGACAAAAGATATGAGAATGAATATCTCTTCTTTAATATCATCTCTATAAAGAGAAAAACATATGATAATTAGAAAAGACACCCAAAATTAATATTAGGATCCTTCTGTAATTCTGGTATCCGTATTCTTTAATAGACAAAAGTTATATATTTTAAAATATGATGTTAATTTTCATGTATATTGTAATTTTTAAATTATCAATTAATTATAATTTTATCTCAAATAACTTTAGAAAAAAAAATTATAATATTGAATACATAATATAGAACAAAAGTTATATATTTTAAAATATTAAATACATAATAATAATAAAATAATAAATACATAATAATAATAATAATAAAATACAAATATACATTAAAAACAAAAATAAAAAATACAGATACATAAGTGCAAAGAGAGCCTATGTTTCCTCTAGTTCTAAAAAAAGAAAGTTAAATACCTAATAATGTATTTAATAAATTAATAGTTTATTTATTTTGTTTTATTTTTTAATTCAAAATATTACTATATTTTTATAAATATTTGTTAGATATATATTTTTATTATAGATGGTGTTAAAAAAAATTTCTTACTGTGTTCATAGTATGAATCTATCAGCACCCATTATTTATGTGTTCGATTTTAACAGGGTACACTCAATTCTTAAAAAAATTGAAAGAAAAAATAATAAAAATTTTGTAAATTGGTTTATAAAAATATATAGAAAATAATTTTTAAATTTATATTTTTTTTCTTATTTTTAGCAAAGTAAAAATTATATAAAAAGAGCATAAATATTTTTAATAAATTAGATAAATGTGAAAAAATAAAATACTTCAATATGCAAAAAATTTAGTGTTTTCAATATGATCCAAAATTCTGTCATGATATTCAACAAGTGGAAAGACTAATTTTTTCTATAGTTCACTGAATCAAAGTGTCATTTGTCTCAATAAGATTAATACAAATGTGTTTTTACAATAATAAATATGATTTATACAAGTGTCTAGATAATAGTTTCTAGTTTCTAAGACATTTTGGGCATCAGTGTTCTTGCCTATAAAAGAACAACACATACTAATTCAAATAATAGTAGTCAATTCATTTTATACAAAAATAAATAAATAGCATATTGTCAATAATATTAGGATTGAGGAATGAAAAATATTATTTAACATATTTTGCTCACTTTAAAATAGGATTACAAAATAATTCTTTAATCACAAACTAATCTATATGTTAATTAATCATTTGTGAATATGAATAGAGTAATAAAGTGGAAGCGGCACAAAACCGTGAATGGAAGCGAAAACGAAAGTGCGAGTGACACATGATACTCTGGAATAACATGATTACAAAGTAAAGAAGGAAACACATTATTTTGTTTACACTAAATGATAAATATTATGTATTGTGGTTATTGGTTGTTAAAATAATTCCTCCTCATTAGTATTATAATTTAGAAGTAGAGAAAAATTGAAATGAAAGATAATGTGAAAAATATTAAATAGATAATAAAAAATGTTTTTAAGTCACATTTGTGTTAATAATATTTAATAATATTAATAACATTATTATAATAATTAATAATATTATTAATTTAAATGATAATAATATTAATAAAATTAATAATATAAATAATATTAAATATATGAATAATAATAATAATATTTATATTATTAATATTAATAATCATGCTAATAAATATAATAAAATTTAAGTGTTTAATGATTAAAAACAAATTTCATTATTATAATTTCATGGAATGAGAAGGCTATCCTTAACAATTTTTTGAAACACAAGATTTAGAAGTGTAGATTTAAAATTATAAAACATATATTCTCAAATTATTCTTTAACTTTGCCTTTTAACAATTTACTAGAAAAGAATAAAAGTATGGACCATGAATTGGTTTTGAAAGCATTTTGTTTAAAATTATTTTAAAAAAGAATATGGTTTATGAAAAAGTTAATTATAAAGAATGTAACGTGTTTGAGTAAAACTGTTTGTAACATTCAATAAAAAAGAAATTTCTATTTTTCTGCTAAATTATTTATAATTACATTTCTATATAATAAAATATTTCGTACCAATGGCATGATATGAGAAACAAGATATAATAGAAAAGGATATGATAGAAGGTGATATACTTAGCAAGGCTTAAAATTATATTTTGTAATATAATTATTTAACAATGTTATTCTTTAAATGTTTAATTTTTTATAAAAACCATTTAATTATTCATGAAATATTTTTTAAAACTTGTGTAAATATTAAATTAAGTAATTATGTTAAATATTTCAACTTTGAAATAATATTTATTGATGAACCTCACATGTACTTTTAAACCTTGATGAGTTCACCAGCCTTAACTTCTTGAGAACACAAATTGTAATTCTTCAAAATGAGTTTAAGAAGACAAACTGTAGAGACTCTATTTGCATGTGAAGACATACTTGGAAGGGAAAAGTTTCTGATATGAAAATATGAATGTTACATCAACGCAATAATTCACGTAATAACAGCATTTGATGAAACAATGTAAACATTATTTTATACAGATTTAGGTGGACCTTTCAGATGCCAAATCAAGAAGCTTACGGAAGAACTGATGGGGATACAATGGTGGTTGTTCAGCTAGTGCCTGATATATGTATAGAATGATAGTTAGAATCATAAAACTGGAATGTAGATGTTTGTTCTGATGCTGTGTCTTTTTACATGAATGAAGGTGTTTTCAATTTTTTATATATCCTTATTTTAGTCTTATTTTTATTTATCAATTTGGTGGAAAGCTTCCTTTTGGTCCCTACTAAAGTAAGCTTTCAGTTCAATCTGCTTCAAGTTCATGGCGTTTAGCCTTTGTGATATGCCAACTGTTTTTAGATGCAGCGTAGAATAAACTATCCCCTAATTGTTTTTAGAAAATTATTAAATAAAAAATAATTTTAAAGAAAAAATAACTAATTGTCATAGCAAGAATTTACCTGATGAATCAGAACAGTGGAAGGTGTCATTCCAGGCACAGTATTTACCTCTATAATCAAAACCTACAAAATTGGAAGTTATCCAGGAATAAGATGATGACAAGTTATTGAAACACAATTCCATGATGAGAAGACGAAATACTAAGTGTATCAATGTTTCAGGTTGAATCAATAACAAATTTTTTAACATTATTAACTTCGGAAAAAAAAAAGATAGAGAACGGAGAAAACATATTCCAACAAGGAATTCAACTAACCTCTCCATTGTCAACATTTACAAATGCATCAATTCGTGAAAATCCTTCCAATTGTAGAGTGTTTGCAATCAGTTCAATATGCTGTTTACACCTCTTCAAAGCACTCTCACTATAAAGAGAAGAAAAAGATACTTAACATTAAAAATCAAGTAAAAGAAACCTACAAATAATAAAGTAAGAAAGAGGTATGACAGCACAACATTGCACAGTGAAGAAACAATGAATTGTTATATAACCTTTCTCTACATAATAATTACATGATGGAGCATGACACATATCTATCTAAAATACAAATTAGGAAATCTGCATTGCATTTCATAAGAAAATTTCTGAGACTGTAATTTGAAAATATGTCAATCATAGACATCCTACCTAAAGCACCATCCTTAATTGCAAAAGAAGATGGATTTACATTACCAAACAATCTAATTTAACAAACCCATAGTGAAAAGACAGCATCCTTCCAACTTCAACCGATCAATATATAAAAGGAAATTAAGGAACAATAACTAATGCTAGGGTAGAAAGTGTCCACCCCCACCATTTAAGTTGCAAAGAACATAATCATCAGCAAACTGACAGTAGAATCAAGCCTTAATGACATTCTTATAACCATGACACATCAGGATACACCCATATCAAATATTGGATTCCAAACTTCAAATGCTCAAAAGACATGAGATTAAGAGGCACAAAGAAGGTTCTGCCATTGGGTTGTGGAATTTAATTAGCATACCTCATAATTGACAAGGGAGGCGGAGTCAGATTGATGCCAGTCCCACCTGCCAATATACAAGTATATGATAAGAATGAACTATTCTGAACAACTGCAGTTGACAAAAGTGGGAAAAGTACTAGAAATAAGATAGATAAGAGGCATTCACACATAGCCCCCATCCTAAAGGCAGTTATAACTTCTTCAAAGATTTTCTTTTGTCTACTAATCAACAGTAGCATCCTCGTAACCTTTATACTTAGTTTGGATTAGCTCATTGTGCTATTAGAATTAAAAATCTTTAAAGCACAGCCAATTAAGAAGCATTTTCTTTAGAGTTTGATGGGAACTTAACTGTCATAAATTATGCTAAAGTATTTCTCCATTTCATTTTCCCTGCTTAGCTAATAAAAATAAGTGATTATTTTTTACATTGAGCTGAACCAAGCACATAATTCCCATTTTTCACCCAAAAAATTTCTAACTCATATATTGATCTTATTTAGCTTGAAACATCTTAACTGAAAAACCTTTGATCCTGGCAACTTCGAAGTGTACGTTTTTTTTTTCTTTATAGAAATCCTCAACTTCACAACTCCAATGTTCTGTTGGAGCACAAGGCCACTAATTTCTATCTTTACACTGTAGTTTCTCAGTTTTGTAATTATTCTTCTACAAAACAATGATTAATTTTAAATTCTAGTTCTTTCTAAGATGGAGACCAACCTTGAAACTTCTCCTCTAGTGACAAGATATCACCAGATTCCTTGACAGTTACACTTGGACTTAGCGAGTGCATTGATCCACGTTTTCCTATGACGCCAACTGTTATTTCCACCCATCTGTTGTTCCCTTTCCACCTAAGGCCACTGCCAGTGGCATTCTGAAATTTGGTTGTCACAATTATTTCATCTGTCTCTATGAAAGGTTCAAAGATTAAGTGCTCTGGAGGAGGGTTTGGCATCTCAATCATACCATGTGCCTGTACATTTAATAAAAAAGTTTAAGAGCTAATGTAATGCACTGGTGCTACTGGTATGTTATACTATGAATGGACAAAACAACATTTTCTATACATATTAAGGCAATGCCATTACATAGTCATTGGTACCATTTTTTAGCAAATGCATTTTTCCTTGTCTCTCTCATATACAGCATCAGAGTTATACTATTAATATTCACTCAACATTCCTCAACAAGCGAGATCTTGACGATTACATGATTTTATTACTTATGCATACCTTTGATAAGCTATTTGGAGGAATTCTTAGTAGACAGTCCTCCAGAGCTTTGACATATATTGCAAGGTCCTTGGAACAACTGTATGAAAATAGAATTAGCTAGTTGTAAAACATAATTCATTGAATCCTATGATAACCTACATAATTCATTGAATCCTATGATAACCTTTAATCACTGATATTATTCAAAAGAGATACTAACAAAGTAATAAATCTACCATAGTCTTGCAACCCCAGTTGAGCATCCATCTTTTGCTGGTTTGACACATAATGTTTGGCACTGCAGCTTCGAGGTGAGGTCATGCCATGTATCATTTAAGGACTTATTAAAGAGATCGGCTTTTTGCCTGACATCCTTGTTTATGGTAAGAACCCCCGAATTTTCAAACTTTTAAGATCAGGATATTAGAAAGCAAAGTCAGAGAAACATATCAGATTGTTGGAAAAACTAGACTTAGATTTCAATGGTTTTTCTTAAAGATGAAAAGAATTGTATCTGACAATTGATAATAATTATACCTATTAATTTTAAAATTGGTATAACTGTCATAAATATGTAATAGCCAATAACCCCTACACTAACATTAATAATAGTAGAAATTCTAAATTATAGTAATAAACTCTAATAATAGATAGAGGCACATCCTTGATACAATTGAGAAATTAATGTAAGGAGTGTTCTTTATCTTTCATAGAAAACAAATATTCAAGTTAGGGACACGTACATGTTTTAAAGCCACAGAAGTTGCAACTTTGTCCATACAAATCTTTGATGCCAATGCACTAGGACCTTAAACAAAAGATAAAAGAGAACAAAAGAAAATAAAAATTAAAAGAATAAATAAATAAATAAATAAACTTGATTAGTGGAAACCATTAAACCTAATAGTCTCACATATTAGGTGCACGTTATAAACAAACCTGAGTAGGGCACTCCTTCAGCATCCAACAAAGATTGAAGTGTACCATCTTCTCCAATACCTCCATGCACTATAACAAACAAGGAGTAAAACATTGTATAAACAACCAATCATAAGCTTGCATTCCATTAAAGTTTATCTATACATTTAAATTGTTAAACAACTGTTGGAAGAATATTCTTGCTGATAAAATAAAAAAAAAAACTGTTGGAAGAATATGCCATATTCTGGTCAGTATCACTATTAAACAAAGAGGAGTGTCAGAATTTGCTGTTGTTGCGATGGTGTTTGATAGTTATGAGTCTACTAGAGTATTAGTTAGTGCCATCAAATGTTAGATACAAAAAGGATTTGGATCATGGACTTAGGTTGCCTTTACCACACCTGTTCAATTCCTTTAAGACTTTAGAACTGAAAAAAAGGAGGTATAGTTCTTCTTGGGAACAATAAAGGCTATAAGATGCAAAGCTTTTATAGTTTGTTGGAAAGTCAATTTGCAATTAATGATAGTTTTATGTACTATTGAGGCTTATAGAAAGGGTGAAGGAAACTTCGTGGTTGAAGGGGATGATAGGAGAGTTGGGTATTATAAGAGACTCTGTGACTATTCATTGTGATAGTCAAAGTATTATACATCTAGTTGATCATCAAATATATCAAGAGAGAACCAAACACATTGATGTTAGACTGTACTTCTTAGAAACATTGTTGAGTATTGGGAGGTCAGGATTGTGAAGGTAACTTCGGAGGAGAATCTTGCATATGTGTTTACAAATTATTTTCCAAGATTGAGGCTCAAACATTGTTTTGAGTGGATTAATTTTTTGTTTGAGGATGATGGAAGGTGATGCGAGAGCTCTTCCACAATTTGGAATCAAGGTAAAGAATTGTGATGTATTAACTCTAAATCGTGATCATCTTATGAAGAGCATAGAAGACTGTGTACTAGAGTGCTTCTAGTAGTATTAAGATTAGGTACACTGTCTACCTTTTGTAATCCCATAAATGATGTTTGTTTTAATGGTTTTAACAATTTTCTGTAATCCTTGTTCTATTTATAGAGATATGTTATACTTTTTGTAGTACGTTTTGTGATATGTGTCATCTATGTCTAGAAAAGTCTATTATAATATAGTTTTTTTTTTTCATTCTTGTTCTTGCCTTCTCTTGTGATTGTTGTGTGAACCCAATAGGGTACGAAAGCAAGTTAATTTATAGAATCTCTTCCCCATCTCAATCAAGCATAATGTCAAATTACAAGGGACTTGTAGTTCACTTTAGAATAGGTTACCATTTATTGGCTTTACTATAGTCATATCTAACAAAAAATTTCCCAATATCCTTTTTGTGGTTCTACCTCAAGAAATGTAACTTTTGATTATCTTGAAGTGTTATCAAAATGATGTCTGTCAAGATGAAGCATGAAGCACACCGAATGTTGATATTGCAGCTAACTATTCATCTTCAATAATATATAAATAGTGAATATGAAATTATATTGTTAGAAATTGACATAGGTTAGTGGGTCAACTAAGAACAGAACAAATAGATAATGGGCCAAGATACAAGTTTGGAAAAGTGTTCAAGCCAGATGCTAGAGATGTTTGGCTGAAAGGGGAGGGGAAGAAGCATGTGGTTAAGGATGTGGTTAGTTAGACATGTAAGAAAGAGAGGGGAGGTAAGCTAGAATTCAGTCAGAGAGAGTAGGAGTACTTTTGTGAACAAAGGAATGTTCCTTGTGACAGAGGAGTTCCTCGACGAAAAGCATAGGCATGGCGTAGAATTTCAACAATTATTTAGCGTTCCATTTTTCAAAATTCATATTAATATTGCTTTTGTGAGTGAAAGTGAGACAGTACCATTACTAACAAATAAAATTGAAGTTAAAATTTAACAAATAGAAAACACTTTTTGCTCAATACCTGCAATAAAAACTGTTGCCTGGACTTCCTTGGCTAGCTTGATCCACTGCCTTAAAGAAAATTTCATTGGCAGTTCATCAGCAATATCAAACTCTGTAAACCAATTGTGATCCTTCAAACCCTGCATAAGCTCATTCATTACTTTCTTCCGTAGGTTAGATGTTATGGCAGCTCGTTCTGGCTCAATTGCTTCCATGCATGCATCCAGTACCTCCTCAGTAGTATGTCGTAGCACAAGAGAATAACTATACACAAATAATTACTATAGAATTATTTCATTAAACTATATTACTAAGAGTTCACGTGCATAAATGACAATCAACACAAGTATTATAGTAATCGTGGATTGAGTGCCTATGTCAAGCTACTTAGACAGATTGTTGGTTCTAAACTGGAATGTACCAGTAATTGGATACATTTCTAGATTGCAATTGCTAAATTTATAACCCTAATGAAAAAAATATAATTTTACTTTCTGAAGCATAATATTGTCTAAGAGAAAGTATGAACCCAAATAAAATTTCTAAAGGAAAACCCGAAGCCTGTAATAAGTTCAGGATAGAAGATTTCAAGCCGAATATAACATCCTGTTAAGGACCAACTCTCTGAAAAGATAAGCTGTTAGATGGAGGTCCAACAATGGTTTTTGGTTTTTGGAATACTTCCTTGTTCAAGATTTCCTTGGGCTTCACAATAGTCAAATTGTACTTTTCTCAGTGATGAAGTTTAATTTAATTGTAGAAGAAAAGATCAAATTTCACCATTTGGTCACTGGGTCTTTGATATCATGCTAGAGTCCAACTTTAGAAATTGGTTTTAAAATCTAAAGCACTTTTACAAAACCAGCTTATAAAATGATCATGTTTCAAGTCTATATGCTCTATTTAAGTCATCTCTCTAGTTGAAGTGAGACTAAACCACAACCACCTTTGAGGTTACACTTGAGAGACAACTCTCGACAAGGTCGCAACTAAGGCAGAATAGGATGACTACAATAAGCGGCATTTAACACCAACTCTCCTGAAAGCATAAGCTAACAGGTGGAACCCTAGGAATAGTTTTATATCCGTCTAACAACTGTAAAATAAAGTTGTTCTCATATGCATATCCAAAAACCAAGGAAAATCTTGAGGTAGAGAAACAATACTTACGGTAATGACCAAACTGTTCTATTCATTACGTCATCAGCCTTCTTTCCCACATCAGCACTAGTTGAAAACTCTCTTACTGGGGAAAGCAAACATGGAGTGACCTCAAGCTGCGTGAACAATTATTTTAGTCTCTGATGACATATCATAAAGTACAATGTTAGTCTTTTCAGATAGCAAATTCCATAAGTTTACAGAATGCCATAAGACCTATATTATCTTGAAAATTAAATATTATCTGCTAAAAGATAAACTAAAATATCACATCCGTGAAAGATCCTATATTCTAAAATTACCCCTACTCCACTTCAAAAGATGAAGAGAACCTGGCTAAGTGTGTTATATTTGTTACATCACATTGCATGAAGATTCTGAATGTATGGAAATATGCAATAGCTCAAACAAACAAAGGAAAAGTGTCAAATTAATGCTTATACGTTTCTCTCAGAAAATTGTAAGAACAAGAACATAAATATATTTAAAGGTGGACGCCAAACTTCTGCAGATGGGTTAACAAAGCATGTACAGTAACTGTAAGGTCTTCCTGATTGTGGACACTTACATCATGGAAGGCTCGCAAATTAAGCCAAACATTTGTACCACTCATAAGAGATACTTGTCGTTCTGATGTGTCACCTCCAAAAATGACAAAAACTTTTCGAGCTCCTTCATGGTGAGAAAATGAATTGTTAAGTTGTAAGGATTTTGACCTGCTTGGAAGTTGACCTGATATACCACTAACTGATGCAAGATTTGGAAATCGCAAGCAAGCATGATGAATAATGCTTCTGAGGATGTTTGTATGAGAAAACCCAACCTGAATAACATGTAACATTTTCAAGTAGCGAACGATAAGATTGTCCATGCATAAACAAGAAAAAGAAAAATAATCAATTTTATCATGTAGAAGTGATTTAACTGGTCAGTGCTGTGTTTGCACAACAACATGCTTTCAGTATGTGTAACAATAGATAGATCCGGTATAATCCCGTTAAAAGGAAATAGACAATTTGTTATGTCACTGAAACGCATAAGATTAAAACAACCACAACCACTTCCTTCCCACTAAGTCAGATCAGATACATGAATCACACAATGCCATTGGACTTGGTTAAAAACAATTCTCGAGGATAGTATTCCCCACAGATCCCTTGTACTAATTTTTTCCAATGTTCTTCTTGGTCTCCATCTACCTGTATTTATAGAGATAAAAACCTAGAAGTTACTCTCCTCACTAGTATTTCCAGTGACCTTCTTTCCACCCATGCAAACCATCTTAGCTAAATATTTTCATTCTTTTCCTTAACAGGTGTCATAATATCTCCGATCATATACAGTCGTTTTGTATTTTGTCATTTCTTTTGTGATCACACATCCGTCTCAACATATTCATTTTTACTCCTTGCACTTTTTTTTCTCTTATTGACAATTAAAGCCCAACATTCCCTATCATAAAGAATAATTGGTTGTATAGCAGTGTGATAGAACTTCCTTTTGAACTTGTTAGGTACTTCACTGACCTATAACCCCTAATGCCTTTCTTTATATAACACAGTGAGATTAAATGGTCAATTTAAAAGATAAATAAAAATGGCACACATATAAATACAGACCAATTACAGACACATAATTATGACATAAATACTTTTGGAAAATATAGGGAACTGTGGATATAGAATATAAGAAATGTGATGCAGACACGTCCAGAAGTACCTTAGAAGCTTGCTGAAATAGAAAACTGGTTTGTTCCATACCACTGATCTGAAACATGCATCGATTTTAACATTCAGCAAACTAGTAAAAAATCAAAATTAGTAGTAAAACTGCTAAAGATATCCATATTATTCCCATGGAAGGGAGTCATCTTACCAGGTTAATGTCAGTGAATACTATGGAACCTGATTCAGTCCTTCCAAAGTCGCTTTCTGAAGATAATGATAACTTGGAACCTGGATTTGGCAAAAACCATCCATCAATTCGAGCAAAGTCTTGCAGGCAAAGATGTTGAAATAACAGAGATGCTCCTTTGCGAATATTTTCAATTACTTCCAAAGGAAACCGCGGTGGAGTGTGATAAGCAACCTGCAAATAATATATGCTTCATCTGATTAAGAAAACAGTAGCCAGCATTGGCTGAAATGAAATACTATATTAACTGAAGGTAAAAAAAAAGGGTCACTTGGTGCACTATTTTTAAGCTCAGAAAGCACGTGCCATATATCTTGAGTGCATATAAACACATTCACACGACTACTGACCTGTTGGGTTGGAAGGTACTTCCTGCGGTAATTAAATATTGCATCATTCTCTTTCACATCATTTGCCCCACGAAATTGAAGCTCCACCTGTGCATCTAAATGTTACTCCGGAATTTAAAAAATTTATTAGGCAATAGCCAACTTAATTGCCTCGTACAAATTGCTTGAGTAATTTCACAGACATTGGCAACCACAGAATGATTAATCTATAAATACAAGCAATCCCAACTATTATCACTGAATTTTCTCTCATGAGTCATGTCCAAATTATGGCCTTGAAATGTATCCCATAATACATTATATTTTCTCGAGTTTAAAATTCCTTTCACTTTCTTCTTCATTTTATACTTTTGAAAAGAGAATTTCAGTCGGGTCTAGTTTGATTCAATGGAATCCTTTGGTGGAATGAGAAGGAAAGCAGTGGAATAATCATTATCTTTAACATGTCTCATTCAGTATAAAAAAATAATAATCATTCCATTCCAAACCAACATTAGGTAACTGGTACATTAAATTAGATAATACAAAAATATATTGTTGATTGGGAAAACTAACATTCAGTAGGGAGGGCGGTTGTGGCAGAAGTCAAGACAAGGTGGTAGCATAGTACATATTATCAGTTTCAGAAAAGACAATATATAAAGGGAATTTAATTTAGATCAATCCAATGTTGTAGATCTCACATTGACTAAAAGTATGACTAATTTATACTATAAGGATAGACAAACCTCACTTTATAAAGTTGGTTTTATAAGAATGAATTAGATTTAAACTCACTTCCTAATATGGTATTATAACTTACCTTAAAAAGTTAAGACGAATTTACAGTATATATATAGGACACTCCTCATCTTATAATCTTATAAGCTTATTTTAGAGTTTTTCAAAGAGTTTTAGTGCGATGAATAGAAGGAACTGATACTTTCTGCTGTCTTATTTTAGATACAGAATCCCCTGCAAACTGATGTTAACACGTGCAAATATTACAGAATTGCAGTGAATGAGCAAGAAATGTCAAGGGAGAAAAGACAAAACATACCTCAGTTGGGAGTAGTACAACAGGAAAGCAATCAGAACCAGACCCTACATCAAGGACAATGGCTGTAAACTCACTCCCTCCTTCAAGAAATATTTCTATTAGCACTTTATCGTCAATTCCCTATCACATTCAAAATCAATTATCAATTCCAAAAGTTAACTCATAAAGCAACTTACACTGACATTAATTGAAGTTTCATCAAATTTCTCCTAATCCCCCTCCCTTTTGACACTGATATTAATCCCCCTTAATTATATTCCACTAACACGCCCCCTATACATTACACAAACACCCCTGGTTACTCAATAAACAAATTAATCCATGTAACCGTACAAGGGGATTGCTGTAAATGTTAAAAAAGTAGAGTTAGGTGAAATCTTAAGAGATTTTAGCGTAATTTGCTCTAACATATATCATAAGAGATGTCCAGCTTGTTACACAGATATATTTTCTCAATAGACACGTTCAAGAAAAGAAAATAAGAAGGTGAAATGAAGTAAACGTTCTTAATTATGTTAAAATTAACTTAACCCTTCAACTTTTACAGAACCTTTTAGCTAACTTCTCCATAAATGAAAATGCTTAAATTGATTTTATCTTATGAAGGAAGTTCATTCATTTTACAATTATTTTTCTTCTTCTTCTTCTTTTTCTTCTTCTTATTATTATTATTATTATTTTTATTTTTATTTTTATTACATAAGTACTTAAGCTTATTAAAACAGCGCCTTAATATAGTTCTAGTCAAAATGTATTCCTCCTCAGTTCTTGATTTTTCTTCGTAGTGATATATAATTGAATCTGGATCTTAAATAAAAGTCATCACATATAAAAGTGTATGCTTGCATTCAAGTTTAAAATGTATTGGAAATACCTCAGACATAATTTCGTTGGCTCTTAAAAGAGAATCATCAACACCATAAGCAACTCTAACACCAATGCTTGACCCTCCTCTTGTTGGTTTTACCTAAAGCATCAAATTTACAACATCAACAAGCATAAAATAACTCCCTCGCAATGAATTAACAATGAACCTATAATGACAGAACTAAAATCAAATGGCTTACCACAACTTTCCCCAAGTCAGGGTCCAGCTGGTGCTTTTTAAACCATTCTGATACTTCTGATTTGTTTGTTTCATACCCCTAATTGACATCATATTATAAAATAGTGTGTAAATAAGAAAAGTTGGATGAATAGATTTTAAAGACAGAAAAGAAAACACTTTCAAAAGCAATTAAACATGGACGAAATCTAATACAATAAAAATATAGTTGAACATTAATTATGAAGCATCCAATTATCTAACATTTAAAAACATCCAATTATCAGACTTCTGTGACACATAATTAATTATCATTACAAGGTGAAACAATAGCCTGTTTAAAACACAGTTTATAATACCTGAACTAAGAAACTGGGTACTGTTATGAATCCCTGCTTCCGGAGCTCCAGTGAGGCTTTATGCTGACAATTAATTTTAAGGGGACAAATGAATCAGAGGAACAGTAAAAGTCAAACTAGTAAATAACAAAAGATTACAAGAGAGGAAAAGGTTTGAAAATATAAATCTTAGATCACAAATGCATTCCAGTTATGATAAACAGAAAAAAAAAAACATGTTGGAGAAGAAACATAACAAAATACATATGTCCTATACCTTGTCAAATGCTTGGCCGCACTCCTTTGATCCCGTGCCAACAAATGGAACATTATATCTTTCCAGCAATTCCTATTAATGTTTGACACAGAAATATCATTGATAAATACACAAGCTCATTACAACCTAGAAGAATTCCAAATATATATGTGTATATATACTGCACCTGAATGCCACCATCTTCACCAAATTTACCATGTATGACTGGAAATACTATGTCCACAGCTGTAGCTAGATGCTTTGCTAAGTCAGACAAACTCTGGAAACTTTGGGCAAGGCTGCAAATTGAAGAAGTGGCCATCTTTAATCTCAAATTTTAAATGTAAATTATTTCATACAACAGTTTACGAGTATTTGATCCATACTTTGTAGGGGATATTAAGAAGGAATTATTAGTAAAAATATTTATATTTTAGGAACATTTAACCACACGTGTGTGTGGTTAATTATTCCTATATTAGAGAAACTGTGACCAGAACTATTGTAATTTTCCTTAAGTTGAAAATGTACACTAACCTTTCGAGTTTAAAATCAAAATCAGCGGGTGTGTTGGAATATACCTGGGAAATAATATAGAAAGTAGAAGAATGAATGGCTTGAATGGGACAGACCAGACATAACCAAACCAAAAGAGAGATCATGGAGATTTAAAGTCAGAGGTGATGATCACTAAATAGACATTTCACTTATTTGTGTTAACTGGGATTAACCAGGAATTATATACTATTAAACTTAATGAAAGTTGTAAGGAAGGATTGAGTAGACTGTAGACCAAAGGAGAACCTAATTCAACTATTATTTTGCCCCCATATTGTTGTAGAAACTGTGACTTGTCTAGCCTTGATTTGGTTCAAATTTTCTACTATCTAATTCATCATATCATATGAGTTTAGCCTTATTCGTATCAGAATTGTTCTTAATATATACCAATCAGCGTAAGAAAAGCTATAGTTTGACAGACAGAGAGCTCATGGAGCATATTTTGAGAAACATGTATCGTACTAACCTGAGCTGAGGAAATTGCATACGCATTGAGATTGCAGTCAATATAAAAGCAACTAACGTGTAAATTGTCCCCCTGTCATACAACAGGAAAAGAAATGAGTTTCATATATATGAAAGAAATAAGATACTAAAACAGAAAAAAAAAACACCTTCAGCTGCTTTCCAAATTAGCACATACTGTTACAACTCACCACGACTAAAACAAGCCAAAATAATAAAATGAAAACTCGAGAAATTTCTCTCACAATTTCAGTATAGTACTATAACTATAACTTCGAAGTAAACTGAAGAAAGAGCAATCACAGGAACCAGCTGCATTAGTCTCTGATTCAATAGACCGGAAGAAACACATGGTAGGACAACAAACATCTAAATGAAGAGCATAATTAACTTGTAAGAGTTCGAGTTTTAAATTTTAATAATCCAAGGCTTAACATTAATAATAATAAAATAATTATGATGAAAAAGGTCATGTTTCAAAAATCCGTCCGCACCTCACATACAATTTCAACGTCTCTCAATGACCACGATAATTGACGTTTTCATATTTAAGGTGATTTCTCTTGAGTTAACACCTAGTACAATGCTTGGCTTTTGTAATATTACTTCAACAATATCAATACTTATATGATGATTAAGTTTTTATAAGTAATTAATTTTTTAAGAGTAATAACTAAGGTCGATATCCAATGAACTTGGGTCCAGTGAGCCAATTATTGCATTAATGTTTGATGCGAATCTTAACCTCACTTAAATTTATCGTCTCTCTCGGAGGAAGTATTTTCTGATAATCGAATTAGTCCTCTGATAATCGAAAAACGCTTAAACGAAAATTTAGCTGTAACAGAATCCGAAGAATCTGTACCTGCAAGTGATCAAGGAGTGATCGAGCAGAATTGAGGGAAATCCCACGCTCAGCGGAAGGACCACCGCATATGAGACCAACCTTCAACACTCTCCCCTTCTCCTTCGCCTTCTCCATTACTCCGCCACCAACAACGGCCACCTCGTGGTTGGAGCGGAAGAGGTTGATAGAGTTAGCAAGCGAGGCGGAGAGCGAGCGAGAGAGGGAGAGCGTGCGGCGGCGGAGAAGTGAAGGGATATTAGAGAATAAAGAGTGAAGTGAGTGTGAATTTGTGTTGAACTCCACATTTTATGCTATAATGCAAACCCAACACCAGAGTAGTTTTTGCATGTTTCAAGTGCCGACTCGCCGGCAACTCACAAATTTTACTTTTTAAAAACAAACTCTAACATAAACATCAAATTCTTATGTACTCATCATATTATTTTCTATCGTAATAAATAAATGAAGTTAAATATATTTTTCATTTGTATACACATTTAAATATTTATAATATAAAAAAAAATTCTTTTATATAAAATGATTGTTAATTTTTTTTAAATTATTATTATTTTAATAATTTAAACTATTTCAATTATTTACATATTACAAACATCTCATTCATTAACTAACATATTTAATCTAAATAATTTTGTTAAATTCAGCTAAATCAAAGTTTCTTATAAATATATTTTTTAATACATTGGTAAAAAAGGGATTAATTAACGTATTTTTTATTAAAATTATTTTTTAAATAACCCACCTAGTTCTGTTTCAACCTAAAACTCTTGTGAGGGAATCTATAATATTTAAAACGGGGAGATACGATAAGATAAGGGATGAGGATATTGAAGCAAATTTAATAATAAAAATAAATATATATTTAACGATTCTTATAAACTTGTTTGTTTTATTGTTTGTTACTTATGTTTATGGAGGAGACCCATGTTTCAGATAAAAAACAAGTATGGTCCAGATTTGATTTGATGTGGCACGCATGACTTTCTTTTTATCTATATTTTTTATTTTGAAATTGTGTTTTTTTGAAATTTTTTAAAATTTGTTCATTTGTATAAAAATTACTTAAAATTACATTATTTCAGTTCAAATACCCAAGATAAACTCTATAAAACAACTATTTTTATATTTATAACTTTCACCTTTATTTTAGGAACTTCTACAAATATCATTGCTTTTGGAAAACACCCCTCTCAAAAAATTTAGTTCTTCAAATCGAATTGAATTTCAAATTTAGTCATAAATACATTTAGCTTCACTCTTTCTCATATTTAATAGTGTTATTTTCTTTTTAGTTACATTTCTAAATTAATTATAATGTTACGTATCAGTCAATTTCTGTAATCAATGTTTTTAATCGAAAGGAATTTTTTTACAATTTTAAAAGATGAACATCAAGATTATTTTTATCTATTATTGGACTCGTCCATTATCTCGTTAAAATTTATCTTTTTAAAAAAAATATTATTATTATTTATTGTTTTTTTGTTTTTATTATACCTTATGAGTATATAGATTTTTCTGTATGAGATGTTTTACCAGATTATGATTCTAAAAGCTACGTACAATAAAGACAGGGTTCAGAAACGTACTACACAATCTAATCATGAATAAGTGTAATATATACATAAAACAGAAATGGCTCAGCACTTTGTTATTCTCTTTTGTTATCTTTGTTGATTTGACAGAAGACTGAACATGTCAATAACACGTCATTTGTGAACTTATTCATAACAAACCTGTGGTGACAAGTAGCAGAAGACCAAAATATGCATATATAAACTATAGATCAGTGACATCTTCTTTCGTCATTTTGCCAAATGCAAATTATTGAACTTATAATATGACAGTGATGAAGTTGTTGCCGTCTTCTGCGTCTAATGGAATCTCGTAAATGATCGAAAAAAGACACCAATTAATTATTCCGAGTTAGGTTTACAACGAAAATAATAATTTTGAGATAGGAGCAAAATGATTCATAGACCACTAAATCACAACAAAAGAAATAGTTCATAAAAAGCTGCTTCTTCCTCCAAAAATATATTTATGTAAAAAAGTTAAAATATTTAAAGGTTTAATTATCGAAACACGTTTTTTCTTATATTGAGATCATGTAGTCGTGAATTACATTTTGAAATTAATTGAAATATTTGTGTAAGAATTCAGAATTTGTTTCTTGGTTTACTAAAACGTTTTAAATTATTTAGTTCTTAATGTAAATTTATATTTTAAATTATGTAATTTGAAACATTTTGTTTAAAAAAATATATTTTGAACTATTCAAACATCGATTTGTGATTTAGGATTTTTTTTTAGATTGATAGAATCCGAAAATAACTAAAAAACACGTTTTAAATTATATAATTAAAAGTTTTTTTCAAATTTTGAAAATATTACATTATAAAATAAATAATTTAGAAATCCTTTCTAAATTTGAAAATAGCTTCCATTCCATATTTAACTAAAACGGACTACATTATATTATTTATTTTATTTTATTTTTCTTATTTATGTATTCTCGTAATTATTATTATTTTGCTATTAAAAAGTTAAGATTTGAAAAAAAAAAAATCTGCCATTATCTATAATCGATTAAGAGCCCACAATCTATAATTGATTATAAAAGACTTTTAAACTCAATCATAATAACATACAACTTAATCAATCATATGGTATAACTCAATCATTGTGTTGTGCTTCACTTTCTCTCTTTTTCATATTTCTATTCATGGTTGTTTGAAAACGGTTTTTCTTTGTATTTCTTCTGGTCCAAATCCACTTCCCTTCCCTCTTTGTTTCCCTTTCATGCTCTTTCGTGGTATCCAAACTCAGCAAGTGATTTCCTGTCATTTTTTCTCAATCAATGTTACACAAATATTGTTTGATAGACAATCATTACATAAAGTTATTTTCTTCTGCAGTGGGTACTTTCATTTTAGCATTTATTGTTTCTCTTTTTCTTTTTCTCTTTTATTGTCTTAATCACCATTCACTACAATAGTGCTGATCAAAAAAAAAAAAAAGAACATTCACTACAATAGAATATACTTGGGACATAACAATACACTATCACTTGGTTTTGAGTTTGGCTAGTACTTTATATTTTCATTTTAGTCATCTTGTTTGTATCTTATGTGACATTCTCATTAAATTTTGTTCATTATTTTCTAACAGTGTCGTCTCTCACTTTCACTTCAATGCCATATTCCTCTTATCTCTTGCTAAAATACCAATGTATAGGCCATCTCTCATTCAGGTTAAATCATCCTCTTCCATCACTTTTTCATTCAAAGCATTCTTTACTCTCAACAAAAGGGTTGACTTCCAAGAATCCTGCATTGAAACGGTCAAGTCATATGCAACGTTAGAAACATATAGAATTAGATAGGTCTCTGGAGATTACTTTTAGCTATCTCTTAAAAGATTGAAAATTGTCCTTTCAATTAATAGATACAAACTAATTTGACAAGGGAATTAAATAACACACGTCGCTGTAACTTCAATTTTTTACATCTAAGATGATAGTACCGCTGCTACAATGCCCATTGCAAGATAGCAGATAGTGTGATAACCACTAATTTGAATTTTTCTTTAGTTTATAAAATGCATACTATATATAAATTTTCAAAAATGATAAAAATTACTCAAAATTATTAATAGTCATAATTAGCAATAAAAAGGCATCGATATCTTAACCATACAAGTAAATTACCAACAAAATTAAAATTCAAGTTTTCAAGATAGGAATTGTCAATCATCATTTTCTAAATCCAAGTCTTTGTATCCTTTTCACTATTATCATCTATAGATTTTAATTTTGGAAATTAAAATCCCAAAAGTAGCTTTACAAGAAGACATAAAGATAAGAATGCCAATAATGTACAATATACTTTATGCCATGTTGGTTGAAACAAACGAACAAATTCAGTGAAGACAAATATGCTAAAATAAATGTATGTACAGACAGATACAAAAAGAGGGGGTAGAAATGAAGGTGTTGTATTTAAGGCAATGGTAGCCTTGTGAAAAGAAAAGACAAGGATAAGTCAATTAAGGCTGGTTAGGTACATATAATGTGGAAACTTATCCTTCCTCCAGCTTAAAAAGAAATGGAAGATTGGGAGGACGGAAATACAAAGAAATGTCACACAAGATATAAGAAAATAATATATATGCTGTCAAAAAGATTAAAAAATTACAGCATTTAAGAACAATGGCAAATACAGTGGAGCAAACAACATCAATTTTAAATTGGGATCAATGTTTATGAGCTAAAATTAATGACATCTATATCAAGCATGGCAAAGTTTGACAAGGAGATCATCATTGCCTCTAAAATTAATCAATTCACATATCAAACAACGTAAACATTTTATCTTACTTTCCAGCAGTTAACACAAACGGATTTTGATTTTAATAAAATGCTGCAAACATTAAAAGAATTATATAACATTAAAGAGTAGTAATGTGACTGTTTTTCTTTGTCTTGGGACACAGAACTATAATACCAGTGGGGTTGTGCCATTAAACTCCTTGACTACTCTAGTAAACTTTTCAACATCTCCCTCGTAAATTGAAGCAGCCAAATCCTGAAATATGATAATTATTTTCAATCGATAAATGAAACAGTGACAAAAAGAATGAGAGCAAAGTAACAAGCCAAGCTAATAGCACTAAGAAAAGACCATTTTTGTAGGAATTTAAGGAAGACAAGGAGTTATTCCAAAAGACAAACAACATTGAAGCGCTGAGATTGATGGACAATTTAAGATGGTGTATATTAGAAAGAATAGAAGGGTGTGCAGGTAACTAGGGGAGTTAATTACTACTGTTGCACTTGTCATTGAGACTTAACCACTAATTGGACAAGCTGTTACCGTCAGTTAGTAGTGAGATTTCAACTCATAGGAGATAGAACCAGTCATTGAGAATTTAAAGACAAAGGTAAAGGACAGAAGGAAGGTCAAATTTCAAGAGTGTAGACTCCTCTTTGTACACTTAATTTTTCTTCTTCCGTTTTAGATTTGCAATCTCCCATCCAGATCTTGATAATATACACAATAAAAAATATCCCTATTCTTTCTATTATTCGACTTCATCTGAATATGATCCAGTTCCATCAAAATTCCACCACTTACAGCCAAAAATTTGTATTCACGGGTTCTGGAGAATGTGGGATCCAAGTCCTATGTGATAAAAGGAAAGTATGTTAGAAGTTTAAGTATAAAGCATTCACCAATACGTAAAAGAAACTCTAGAAAAGAACCTGATAACGCTCCAAAGAGTTGGAAATTGCAACAAAATCCCCTTTAACAACATGACAAAGGCCAGAATTAAGAAGATGTCCTCTAACTCCATATTTCAACATGTTGCTATTCAGTGACTGTCGAGCAATATCTTCATAAATCTTAATTGCCTTCTGATATCTGGTAAACATCAAGTAGATCAATATACCCCAAGTTTTAATGTTTGCAATTCACTTCATCTCTAATCAGTTTGAGTAGATGAACATTAGATGGTATGCATATCCCATGCTATTAATTGATAGCTCCAACCATTTCAAGAATAGAACAGAAGTTACATGCAATTTCAAGAGATATGCAGGTAAATGAAAGTTAAACACACTTACTGTTGAAGCTGGGCAAAATATTCTGCAACTTTAAGCTTGCACTGGATCACAGAGGTTGCTGCATCCCCAATTTCAAAAAGTTCAGCAGCCCTCTCATAATGCAATCTAGCATTCTCTACGTCTGGTTTGAGCTCATATAAATTGCCAATTTCCTAAATCCAGAAATACAAATTCAACTCTGAAAATAACTTTATTTTCAAACAATTTAAACTCCCTACAAGAACCCCAAAGAAGGAAAGAACCGCATGGACATGAACTTGAACATGAAAAAGGTCGTCAACAGAATTGGGGAGACAGTACGGGAAGGCACATGCCAAAACAGACTTGCCCAAGTCTTGCTTGTCCCTACACTCGGTGAATGTGTATACTCAACAACAAAAGGTACCTTTGAATACTTAGCAGCCAGGATGTGCCTACCCATCTCTTCGAAGATCGTCACTGCTTTATTTAAGTAGCAAATAGCTCCTTAAATCCCAAAACAGAAGCCAAAAAGGTTAGCTAAAGGGCCTGTTTCATTCTTTTTCAACTTCTGGTTTAACAGCAATTTTGTAGTACAATTTCACATACTCATCAATCAATATCAATTACATATTCTATCAAGTTTCACAAAGTATTTCCAAACAAGCGCTTTAAACTAAACAGAAACAGTAAGAAATCTTTCTTGTCTTCCTTTTTTTTATCTTGTTCAACATCTCTGAGTTCTGCACGTGTGTGCCTTACACCACTCTGCACCAACTGTATAACTACCATTTGTTTAGATTTAAAAAAAATTCAAAAAATAGATTTAAAAACAGCTTATGCTACTGAAATGCATCTTCACTGCCCTGGGAATGCCAAAACACCAACGAAACTGGATTGTATACAGTCTACGCATTCACCCAGTCAATACATTATAACTATCAATAAAAATTGAATAGCTGAAATCTCAAATGCGTCTTTAAGGTCCAATTTACCAAGATAAAATATGAGTAATCCCATCTTAATTAGATGGTTCCAAGTTATTGACTATGTGAATGCGTGAAAGAAAAAAGAAAGTTTAATTACTCTGCCAGCATACTCACACAATCTTTACATTTTACTCCTTACCCTCGAAACCTACCCTTTTAGTTCTTACACTACTCATGCACACTTTGTAACTTGTTTCCATCCTTACATATACACTTTTCTTATTCCATTCTAGTCCCCACAATTTCCTACGACAACGACAAAAACGGTACTTTTTAGGTGCAAGAAGAACTAAAAAAAATAGAGAGATTATGTACATGGAGCAAATGAGTAATTAAACAAAAGTTCGATAGGGAATCCCGGGAAGGACGTCGAAGAGCACCTGCTAATGAAGTTTTCTGGTAGCAATGAGCAGCACCGATATAAGCATTTGCAGCATCATGCTTGTTACCTAACTGCACTACTCATAATTGGAAAAAAGGGGCATCATATTATATGATATATATATAGTAACAAATGAAGCCAATGCACAAAACTGGGTTTCTAAAGTGTGAAAAGGATGATGGTGAGAACAGAACCTTCATGTGACATTTAGACGATTTTACGAAGAGTGAGCCCGCCTTGTCCCCTGAAGGAACAAAGAAACAGTTAAAAGTGTGAGCAAAACATGAAAAAGAAGAAAACTTTTGGGAAGAGATTGTGTGAGACATGATTTGGCGAGTTTGAAGGAAGTAGCGGATTTGTGGAACAACAGAGCGGCGTCTTCGAAGTTGGAACCGAACAAGGGGCAACAAGCGTGGAGCTTGTTCTCCGCTTTCTTGGCGAGTTCCTGTCCCTTCGCTTTGTGATCGTCCATTGTTGCTTTCACTCACTGCGCCACGCGATGAAGCAAGCGTTTTGCCAACACAAAGGGGTCGTCACAGACGCTGTTGCGTAAAAACGACGTCGCGTAATGCAATTGGTTATGCATCCTTTTTCTGCTCCTTTGCTTGTTAGTTCGTTTTAGTTTTGGTTAATTAATCGGTATTTTAATTCGTTTAAAAAAGTTTGTTCTAAAAAAAATTAGCAACAATGTCTCAAAAAAAATATTTTTTAATTTTTTTTTTTTGAAAATTATCATAAAAGATCTCACAAAATCGATTTTCATTCTCTATACACAGTGAAAAATCGATTTTTATTCTCGATTTTTATTCTCTATACTATGTACGAAATTGATTTTATCTTTTTCATAATATTTTTTCTGCATTAAATCCTTACATAGTAAAAAACTAAGATGATATAAACATTTTAGAACAAATAACAATTTACATACGATGGCAAAGCGGGGCGAACTGTGCGGGTCGGCCCGCGACCCGTTGGTAAAAAATGCGGGGCGGGCTGTGTGGACCGGCCTGCGGCCCGCTGGTAAAAAACACGGGGCGGGCTGGCCCGCTAACCCGCAAAAAAAGAAATGGATGAAAGTTTTTCTAAAGCGACATCCAATGTTATTGAAATGAAATAATATCAATAATGTTTTTGAATTAATGTTTATGTTTATGTTTAATGTTTTGGAATTAGGTATTTTTAATGTTTTGGAAGTGGAAGAATAGTGATATTTGATATTTATCTTAATGTTTAATGTTTTGATGTTTGAAAAGGAAGAAAAAAAATTAGGTTTGATAGTAACAAATATTTTAATTTGACAATTTTTTAAGAACAAAATGTAAAAAAAAAAAAATGCGGACTAGCCTGCAAACCCACGGACCAGCTCTTATGCGGGACGAGTCGGAAATTCTAGCCCGAATAACTTTGCGGGGCGGGCCAACCCTCCCCGCATTTTTGAGGGCCAAACGCGGGACGGGCGGGCCCGCTTTGCCACTCCTAAATTTACATATAATTCTCTCAAATTCGCATATTTATGGGTAGATGACAATTTGTTACTTATCGGTATAATTTTATTACAAAAGACAGTCTAAAAACAGTGGAAATAATGATAAAAGGAGCAATTAGTTGCTATTAACACACTATATATTAATACCAAGGAATAGTTTGGGGTTTGAGTGGAATGGTTAGAAATGGAGTGAGTGACATGAAAGCTATGATTGGGATTGGGAAGCCTAGATGTGATGGTAGAGGAAACAGGAAAATGAGTGTAAGTGCACTAGAATAAAGTGAAACATAATAATGGTTACACAATTGCATTCATGGCATACCTAGGATTCCCAACCATTTTGGACTTGGAAAATTTAGAACTAAACAACTAATCATTCATCAAGAATTTCATTCCTAGAGTACTACACTATATTTGGTAAAGATGAAAGAAATAACTATTATGAAAATACTTAGGTAAAAGTGGAAAAAAATAGGAAATAAAATATATTTGACTAAAGAGAAGAGATGGGAAGAAAAAAAAATAGAAATAGATGTTACGAAAGTGGACTTTAAACCTAACTCAACCCCATAAAATCGACTCGATAAGGTGAGGTTTGCACCCATTTATATATTATGAAATGTCCTTATCTCTAGTCGATGTGGGATCTCCAACACACACCCCTCATAAGCCCAACAAACACTCGCTAGGATAGGCTCAAAATGGTTCTGATACCATATTACGAAGTGGACTTTAAGCCTAACTCAACCCCATAAAACCGGCTCAAAGGTTTGCACCCACTTATATATTATGAAATGTCCTTATGTTAAGCTTAAAGTCCACTTCGTAATAATAGATTAGAAGTAAAATATTAAGTCCACTATGTTTTAAAATCATTCCTTTAATATGCCACATTTACCAAACACTTATCTTATTTTCATTCCACTCATCCTTTTTTTATCCCAAAACCAAACAAACATTCTATGATTTTTCACAAGGAATTTTATTCAATGACACGTTTATTTGTTCACTTTAAAAAAAATAAAAAATTATACATATCTTAAACTTCTTATTCATGATTTTTTTTTCATTCTACCATATCTAGTATTTACCTCTTTTTTTTTTCCTTTTTTTCTTAATTGTAGATGTCATTATAATAAGTTTAACATATATATATCTTATATGATCATTGCATTAGAGTATGCTAACATAACAATAAATTTAAGATATTGAATCACATAAATAAATAAAAATTTATATTGAAAGCAACTTGGTTAAAGATAAATATTTCATAATAATAAATAATTTTGGGTTGAAGTGTAAATAACAAGTAATTAAATAAAGTTTTATAATATATAGTATCTTAAAAATGATGTAGCATAGTGAAATCCATAAAAGATAAATTAAAAACCTCATGTGATGTAAATTCTTTTAATATAACATCATCAACTTTATATAATTAATTTTTAGTGGTTAATTTAACATGTTTTAATCTTGAATCATAATACATCTTAAATTACAAATGCTAATAAATCTCCCTCTAGATAAACTTTGATAAAAACATAATATAAAAAGAGAAGGTGAGATACTAATATATTTTTTTCTTTTATACTAGAGAGGATTTCAATCTAAATAATTAGGATGTTTCACAAAATCTTTCAGTTGGATGAATGAGATGTAAATTAAATGCTTTTTATCGGAAAATAAAATAAAATAAATGTGGTTCATTTAAGGGGTGGTTCAACCCTTGTACACAACACCAACAAGAGACACCCTAACACACAGGGCTACCAAAAGAGCAAGCTCCCCTCAAAGACACAAAAAAACACCCAACCAATCTAAACCCTTCATAAGTTTTTAATTGAATGCATACAAACCAGAGGTTCTTGGCACCAATTCGAGAAGGAGAAGTCCACAGAAGACAACTTTGATTTGATCTAAGACCAAACCTTTAATTGTGACAGAGAGAAAATTTCATAATAGTCAATCACTCTACCTTTAAAAATGTAATTATTCTTATGCCTTCAAATCTCGCTTATCTACGCAATCCAGATATTTCCCATGATGAGATTGACAAACATAGGTGCGTCGAGTAAAGTAAATTGCATAAAGTGTGAGATAGACGTAATCAAGTCTACAGAGCTCACTCCTAACCACGCATAACAGAGATTCCAAACTAGTCAGGTCACACTGCATCTGAAAAAAAAATGACTTGTGGACTCCCCGAGAACCCTACACAAGCAGCACAAGTTGCTCTCGACTACAACTCCACGCCTCTCCGGATTGACCTTAGAGGCAATCTTGTTTTCAATCACCCTCCAAGTTGTGACATGGGCCGAAGCCAAAGCCTTAATCTCCCAGAAGAAGTTGAACAACCGCAAATTTCCCCCCTTTGCCTCTACTCTCAAAATACCGTAGGTGGACTTGACTGAAAACACTTAACACTCACTTTCCTTCCAAACCCATTTATCCTTTGGCTCTATGTCTCCTCCTAAACAAGAAGACTCCTTCTCCAATTGAGCCACCAAGCCCAGACGTTATTGTCCTATACCCCACAATCAGATAGGGATGCCTCTTTGTTTGTAGCCAAGGAGAAAAGTCTCGAAAACCTACATTTCAAGGCGTCAGATCCCACCCAATTATCTTCCCAAAATAGAGTACTTCTCTCATTCCCTACCTCTCATTTAAAGCATTCTTCAAACTTATCTCTCCAGTCTTCTACCTTCCAGATTTCCTTCAAATCATTCCACCACAGAGAGAATTTGTTGTTAGAGACTCTTTACTCATTTAGGCTTCTTCACAAAGTTAAAATTGTAATTTTATAATTTCATCAATTCAAAATGTTTTATCCATCACACCCATCAAATTATTCATAAACTTTAAAAAAAAAAAATCTTCATTTACTTTCACTTTTTACTTTCTTTCTTTTAACCCAAACAACCTCAATTTACACTACTTTCTTTTCATTCCCATCCTTTTTCACTTCCTTAGATTCACCACTTGAAAGAAACAAAGCCTAAGTGTTAAAGTGTCTATTTTATTGGAATATTAACATTTATAGTTGCAAAACAAGTTGTTAAAAAAAACTTCTTTAACAATAAATCACAATTAAAGATGGTTGTCTATTAACAAGAAATCAATGTCATGCTTCATTAAATACGGAGACAATTTTTAGCAAGAAACTTTCTTAACATCTTTTTAATTATATACATCAGTTTTTGAAATTGAATTAAAAAAACACATGCTTAATACATCTTCCGACTACCACATATTTCATTTCAGTATTTGAAATCATTTGAAATGGCCTTAATGATTTTAAATAATGCAAAATTGTTCTTATTACATTTTTAAAAGCAATGCAAAATGAACTGTATATAATATGTTTCTATACCTTCAACCTTAATAAGGAAATAAGCTAAAAGGAATTATTTTACAATGTTTGAAGATTATGAAGGCTTTTTTATTTTCAATTGGTTTTAAATCACTTTATATATTTAAATCACTAGTACATAGATTTGTTTTGGTGAATAGCATATTCCAGTAGATGATTTTATTGGAATTAAAAATTTCCTAACGAGTTAACTCTCTTATTATTTCCCTATTTACAAAACTCAAACTACTTGTACAACAATGATGGTTAACTCAAAATCTTCCAAAATGAAGCATGAATACTTGAACCAACAAATTGAGTAGTTTACTAGCTTTCAACTGATAAGATTAATTGGATTTAAAGTAAACATATAAAAACAAAATGACCAAGTCATCATTTTAACCATTGGAAATAATTTAAAAATACCTTTAAGTAACTAAAAAAGTGACAAGTTATTAACTAGAATATTATTTTTCAAGAAAAACTAATTAAATTATTAATATTAAATTTTAGTTTTTACCTAAATATTTTTTCTCAATATAACGCATAATAATCATTAACAAAGTGATAATTGTTTATGCAAAAAACCCCGAAAACGAAATTAAATTAATAGTTTTAATTTTACTGACATGATTTAGTATCTATTTTAAAAATTAAAAATATACCCAAATAATAAAATACATCCGAATCATACATTACTATTTTTTGAAATTAGGTCTATTTTTTACACTTCATAAAATTATAAATATATCTATATCACTGAAAACAATTATTTAAAAATTTATAACAAAATGTTCTAAAATCAATAAATTAAAAATGATCTATGTTTTTTATATTTGAATTTATAATTAAATTAATTACAATTTTAGGTATATAATTTAAACCAACTAGTATTTGTGTGATTTTATTTTTGCCTTATTGGTTGTTTTGGATTCATTTCCTTACTATTTTTGTAATATTTTACATTTCAAAATAGTTTTCTAAAGAATTCCCACAATGAGAAAAAAAAAGTATCTATGAGATTTTCTTTCTTTTGTGTGTTTTTGTTTTTTTTTTTTGTTTTTTTTTTTTGATCAGCAATGTGTGTTGTTGTTAATTAGGTTTAATTATATTACATTACTTAATTAATTTGGTAGCTGTGAGTTAAAAAGAGGATCCAACAAAAGTGTGAGCCCAATATGAAAATGTGAAGCTGACAACTTGAATAGACATCCATGACTGATGACTATATATGCAAAGTTAGGCCACAATAGACTAACAAGAGAATTGGGCTGCTGCTATTCAAATTTTCCCCCTCAACAGTGTTCTTATTTTTAGATGTACTTTTCATTGAAAATTGTTGGAATTTAATGATTATATATTGTTGGTGTAACGTTTTCTTACATTGTTAATCAATAAAATTTCTGTGTATATATAAAATGTAAGATATAATATTGTTATTAAAATTAACGAAATTAATATATATGATAATTTATAATTAAGTAACAGTAGAAACCAATTTTATACTGTCAATCTTTAGTGTGTTTTATCTTATTATTATTATCATCATTTATATTTTTGTAGTTGTTAATAAAAATAATATTTTAGTTTTTTACACCAATTTCAACTTTTTTAGATCAAAATTGAATAAAACACAGTATTCGTAAAATATAATTAAATTTCATCTTATACAATCAAATTAACTTTCAAGGTTTTTGAAAATGAAAAGTTGCAAATGATGGTATTCATTATATTTAATTTATGCTTATTTCCAGTAAAAGTTATAAATTTTTACTTTTGATTCATATATATTCACAAAGAACTGTGTCTATCCAATCTTATACACACAAAATACTATGTAAGAAACATTATTATTTCTAAAAAAAAATACAAAAATAACGTGGTTACCAAAAGTATCGTAATAGAAATTAATTTTAGAGATAAAAGATAACTAGTTGTTATAGTGATTAAATTAGATATAATTTTATAAACTAAAAAAACTTTTGGTTTCTATATTAGTTTCTATTATTGTTAAATGATTTTTAAATTAGTAACTAATTAACTACCAAATTTAGAATCTAAATAATCGGTAGTTAAAACCTTGATAGCTAATTAAATATCAATTTAGAAACTATTTAATAGAAACTAATTTAGAAACCAAAATTTTATTTAGTCTCTAAAATATCTCTAATTTAGTCACTATAGCAACTAATTATTATTTTTTTCTAAAATTGATTTATATTTCATGATTTTATTGTAGTGGACAATATTTCATTCATCAGATAAATTATCTTCCTTTCATCAGAATCAAGAATCAAATATATCTTATCTTAGACACCTCTTATAGAATATGTGTGTTATATCAAAATAATTGTAAGATGATAACTAAGAGTTTGAAAGTAATTTGGTTAGTCGAATTAGGACCAGCATGGTGTGTGGGAAGTTTGATATTGAAGGGGAAAAATCCATGAAGGAAGAAACAAGTGATGGTTACTTTGAAGTTGGTTTTGGCCATGCACATGTGAAAAGTAGGACCATTCAACCACTATGTACTGATAGATATTACAGTCATAACATGAGATTGAGATGCTTGTTAAAGGCCTAACTTAGCGGGATCGGTCGTTGGTTACACAAACATGGTTTGGCCATTATTCTCTTTGGGTTGCAATCCAACTTTCCTCTTTCAATGAACTCACTTTTCTTCTCAAACCTCAATAAACATGTAATGTAGTTTAAGACCTTCCATCAATAAGTAATTTCAACAGAATGATTAAAACACAACTTTCATCACAATTCTGTGACAATAGTATCAAAACGTATTTGAATATCTGTTATTGAATTTATTAGATCATCTGTTATAAATTCTAAGAAAACCTAAATTCTAAGAGATATGATAATATAAATGATTCTCACCTGCAACTGATCACCATTGTAGTTATAGCCACATCAACCCTATTATTATATATAAATTTCTAAATTATGAAGGATCATGATGAAACTGTAATGCTGTACACTGTAATTTGAAACTATTAGATATACATGAATTTACCATTTGGTTGATCTTGATGGACATGGCAACATATTTTGGTGGGGTGCATTTTGGTAACCAGTCGCTTCTGTCTTTATGATATTTGAGAGA
Organism: Phaseolus vulgaris; assembly: GCF_000499845.2. Lineage (NCBI taxonomy): Eukaryota > Viridiplantae > Streptophyta > Magnoliopsida > Fabales > Fabaceae > Phaseolus > Phaseolus vulgaris. The sequence continues at coordinate 8,984,690 of NC_023752.2, read as the reverse complement.
AAACAACAAATTGATAATTGATAATGACCTTGCATATTTCTTCTTTTTTGTGTTTCTTTTGCTAAAAGTATGCTATTTGTTTCCCTGTGTTAACATATTCTAGAAGTTTGTAATATTATATATATATATATATATGTTTTTCATCATTCTTCTTGTACTTATAAGCCAAAATATTATTAAATTTGATTGTAGTTGTTGGGCATTAGGAACAATTAATTGAAGAAACATCATAGAGGTTCTTTGGCTTGGGAAGAAAATAGAAAAAATTGGGGAATTACTTCAATATTAACTTTTGAAAAATGTACTTTAGTGTATATTTGTTGTAAGTCTCCACTTCAACATATTTACTTGAGAGTTAAAGTATTTTTTTTTTTTTTTTTTACACCTATTTTCATCATACTAAAATAGAAGAGAGGAACGCATCGATGGAAGCTTGAAAAAATTTGATAGAAAATATTTGGTTTTGTAAGAATGTAAATTTTAATCATATTAAAATTTTTTCAATTGATTCTAATATTGAAAAGTATATTGTTGCCGGTTTTTGTTTGTTGCTCTTAGCCTTCTAGATAAGGGGCCTTGAACATTATGTATAAGGATTGGAGTACACATAAAATATTCCATTTTATTTTATTTATTTATTGTTGAGACATTTTTTTTTCAAGACACACTAATAAGTCTTGCATAAATTATATCCTTAACCATAGTATGTTGTTTTATTTGGATGTTTGAAACATGTAATATGTTTTATTTAGATGTTTGAAACATGTAAGAGTGTGTGGTTTTTACTCTTTTATTTTTTCTTTTATGATTCATATTTTTTTATTGTTTAAAAAAAATATAAAGTATATGTTAAATGAATTATTTAACTGAAACATGGGTAACACACATTATCTGAATTTTTTTTGACCCAAAAGGCACTATCTGAAAATTTTTTGCTTAAAAAATAAAAAATAAAAAATAAAAATCCTGCACTTGTTTTCTTTTTCTTCTTTTAATAATGAGAAATCTTATGATTTGATCCCAAAGTTCCACTTTCTTAAAATGAGTGTTGGATTCCATTATCACATAAGTTTAATTAGTGCAACAGAAATTAGCATTTCCTACATAACATGAAATGATTGAGATGCTGATTTTGGTTCCCTTGAATTCAAAGTATTCAGCAATTACGTGCTAGGTAGAACAACCTCATGTTTCCAAGTCCTAAGCAAAACTTTTGGTCAATCTCATGGAAACAACAAAATGCATGCCTCTAATTTACTCCATTGGAAAACACTTTCTTCCCTTTCAACGTTGAAAGCTATTGATTCAATTATGCAGTCATTAGTGTGATCATTCTCTTTAGACGAGTAAAATTTTCCGTATATGACAATTACTAAGTTAATCTATCTACTGCTACATGCTTTTCTGGGTTCACACTCAATTGCATATTTTGATTAAGTTCAGTAAAAGATATATACTTTGATTTACTCTGTCCTTATCTCATTACAAAAATTAAGCAAAATCATGTCTTCGAATAATCTTTTCTTGCTTTTTCCATTTGACTAGACAAGAATAGCAATCATGCTATTCACTAGGAAAATGCCTCTTGTCCCTACCTAAAACAATTTTGTTTAAATATCATTTTCTTATCATAAATCTAGAAGAAAAATGTGTTCAAATCTTATACTAACTTGCTGATATATAATCATAATTAATAATGCAATGTATATAACAGTCTGTATCTTAATAGTTTTATTTGTTGAATATATTCAATAAATTTTGAATGAAATAATTTATACAATATGACCAAAAAATGAAATCCTTATTACCTACTTAATTAAAACATTTTCTGAAGTGCTTGCGTTATGATGACGATATGATGGTGCCAGGTACTGAACCATAATTCTTTATTCTAAATTTTGGAAGAAAAGAAAAAGCTATATTGACAGCAGATGTAAATTATATGAATTTGGGTCAATTAGATATGCACGTTCCCAACTTTATTAAGCCTTATTATTATTAAAATGTTGCCAATAAAAAAGCAACCCTAAAGTTCCCCCAATCTGTTTACAGTGCAAACTGAAGTAAAACAAATGTTATTACTTATCCCTAAAGATCAATATAAAATGTCTTGTACGTATTAGTTAGTATTTAGAAAGGTTAAATACATATTTTTCGATTTTATATTTTTGTGTTAAATTGTTTTTTATTTTTTATATTTTTTTATTCATTGAGAATTATTGAGATGATTTTTTATTATATAATAAATAAATTTTTAATATAAACTGTATTATATCACTATAAAAAAATCATGAAATAAAAACTATTTTCTTAAAAAAATAATTAGTAAATTAGAAACTATTTTATCGACAAAAAAAATTTGGTTTTTAAATTAGTTTCTATTATTGTTAAATGATTAAATTGGTGTCTAATTAACAACTAAGGTTTTTGCTACCAATTATTTAGTCATCAACTAATTATTTTTTGTTTCTAAAAACTAATTTCTATTTTATGATTTTCTTGTAGTGTATATTAACGTTTTAATTTATATTGAAAATCTGTTTGTTAGGTAAAAAAATTAATAATAATTAATTTTAATATTTTTCTTATTACAAATCATAAAAATATAAAATTCAAAATAAAAACAAAAATTAATTTCACATAAAAATATTAAAAAAATAACGAAAAAATACATTTACCCCTTAACTTACAGTCACAAGAGGTGGTGTGTTTTCTCATATGGCAAATATTGAATTATGTCCCACTTAATTAAACTGGTTTTAATTATTCCTTTTGGGTCCATTATTTGACATTGTGGTTGCAAGTGACATGCCCATTTAACAGAGTCCAATGGCACCATACCTACTTTCTTTGTCCAACTCCCTATCTTGGTTAACACCACATAAGGCACTAATTTGATTGTTAATTAAACTATTTCTTTTAGAGTGTGATGTCAAGTGTAGCTTACAAAATTGACGTGTCTGAGATAATATATTTGTAAATCCTAAAAGGCCTTCCAAAATCTCACTCTCTTTTCATATATTCCTATACTTTTTTATATATACTATAACCTAATTCTTTTCATGCATACCTATTCTTTTATATTGCAATATATTTGGTTGATATTGTCTTCTACTACTCACATCATTATCAGTGTCCTAGTGGAGTGGAAAGCCAGGTCAATGGGCTGCATCCACATGTTGTTTATCAATACCATCCAGCCAAAAAGTTAGTCTCTTTTGTTGGATCTTCAAAGTGTTAAGTACATGGCAAATAACATAATGAATATGTTAGTCATAATTAATATGCAACAAGGTTTGGCCATACCATTGCAGTATCACACTCCATTCTCTATGGTTGCCCTTTCACTGTCAAATTTGCCAAATGTCAGACCATGGTTGGTTCCAGAAATCCAAAATGTGAGCTCAGACTCATGCAGGACCCAAAGGAATAAATTTTACGGAACCACTAATCTTTGTTTTCACACATAACATGTCTTGTTGGGAAAACACATGACCCACCAATGCCTTTTACACTTACCATGGCTCTTTATTCAAGCCAAAAAGAGTGCCACCATGTTAACACCTATGCATGCTTTGGAATAGCACAAACTTTTTCTAAATCAAACCATTTTCTAGAGCTCGCTAGTTACAATAAAAACAAATCTATAGGGGCCTAGGAATCCGAAAGCACATATATGTGTCTCTATTGTTTCTACATGCCTATTTTTTGACCCTTCTCTCTCTGCATTTTATCATAGGTTGCTACATAATAGGTATTGCTGGTTTCTGTTTGTTTCTAATAGACTAGGACTACCCTAAGTGACCATGAATTGCTAGCTATATCTTTGCCTAAGTTGATTTGAAAATTTAGGAATTTGGTCAATATATGTAAAGTTATTCTTAGAATTAACAAGGATATATATATATATATATATATATATATATATATATATATATCCTTAGATGTAACTACTAATCATCTATTTAAATTGATGTTAGGCATTATAGTAGAATGCTTTGGTTAAAAGATGAAAATGGAGAAGCGAGAAGGAAATGGAGTTTTGGGAAGGAGATGGGATTCACTCTCTTAAGAGAAGAAGAGGTTGTCTTAAACAGACTTCGCAGTTTGGAGAGTCGGGATTATAGGAGTGTTCAAAAGGAGAATAGTGTTTTAGATGATGAGTCTAATTAGCATGAACATAAGGGGGATATGAGGAAGTACGAAAAGATCTTACATAAGAGACTTGATTAGAAAATAGGAGGTTTGAATGGTTTGTGTACAGGAGACGAAGTGTGTAGAAATTGGTAAGGAAAATTGCTATTTTTTTGTGGGGCTCAAATGAAATTGAATGGGTGGAAAACGGGACAGTTAATAATGCAGGAGGAATTATTACTATGTGGAGAAGAAGTAGTTTTAATATGACGAGCTACAAGGAGTTGAGATACAAATTACGATAGTGAGTGTGTACAGTTCTGGTTCGTTGAAAGAAAGGAAGGAGGTATGGGATGAGGTTAGTGAACTCAGGAAGAATCAACAAAACAGGGTGTGGTGTGTTGTTGGGAACTTTTATTCAATTAGAAGGAGGAGGAAATAAAAAGTGTAGTTTCAGTTTCAGATTATAGTAGAGAGACCAAGGGATTCAATGGTTTCATCGAAAATGCAGAGTTGTTGGATATTCCGATGGTTGGAAGAAAGTTCATGTGATACAAGCTGAATGGAACACTTAAGAGCAAAATTGACAGGATTCTTGTGTCTAGGGAAGGGATGGATGTATGGCCAAATAGTAAACAACTAGTTCTTAGCATATCGATCTCTGACCATTGTGCTCTAGTGCTCAAAACTGCGTTGGTAGATTGGGGGAAAAAACCTTTTAGAAGTCTGGACGTATGGCAAAGTGACAGAAGGTTGTTAGATTTTGTTTGGAGTAAATGGCAAAGTTATGAAGTGTTAGGTGGAGGGATGTTTGTATTAAAAGAAAAATTGAAAAAGTTAAAGCTAGATTTGAAGAAGTGGAATATCGAGAACGTTAATCAAGAAGGGGACGAATTACAAAAGAAAATTCAAGAGTTGGATACAAGAGACGATGAAAACGTATTAGATGAGTTTGGGCGGGAGGAGAGGAGACTCTTGTTGGCTGAACAAAGTCGGAACTTATTAAAACAAGAAGCGGTCGTGCAACAAAAAGCAAGGAAAAAACGGTTGAAACAAGGTGACTTAAACACAAGAATTTTCCATTCATTTGTGAAGTGAATGAGAATGAGAAACGGGATAAACGAGGTAGAAGTGAACTGTCAGTAGTGTGAAGAGAAAGAGGTGGTAAAGACCAAGGCCAAAAAGTTTTTCGAAGCTAGATTTGTTGGGGAGTTCGAGCCATTGATTAGGCTGAATAATGTTCGGTTCACCTCATTATCAAACGAAGATAATGTGTAACTCATTGGAGCAGTGTCTGCAGAGGAAATTAAGAACATTGTTTGGAGTGGTGATAGTTTGAAGAGCCTTGGTCCTTCTTCTTCTCTACCAAAAATATAGAAAACCCTATGGTTCTTCTTCTCTACCAAAAATGCAACCCAAAACTCACCTTTAGATCAATAATGATAATGGATTCTTCTTCTCTACCTCCTCACCCATATGTTCCCTCTTTCACTTAAAGATTGGAGCTTTCAATCCGAGTTCAATTTCAAACTCCTTTTCTACATTATCATTAGGGTTTTTCGAACCACTACTCCCCAATGTAAATAGTAAAGGTATCCAAGATCACTTACCTTTTGTCACCATAGCCAACTGCTGATTACTGAGAAAAGGGGAACTCAGGTCCTCCACAAGGAATATAGGGCACAAAACCAAAAATTAGAAAGTCAAAGTGAACCTCTGAAACTTCTAGATATATTTTATCTTGATTTATATTCATGAGTTTTGGTATGACCACGACACTAACTTTTTAAACAAATAAAGCGTCCCAGAAACTAACACTATATATATTATTAAAAAAATAGTAATTTTGTATGGGCTAAACCTAGTATAGCTTTTCTAATATTTCCTTTAAATTATTTAAATAATTTTCATGTCACTTAGATCGCTGCTATGCTTATATTATTTAATTCAAAACATTGATTTAATGCCCACTTGTGTGTTCTTGAAATTGATGCATTATGTTTTATTTTTAGTGTGACCTTAGCATCTCCTTAACTCACTCAATATTTTCTATTTAAGTTAGTGTCCATCAGAGTGGGCTTGACCCACTCTAATAGCGTCCTCCACTTGACCTACACTCTACTAGTATTACTCACTTGGCTAATGTTGAAGTGGTAGCTAAATATTGATTTTTTTTAGTGTCTAGTTCAAGTAATTTATTTGTTTGTTATTTGTTTTAATTATTGAAAAATATTCATTCTATTATTTTTATCTTTGTAAAATATTTATTTTCAACTTTTTTCTCTTACAAAATATTTTCAAAATTACAAATTTAAAATAAAAATATATACTACAGATATTAAGAACCAAGTCTATTGGGGAATGTTCAAAGAAGCTTTAACCATTACACCAATTAAATTTTGTTGTCATGTTATGATTATTCTTATACTTATTAGTATGATTATCAATATTAATATAATTAATAAAATAAAAATGAATAACATTATTATATATTTAATATCATTAATATTAGTAAATATTATTAATTATTATTAATATTATTATTAATAATATATATTATTAATTTTATTATTACTAATATTATTAATTTTGTTATATTATTAATATAGTTAATACTATTAATATTACTAATATTATTATTATTATTCATATTATTAATATAATATTAATTATATTATTTATATTATTATATTAATATTATTAATTTTATATTATTAATAATATGTATACTTATTAGTTATGATTATTATTATTTATGAATATTAATTATGATTTTATAATTATTTATATTATAATAATATTTTAATATTATGCATATAATTATTATGATAATAGTTGATATGTAATAGAGATTTGTGGATGATAGTTCGTAGGTAATAGAAATTGGTGGATAATAGTTGGTAGGTAATGTTGAATTTACCTACGAATTCAGAATTTGTGGGTAATATCTGTAGGTAATGTTTTCCGTAGATAATGTTTTTCGTGGGTAATATCCGTAGGTAATGTTTTCCGTGGGTTATATCCGTAGGTAATGCTAAATTTAATTATGGATTCAGATCTGTGGATAAAAATCCGTAGATAATACTTATTTTTTTTTATAGTGAACTATATATAGTTTTAATATATTTTATAACTAAATTCTATAAAATTTTGAAAATGTAACTTTACATTACAAATAAGTTTTCTAAAGTTTAAAAATTTTATTTTAAAAAATCATCAAAATAATCTTGGATAATAAGAATTTCAACAACTAATCTTGGATAATATGTATTTCAACAGTAGTTGTTGGTAATTGGTTTATATAATTCTTAGTTTTTTTTACAAACTCATTCTTTAAAAACCTAACTCATTTTGTTTTATCTTTTGATGTGCGTATATTGTGCAATTTTAGTTTTAGTTATAATTGTTAATATTTAATTCTCATAATTTTGAAATATTTTAAAATAAGACCTTTATTTTAAAATGCATCTAATAATTAATTCACTGTAAAAGTGATAAGCGATAAAGTTAATTTCTCCCCAAAATATGTTCTTGCAATCTTTGATGTCATCGAAGCCAAGAACACACATGACTTTGAAGCACACATTTGAGAAATAATGCAATTATTAAGGATATATTAAACAATGATCAACACTAGTTGTTGCCGAGCTAGGATGATGGAAGAAGCAATGATAGTGTCTCATTTAGTGTTTCTTCTCCTTACATATAATATACATAAGTGTAGCTGAATTGTGATTTCTTGTTAGAACTATTGTCGACGACCATTGAGCCTCTACCGGAGAGCAGTGTGTCTTTGGTGGAAGAGAGAAGTTAGGAGGATCATGAAAAATGGGTTTGAAGGTTATTTCAAACGACAAGTCATGTTATGGAAATTTTGAAACTCATGATATTTTACGAAGGTTCTTAAATCCATGATATTTAACGAAGGTTTTAAACCCATGATATTTAACGAAGGTTTTAAACCCATGGTATTTAACGAAGGTTTTAAACCCATGGTATTTTATGGAGGTTTTGAAGTCCATTGTATTTAACGAAGATTCTTAAACCCATGATATTTAACAAGGGTTCGAAAAGACTTTTTCCATAATTTAAAAAAACCCAGAAAACATTTTCCTAAAAAATGTGGGAAACTGCAACCCTGAATAAATGACTTAATAGAGGTTTTAACCCTAGATAATGTAAAAATTAACCTCAACTAAATCAATTTTTTCTCGTAGTGTGAAACAATCTTTTTAAATAACAACGAAAATTAAATATTTTTTAAGAAAAACATAATTATATAACTAACAGTATATTAATGCAATTTTAGTATTTCATAATATTCCAAAATTTAATTTTAATTTCTATAAAAATGGTAAGTTTTTATTTTTTACATTTTAAAAGTAAGTTTTGGTTCTTATTAGGGATTAAAATAATGTGTTTATGAAAAAAAAATTAAAACTTATTAGAACTGAAAATGATTTGAAAAATCTAAATTTTTTTTTTGCAAACTATTTTATATAAAAAAATGCTAGAGGATATGGAATAAAAGTTATGCCCTTCTCACTTTTAGTATAGGTAACTATGGGATAAACTCAAATGAAATAATTTTAAAATTGGGTATCTTTAAATTATTATAGCTTATTCTAAAACGTGTTAGATCATTACGCCAAAGAAATAAATATCTTACAATTTAAGGCCTTATAAAACAGAGAATGATATCACTTTCTGCCAAACTTAAAAGAAATAATGTTTCTCTCTAGAGTAGGGAACACACATTTGGAGGTATGATGAGACTAATTAATTAGAAGCATAATCTCACTTAATAACTTGACATATTCTTCTTCAAACCAATTAATTCAGGAGTGAAACGGGATATATTCTTTCTACATTATTCCTATGACTATTTCTCATAGAAAACAAAGGTTAGTGGAGTAAAAAATTCAATCAGTGAAATCATGAAGCTTTAAAACTTTACCATTTTGTATTCTTCTTAACAAGAAAACAGAAAAAAAAATCATTTAAAAGATAATAAAATCATTTAAAAGATAATAGGTTGTTATAGTCTCATCAATCTTTTGAATGAATTCAATTCAAAAAAAGCAGCAGTTAGGTTGTTGATTGGAAAAGAATATTCATGACCACAAAAACAAGGCAAGAAAAAGCTACCAAGAAGTATTATTGGAACAAAGAAAAACTTTCCATTATGGAAGTACTTTACATATGTTTCACAAACCCTGGATTTGGTTAGCATGATAAACTCATTGTGGAAACCATGCACAAGACCTATCTGCAGTTTTAGATACTGTAGTTCTAAAGTCGCTTTCAAACATAATTGGTGGAACAATAGTGCACATGACAGAACATTTTGCAACAATTGTGCCAATTTTCTTAATCACAACAAGATTAAGGTGCATTTGATATATGAAGCAATATACTTACCATACTGCTGGAGGGAGTTAATCTTAACATTACTTTTCCTTATTTATAGTAATTTATGAGGAAAAGAAGTGTCGCCAAACTTGAGACAGCAACATCTGTGATCATGACACACAATTGGGCATGTTATGTGGCAATCAGCCGTCTAAATGTGTGGACATGAAAACAATATGCTAACAACCTCGTGCTGAAGAGTGGCTCATCATATTGTCCACTTCTCAATGAGGGCAAGAATATGGTTCACAAAGATTGGTCTATTCAAAATCCTCCTTCTCCCCACATATTTACTACCTTTCTCCTTCCAAATCTATATCAACATAGATAATGACATAATGTAAAAAAAGAGTGTACAAATAAAGTTGGTATTGCGTAACTTAAGTTAATCTTATTATGGACAACATGTGGATTGCGTTGGTTAGTAAGATATGGAGGCATAGAAATAACTGTTTATATATTTAAAGGTGGAGTGGTTAATCATACTGAAGTGTTCTCTCAGGCATAGATTAAGGTTTGGTCCTAAATCTCATCAAAGATACTGTCAACTAATTTCTCATTCTGTGATTGATGCTAGAATCCTTGGTATGTATGCATTCAATTTAGTATTTTACAAGGATTCATCCTTGTTATTCTTTTTTTTATTATTAGTAGAGATGAGATAGACGGTAGAAAGTTTTTTTGGTTGATATGTAGATGAAAATGTATTTTATGAACATTATTTTGTTGTATAAGGGTGAGACCACTCATAAAATGATATTTTTAATTTCATTGCTATTTGCTAAAAAAAAAATCAAAGTTGGTGAGATAAAGATAAGGGTTTATGTATCATTGTGATCTTCAAAATATACGGGTAAGATCTTGTGATTTTTTTACATACATACACATGTTGCCATGTTATGTTCCTACACTGCAACTGGTTCAATTTGCACTGGAGCAACACATTTGGCAGTTATGGTGGTTAAAGAAACTTTACTCTCATTCCCCAGAACAATTATTGCTACACACTACGTTAAGTATATCATGGTGAGATTTGAAAATGACAAGATTTTTTATTTTGGCCACATCTGTATTTAATTGATGATAAACTAAAGTGGAGTGGCAAAGGTATTTGTACTTTAGTCTTTCTTTTAATAAATTTACATCTAGATTTGAAGCATAAGGGTTTGTTTGTGTACGTTTTCTTTAGTTCAGTGACACAAGTTATTAATATGGGTATGGAAAACTTTGATTGACACTGTTTTTTTAAAAACTGTCCAGTGAAACTGTTGTTACAAATGATAATTTAGTAAATATTATATAAACCTTGAAAAATGGTTGGTTAAGAGAGTGTTACGGTATCACTACTTTATTATTAGACTTTGATATGTAGATAACCTTTTTTTCTACCTCAAAAACTTTACAATCAATAATATTATTATTTTAATATTTATTATATTATTTAATTATTAATATATTTTTATATATTTATTTATAAACTTACGAGTGTATGTCAAATTATAATTTTTCATTAATATTCACTCTAAGAAAATTATGAAATAGAAACTAATTTTTAGATACTAAAATAATTAGTTCTAATAGTAACTAAAATAGATATCATTTTAGAAACTAAAAAAAAATTGGTTTCTAAATTAATTTCAATTATTGTTAAATAGTTTCTAAATTGGTATCTAATTAACAACTAAGATTTTTGCTGCCAAATTTAAAAATTAAATAATTGGTAGTTAAAACATTGGTTGCTATTTAGATACCAATTTATAAACTATTTAACAATAATATAAATTAATTTAAAAACCAATATTTTTTTTTAGCTTTTAAAATGGTTTCTAATTTAGTTACTATTGCAACTAATTATTTTAGTTTCTAAAAATTAGTTTTTATTTTATGATTTTCTGGTAGTGATTGTATTATGAATTCTAATTATATCCATCCCCTTCAATTTTTTTTTCTTCTGTTTTTTTTTTCATGGTGTTACATATATAACTTTGAGAGCTCCTTTTTGTTTTTTTCCCTACAACCCTACAAGTTCAAGTTCAGTTGAAGCTTCTCAAGGAAGCTTTGAACTTTAACGAGAATAAAAAATGTCTATTTTCTCAAAATCTAAATTTAAATCTCTAATTTGATTAACCCTAAAATGACTACTTTTCAAACCAAATCATTTCATGTCTGACATTAAGAGACAAATTATCGAAATATTGAAATGTAAAAATTTAATTTTTCAATAAGCAGTTTTTCAAGAATAATTTTTTTATCAATAAATAATAAATTAAATAAATTGAACATACATTTTACATGAAGAATAAAACCTTCACATAATTTTTTTATCAGTAAAAAATAATAAATAAATATGAACCACTTCAGGGATGATCCAACCTTATTCAAACTAGAAACAATCAAATACTCCACTCAATCAAACTTAAGCTACTAAGCAGAGAAATATAATAACACCAAACAAGCGTTCTACCCAAACTAAAAGCTTACAAAGTCAATGATTTTTAATCATAAATAAACACGTTAATGGGTCTAGACACCAATCCGATCAAGAAAAACAGGCATGCACAACTTTAAATGTAATCAAAGACCAGACTTTTAGTTGGATCAAAGAAAATATTTCAAAATGATTTATCACTCCACATTTAAAGATGAATTTATTCTTATGCCTCCAATCTCACCAATAACGACAATCTAGACACTTCCCTAAAAGACATTAATATAGGTTGGAACATTACACAGTTTAAAATGCAGAAAATGTGAAACAGGATCAATATGATCTACCAATGCCACCTCAAGCCAAGCAAAACACTTGTTCCAAACTAACCAAGTAATTATATTAAAAAATGAATGCCTTGTGGTCTCTTCTACCACCCCACACAAACAACAAACAATACAATCAACCATAACCCCTATTCTTAACAGATTGGCTTTAGAAGCAATCGTGTTACCCATCACTCTCCAGGCAGTAAAATGAGCTGAGGGTATAGATAACATCTTCCAAAAAGATTCAAACACAGTTGAACAAACCCTTTCAGAAGAACCTCTCATTACACTGTAGGCCGAACTAACCGTGTACCTAGTAGTCACACCACCCTTTCAGACCCCAACAATCTTCCTTATCCAAGGCAAAACACAATCCATTAAGCGCCTGGAGAAGTTGAAGTTCCTTAGTCTTCTCCCAATCAAACAAGCCCATTCTCCAAACTAAATCCCACTTCTAAGACCTGTTAAGCCACTTGTCAAAAGAAGTCAAATTTGCATCTTTGCTAATACTTAAAGAAAACAATCTTGTTCAAATCTGGGTTGGTATGGAGCTGCCATAATATCACCACGTTCTGCTGTTGGAACCTTGGATTTGCTTTTGGTGACCTGCGGTGCCTCCATCCAATTTTGGCCACTTGTGTAGTTAAATAGCACGGTGGTGGAAAGTGCACTTTTACTCATAATAGTTCTTTAGAATTTATGCATTTTTCAGTAGGTTTTTTGGGTGCTCTGAATGTCAAGGTTGGTACCAATTTTTATCTAGATTAGGAGCATCCACTTGATGTATACGGGTTGGGACATCCCTGAAATGTCCCACTTTAATTATATTTATTCTTTGCTGATAAAAAAAAAAAATATCATCAATACCCACCCAAACATCATCCTCGTATGAAATTTTCTCCCCATTAACAACTGCCCACTCAAAACAATACTCAAAACTTCTACCCGACTCCATCTTCCAAATCCCCTTCAAAACTCTTTACCAAAGAGAGTCCTTGTTGTAAACACGATTTACTTTCAAGCTTCTCCTCCCTTCATATTTAAACTCAAGGACCTCTTTTCACAAGCCACCCTTATCAAAGCTCAAACGCCAAATCTATTTCCCCAACATAGCCACATTTTAGATCTAGAATACCTAGACCACCTTCTTTCCATGGCTCACATATCGTTTTCCAAGAAGCCCAAGCAATCTTCCTCCCTTCCGAACCCCAACCCCACAAGAAGTCTCTCTGTAATTAACAATTTACTTCAACACCAAAGAAGGCATTTTATACAGAGAAACATAAAACAACTGTATAAACCAAAGAACAGACTTAATTAAACAAATCCTCCCTGCCATCAACAAAAATCTACCTTTCCACCTATCCAGTATGTTTTTAGTTCTATCAACCACTCCAATCCAAAACACACCTCTCTTTTGACATCCCCCCACAAGCATCCCCAAATACTTAAAAGGAGTATTTATCACTTCACAATTGAGAATTGCAACAAAACGTAGGATCATTAACACCCACCCCACCAATCTTGCTCATCAAGAAGTTGACCTTAAGATCAAAGACTAGCTCAAAGCAATTCAAAATTATCTTGATTGTAAACAAAGTGTCATCTGCGAATTGAAGCATATTAACTTTTACCTTCTTAACCCCAACCTCAAAGCTTTCAACCAAATTCAACTCGACAACTTTTCTTAACACACCTGCTAGACCTTCTACCACAATAAAGAATAAGAAAGGTGTTAGAGGGTCACCTTGACGAAGACTCCTCCTCGGATGAAACTCCTTAGTTGAACTCTGATTAACTAGTACCGAAACAGAAGAAGAATCCAAACATGCTTTTATCCCATTAATCCATTAGCTGCATGTTGATAAACTATTAGTTTATTTTCCTAGTTTATATTTAATGTTTTTTATTTGCTTTTCTCTTCCTTCTCTAAAGCATTATATGCTCAACATAGTTTAATAATATTTTTTTGTAATGGTGAGTTCATGGAATATCATATCATATAGAAATTAAATAATTAAATTTCACTGGCGTATAGTGGGAATATACTGGAGAATAATTTAGCGTGAACACAAGATCTAGAGAAACAGCCAATCAAAATCATAGAAAAATACTAAAATAATTTAAGTAATAAGTTTATTAAAAATATTTTATTATTATTTAATGAGTTATGTAAAAATCTTCACAATGAACAAATTAACCATTTTTTGCATGACTTCTAAATTTTAACTCACTAATAATTGTACACTTAAAAATAAAATATAGAAATTTAAAATTAACATCACAACAGTATGAGTTTTGTTCATAATACTTGAATCCTTTATTTGAGTACATCAGAAACTCTTGATTTGTTGTGTTCATGTAAAACTTACTTGTACATGAAGAAGATGGGTACCCTAATTTTGGAAGGGTATATGAGTAATTGAGTGTGTGTATGTGAGTGATCAAGTGGTGTGGTCCTGTTATTTATGACTTGTGACAAGCTGTTTGGGTTAAAATCTCAGGCCCCGCACCCAACTAAGCCTTTCATTTCTTGTTCCCATCTCCCATTCCTCCCTTTAAAAACACTCTCAATTCCCTCTTTTGTTATACATCACTAGACTTCACCCACCTAAGTTGCAGATTCCACTCCAAATATTCACCACCTCTTTCTTTAGCCTTTCTGCTTCTTCAATAACTTTTCTTCCTTTTCTTCTAAGCCTCAGAAAACTACTATTACCATAGCAAGTCACATGATCATCAGAATTGAAGGTGCATGTTAGCAAGATGGAGAAGCAGGGCACGTGCAACACTGACTCATCAACACAACCCAAGGGGTCTGAACTCAGAAAATTCTCACATTCTTTTCTGTTATAGAGACCCTATATTTGCTGCAGCGAGTTAGTCCTTCATGTGCCCCTCTTCCCCATCATGACAACAGCACCTTATATTGCATTTCCAAGTGTTGAAGGATGGGGTTTTTATTGGCTTCTGTTCACAATCCAGCATCAAATTCAAAAGCTTCATATACAAGGTGAGTAGTACTGTATATCATCATCATCTTCATTCATTTTAGCCCCTTTTTTCTTGAACATTAGCATGCCTCAGTACTCAACATGTGTTGAGATCGAGAACACTGTTTGAAATCAGTGTAAACACAACAAAAAGGTGCATTTATAGCAATATATACTTAAAACATTTAGAAAAATCATTATTTGGTAGCAAGACTTGATTATTAAATGTTATGACTGAATCAAACAAGCATTTATTCAGTTGAATAGACATTCAAACTTTGATGATATTGAGTGGCTTGGAATATATATAAATGTAGGTTTTACAAATATTATGGTGTACATATAGAGTGAACTATTTTAATTGTGTCTTAATCAAAGAGCATTACATCTTAAACATGTATATTAATCAAAATGATGAAGGGGTTAGTGTGAGTCACAGTCTAATTCGTAGGTTTCGCGTTCCCTCTTTTTCTCTCTTTCTTCCCCCCAATCACCCATCGCAAAAAAAGATTTTCTCTGATGTGGAAAACCCAATGTTGCATAAAGATCATCATGCTTTGGCTTCAGTTTCATCTTGTGTCAACCGAGGTCATTCTCAATGAAGCACTAGTTATGTTAATGACCTTGCCACCCCCTCAATTTCTTATGGTTTTATTGTTTAAATTGACCAAAGTGGTATATGACTCAGTGCCAGGTTTATCCTCCTCAAAAGAAAAAGTTCATCTGTTGTGCGCACTTGGGAAATATATTGACATAGTGGCATGCTTTTTCATGGCATAACCATTGATTACACAAGTCTCTTGCAAAAAGTGGCCATATAATTTTACACCGTAAGTTTATGTTCATATAACTTCTTTTGCTCGTTTTGCATGCCATCATTGTGATGTCAATTGGAAGGAAGCCTTTGAACAAGACAAAATGAGTTTTGAACTTTTGTAATATACCTAGAGGAGTCGAAGGGGTAAAAAAAATGCAGGTATTCCATTCTCCTCTAGTTGTTGTGCTAATTTCCGCAATATGACAAATATGCATGGCTAGTTTGTAGTAGCTAGGTTTATCAAGCCTCAGTTTCTTCTTGCTTATTGTGTTGGTGTGGGGCTTAATTGTTTTTTTCTTTGTATCATCTATGGTTAAAATTAACTTTCAAACTTGATATGAAATTGTGGTCGATGTTGTTGCTAATGGAGAAATCTAAATTGTACTCATCGGCTGCATTTTTACTTGTAAATTTTCAGATTTTTTGCAGTCTTAGTAGTAGTGAATATTTTTTTTTTCTCCAATAAACTAATTACATTAAACAAAATGAGATAATTAAAGAATGTTTCAATATATATACAAGAGGCTAGATGCCTCCACACCATAATTCATTATAATCCAACAACATACTATCTAACAAAACCTATGTACATACTATGCAACCTCTTATTGAAATGATTTGAATATAAAAATTTAACTACAATTTCAAAAGATCACATAATAATGATGCAACAACTAATAAAAAAAACTAAAACTAGAAGCTGTATAGAGTACTTAGTGGTAAATATTAAAAATGGTCATAAATTCAGTCAGGGAATTAGGTGATCTTCACTATTATATCATCATAGTTGTTGATTATTGTCCTAAAGTCTTGAGACAACTATAAAAACTCCACCATGAGAGAACATATAGGCCAGATGTCTCTGGTAATACAAGCCAGATACTTACCAAAATTACATAAAATATAACTTCTTTGATACACATATAAGAAGTAATCCTGGTTGTTAACTGAGACAAATATCTTTCTAGAAGTCTAAAAGCATTAAAAGGTGAGCTACCTCACAAATAGGTTTCCTTCATACATACAAGAGCTAGTGTTTGAGAACCTGATCATTTATTTGAATTCCTTCTCTCATGAAGGACAATTTTATATATCACTTTGAATGCTAGCTAGTATAAGAATTGTCCCAAAACTTCATCAGTTTGTTTACCAGTTTGTGACAGTATAATTGATGGTGATGTTAAGAAAAAAAAAAGAAAAGGAAAGGATGTGAAAACAACAACGCGTCCAAGAGACAGCACATGTAAATGCCATAGTGAGGAGTCCCCATATGATGCTTTGGCCTTACCCTTTCCGTACACCTACTTAAAGGATCTGTCTTTAATTAATAACCACACTAAAAAGGGTTTTGAAAACTTTGCAAATATGTGATTGTTTCAAGGGACTGTTCGTTTTGTTTGCATATATAGCATCTAAGGAAACATGGGGTCGTGGATACAGCTGAGAAGGGATAAGACTTGAGTGTATTACCATTACTTATTGGTTATCTTAATTCAGATGCCAATTTATGACATCAATTCATCATTAACTCATCACTCACATTTTGGAACACAATAGGACCATTCCATTTCCATTACAAACCAAAAATTCATTGTGAGCCTGGGAAAGTATCAATCAAAATCCTCTTTTTTAACTGTGACAGTGATGAAGAAAATTGGCTTTTTTTCCTATCAGTACCTCGCCCTAGACAGCAATTGTCTATAGCAGGAGTCTTCATATTTTAAGATACGTGGGCCATTTTGTGATCAAGTGGTTTAGTATTTGCACCGACACACTCTAATTTGAAATTATCTACTCAAATTATTTTCTTTTTCTACATCTTATTTCTCTTGGTTTTCTGTCTTTTAAACATGGCAAAGCACTTGTCAAGGTTTAAACTGGAGATAAAACTGGGTGATTAATTAAGTCTAATTAACCTTAAATGCAGTTTTTTTTTATTTATTCAACTTGAAGCTTAATTCACCATAGTATCTTTTCTTTTTTACTTTCTAAGGTTTAATAAGGCTTTTTTTTAAGGGTTTAAGTTTTAATTTGACATAAAAATTTGTTCAAATGTTTATTTTATGATAGATTAGTTGTATACTTAAAAATAATTTTTAATTTCTATATAAAATCAGTT
Source organism: Phaseolus vulgaris (assembly GCF_000499845.2). Lineage (NCBI taxonomy): Eukaryota > Viridiplantae > Streptophyta > Magnoliopsida > Fabales > Fabaceae > Phaseolus > Phaseolus vulgaris. The sequence continues at coordinate 8,966,458 of NC_023752.2, read as the reverse complement.
CCTTTTTTTGGTTCTTGTTATTAAAAAGAAATTAATTTGGTATGTTAGAAAATTTCCATACCTAGAAATCATTATTCTCTTATAGAGAAGTGAATTAGGTTGGTAAATATTCACATAAAGTTTCTTGGAAACCAAATACAATATGTTATTTTTATTAAAAACTAATCTATTAGTATATTAAATTATTTAACACAAGTAATATAATATTTTTCAATTTTTTTATTTTAACCAGGAAAAGTTAGAATTTTAACTTTCTCATAAAAATATTCTGTAGAAAACTTGGCTAAAAATCATTCATGCAAAAACCTGATTTCTCGAGTGTATTTTTTTTAAAAAGTAATCTAAACATCCAGAAAACTAAATTTATCTACTAGAAAAAGTTACCTTAATATTATCAGTAGACGTTGATATGTAGACCTTTTCATTTTAGAACTTGTACTTTCATTAATTATTTTTTTAAGTTTTAGTTCCAATAATTGTAATATAAAATATAAAACTACTGATTTTAGCTTGTATACGAGCATCTTTTTTAACTATTTTAGTCCCATCAATACTCTCTCTTTTGTTTGTTGTCTTTTCTTTTTCCTCCTCTTTTATTTTGTGGATTTTGTTTCTTTTATATTATCTTATATATTTTCATTTATTTAAATGAAATAGTGTTGAAGTTGCAAAAGTTCAAACATGTTTGTCGCACAAGACAAGGTAGCTTGCTCAGCGATTTATGTTCACTCCTTGTAGAGACCACACTTGCATCATTTTAATCTTTACATAAAACACCCAAAAACTTGGACCACTGTTTCAAATGCTGGAATATTTGCCTTGATTAGAGGTTTTCTAACATTGCCACAAAATAAAAAAATTTGACAATCAAAATGGTTACATTATCCATTGCAATATCACTATATATATAAATTAAGTAGAATATAAATATTTTATTATTTAACATAGGTTCAAAGTGTGTATATAAGAAGACATAAAAACAAAAATAAATATACAGTAGACGCTATGTTTTCACAAATACTTTTTCATAACATCATTCGTTCTTACGTTCAAACACAATCATCATAAATTTAGAGAAAATAAAAAAATAAAGATAAATTAAATTAAAATATATAAGAAAAAACACATAAAAAACCTTTAAAAAAATCATTAAATATAAATCAAATTTAAAGACAAATGAATAATTAGTTACTATATTCACTAATTTAGAGATTAAAAAAATTATTGATATTTAAATTAGTTCCATTGTTCCTAAATAGTTTCTAAATTATTATCTAATTAGTTATCAAGTTCTAGTTTCCAACTTTAGAATCTAAAAATTGGTAACTAAAATCTAGATAACTAATTATATACCAATTTAGAAACTATTTATCAATAATGGAAGCTAATTTAGATATCAATAATTCTTGAAGTGTATGAAATATTATTTAATTTATGTTGAATATCTCAAGCTACTCAAATAAATATGTTTGATGAAGTCATAAGCCTTGAAGAGAAGTCTTGTTGCCTCATGAGAGTCTAGGTAGTTTTGTCTAGTGTTTGTGTCTTAATTTATCGTCTATCTCAAGCATATGATGAAAGGTCCAAACACAAAACCTTTTCAAAATAGTTAAATTGTTTTTACTTGACTAAAAGGTTTTTCAATCAATTAAAAGAGCTTTTAACTGGTTAAAATTTTGTTTCCTGAAATACTGCAACTTTTGCAATTGGTTAAAACTGTTTTCAATTGGTTTAAATTTCTCTTACCCGAAAAGTATAATTTTTCAATTGATTATTTGAAGAAATAATCTGTTAAATTTTCTCTGATGAAGTTTATTTCTAAAATTTTTTTTTGAGTTAGTTTTGTTTCCATTTTTAGTTTTCAATTACTCAAAATTTGTTTTAAATCCGATTAAGTGTTTTTTTGAAAATCAACATGTTATTTCCTTTTTCAGCCTGTTATTTTCTTAACAGATTTCAAAACTATTTTGAATCTTGTTTCTGTTTTAAATCTATAAAAGGAAGGTTTGGTTTATGATTTGAGTATCTCTTCACTACACACATACATACTTGTTTTCAAAGCTTTAGAGAATTCTGAGTGAATTAGTATTTGGAGAGATTTTGAGTTTTTAAGAGTTATTGGTGCTTTCACTTTCATCCCTTGCTTGAGGTCAAGGATTCATCAAAGTGTGCTACTATTTGGAGGTCCCTTTAGAGTTTTCTAAGTCTGCAGAAAGGTGTTTTCATTATGTTCTCTTTACTGTATTGTAATCTTTATGGTTTTGTTTGTAAGATAGTGTTTCTTGGAAGTGGTGCACTTAGTGTTTTCAAGGTGTATTTCAGTTCTTGTAATGTTCAAGAGTTATTCTTGGTTGTATTTGTGTAAAAAGATACTTTGATTTAGTGAAATCCATCTTAGTGTGAGTTGGGACTGGATGTGCCTCATTTTGAGTGAATCAATATAAATATTTGTGTTCTTTAAGTTTTCTTTCCCTGCACATTTTCTTTTCTGCATAAAGTTGTGCTTACCGCGGTAAAATACAACCTATTGTTTTACAATTTAATCAATTTTTTTTCATTTGTTGGTTTTGTTATCCTGTTAACTGAAAAGATGATCTGCTAATTTTTCTTGACTGAGACTTGAATTAAAATTTCAATCTATTCTTTTCAGTTTTAATATGTTAAATCTGGGAGACTTAAATTGATATCAAGAACGACTGTTGTTCAAGAATATTAATAATCTGATGAAATTTCTTTTAAGTGAATATCTTGAAACCGGTTGCAAAAACTTTAGTTGCTAATTAGACACCAATTTAAAAATCATTTAACAATAATAGAAACTAATTTAGAAACCAAAATTTCTTTAATCTCTAAAATAGTCTCTGATTTAATCTCTATAGCAACTAATTATTTTTTGTCTCTAAAAATTGGTTTTTATTTCACTTACTTTCAATCATAGAAACCAAACTCATTTGCTATTAAATTTGTTGCCACACGATTCTAGACTTGTTAATTTTATCCCTTTCATATAATTTTTTGGAGACCGACACCATATTCCATTTCCATGTATTATTAATCCACAAACTCATATCCGACACTCTGACTAATTTATTATAGGAATTTTTGTATAACTTAGGAAATTTTTCATAAAGTGGAATATATCCATTCCACCTATCTTCTCAAAACCTCCATTTGGTTCTCTTACCTATTTTCCATTAGATAGTTTTGTCAAACCATCCTTTGTAACTACCACATTCAGTCAATTTCTTAATTGCCATCAGATAGTTTTATCTAACCATCCTTCGTAACTCCCACATTCAGACAATTTCTTAGTATCTTTCTACCAAATCGATTCATAATTACACTTAGTTTGTTGATTCAAGATCATTTAATCCTCATATTTTTTTATTATAATATTTCTTTCCATAATCCATGATCTACAGTTAAGAATTTTCATTTTATTTTCATTTTATTTGACTACAAGTGCATAATTAAACTATTGTATTCCTTTGTGCCTAAGTCTCCTAATTCTTTTGGCCTATAATTTTTTTCCATTTCACTTATGCTATTTTCTTTTGTCCAAAACCCCATTCCTATAGAAATTTCCTTTTATTTTTTCTAATTTCCTGTAGCACTAATTTTGGCATTACCAAAAAAGATAAAAAGAATAAGAGAAAAGCAAGAAATAACATACTTGAGCAAACATAGTCTTCTAGCAAAAGAAGGTGATCTCCTTTTCCATCGAGAAAGTCTCTTCTAATTTTAAGAATTATATTATCTCACATCATCACCTTTCTTGGATTTTCCCATTAGGTATTTGTAAATATGCAAATGAAAATTTGATCAATGAACAATTTAATATGATAGTAGATCTATCCAATTTTTTTGAATCCGTATACCCCCAAAACTACTTTTACAGAAATTTACTTTCAGCCTAGATACCACTTCAAAGCATCGTAATATGGTTATGAGAGATATAAAATTTTGTATTTTATCTTGATATATAAAAGGTGTGATCTACAAATTAAATCATATTTATTTCTATTTTCTTTTTATCCACCTTGAAACCTTTTAACATTTTTAAATTTTTCGTTTTCCTAACCATTTTTACCAGTCATTCAACTACAATAAAAAAAAAATAGAAATAGAGTTAGGGAATCTCCTTACCTTACCTAAGTCCTTCAGTGGGATTGAACTCCTATGTTGTACTTCTACCTCATACCACACCATTAATATTCATCCCTTTGATTCCATTTTTCTTTCTCTTATAATTAATTATTGAATGATAATACTTTTTAAGTTAGAATCTCCTAGATACAGTCTTTTGTTTATATACACTACAAGAAAATCATTAAATAAAAACTAATTTTAGATATCAAAATAATTAGTTACTATATTGATTAAATTAGAGACCATTTTATAAACTAAAAAATTATTGGTATTTAAAGTAATTTCTATTATTAATAAAAATTTATAAAGTAGTTTCTAAAGTAGACACCACCATCTAGAATTGTGCTTCTTTAGATTAGGGGCATAAGGATTCTTCCAAGACCCATATTTTGAGGTGATAATGTCTTTGCATAGACCTGTCTCTGTAGACCTTAACCTCCATTTCCATTTACCTAGTAGGGCTTTATTGAAACCATCAATCTGCTTAATACCCAGTCCACCTTCTAATTTGGATTTTCATATATTTTCCCATTTAATCCATGTGATTTTCCTTCCCTCAACACCCATCTCCAAAGAAAGTTGTGTTGTAGTTTTGTAATCTTTTTACAGATGCTCGATGGGGCTTTAAAAAAAGATAAGTAATACAAAGGGATTTCATTCAACACCAATTTAATCAAACAGACACAACCAGCATAGATTTTTACCTATCCAAATAGATAGTCTCTTCCTGATCTTTGTCATCATCGGATCCCAGAAAGTTTCCTTAACCGAATTCCCTCCTATGGGAAATCCAAGATAAGTGAAAGATATATTCATAATGTTGCATTGTATCACCTATGAGAACAAATCTAAAGAGTTCCTATCCACTCCCACTGCACCAATTTTGCTTTTGTGGAAGTTAACTCTTAGTCTATACCCGATTTCAAAGCACCTAAGCATAATAGTTCAAATATTTTTTATATTAGGTTCACACAAGAACAAGGTGTCATCAGTAAACTGAAGTAAATTCACTTCCACTTTATTTGCCCCAACTTTCAAACCTGGGAAGAGATTCTTTCTAGTAGTTTGGTTTACTAGTCCTGATAATCCCGGAGCCACACTATAAAGAAAAGGAACGAAGTAATCGAGTCCCCTTGTCCGAGACCTCTAAAAGGTTTAAACTCTTTAAAGGGCTTCTATTAACTAACACTGAGATGTACGAGTACTTCAAACTGTAAGAATTGATGGCTTAAACAAGAGGGGGGGTGAATTTCTTTATGAAAGATTTTCGCAAAGACTTGATTTAGAATGAATCTTTATTAAACAATCCAGATAAGTAATTAAGGAAAACAATCAATCAATGATACAGAAACAGCTTTCAGAATTATAACTGGTTAAAATTGCATTTTAATCGGTTGTTTATACCACCAGCAGAAATGGAATTAACACAAACAATTATAGAGAGAAAGAGATAGAAAGATTCACACAGCAGGAGTTATACTGGTTCACTCACTCTTGAGCTACATCCAGTTCTCAGAACAACCTCTGAGTTCCACTAGTAATCAAAACTAGATTACAACAACACACCACAAAGAGGTGACCTTGAAACCCACAAGATCTACTCACCCTCTTTGTAACACCAAACCCTCAAGACAGAACACACTCTGTCTTTACATGATTTCAAAAACACACAATAGGTAAAAGAAGTACTATTACAAGAATATACACAAGGATAGAAAACACCTGAATTCGCACAATATAGGAAACCCTATAATCAAATTTTGTTACCACAGCAAAGCTTGAACAACAATCTTGCACTTTCATAAACTCCTTTCAAAAACAAATCTCTTTTTTTGATCTCAAATCTGTATCAATACTTGTTGTGTTTTTTGCTTTGAGAGAAAGGGCTATATTTATAGCACTTGAAATGTAGTCGTTTAAGGCACTTTTAATCAGCTGAATAAGTTAAAACAAGTTTTCAAAAAGTTGTTGTGAAAACATACATTTATCCGGTTGAATGAGTTAGGCAGTTGCATAACTAATTCAAAAAGCAGTTTTAAAAACTCAAGCCAACTAAGTGACAAACAACCGATTATCTCGATGAATCAACCGGTTGTTTTCCCTTTGCTTGGAAAAACACTTTGTTTCTTTTAAATATGTTTGATCAAACTTTGTGTAGGATTAAGAACTAATATTAACAAAGATTCTAAACAACCTAATCTAAACCCAAACCAAAGAGCCTCATATCTTCAAGCTCCATGTGGATTTGAAACATCAAAGCTCTCATATTCAACACAAACTTGCTTTAATCCATTGTATCCATATATTGTAGAAGCCCATCCTTTCCATCATATAGAACAAGAAATTTCAACTAATCGAGTCATAAGCTTTTTCAAAATCAATCTTCAGAATTACCCCACTCCTCTTCTTCCTTTTTGGTTCATCTATAGCCTCATTTGCAACTAATACACTACTATCTAACAACCCCCTTTGCGATAAAAAAAAAAATTGTGAACCATCAATCACCTCTCTAAGAATTTTTTGATTTTGATAGACAAATTTTTTTATATAGCCTTGTAAATACAACCTACCAGAGATATGGGTTTGTACTCATCAAGAGATTGAGGGTTGGATGATTTGGCAATGAGAGTGATGAAAGATGCATTACATCCTTTTGGTAAAAGCCCCATAAAGTGAAAAACATGTATTGCCTCGGTGAAATCATTTTTTAAGATATGTCAATGGTTCTTAATGAAGTTAAAACTTACACTGTCAGGGTTGAGACTTTCACATCTCCCACAATCCCAAATTATTTTTTTCACCTCTATTTTCTCGAAAGGGGTGATCAACATGCAGTTGTCAGCATTTGATATCTACTGAAACACTATATTATCCAATCTAACCCCAAAATCTTCCACCATTGACATTTTATTTGACAAGAACTTGAAAACCTCTTTTTTTACCAGTCTCAATTCTTCAATCCATTTATCCTGGCAGAACACCCCCTTTAACTCAGTTTTTAATCTTCTCCATCTTATCATGGAATGAAAATACTTGGAGTTGGAGTCACCATGCTTGAGCCAAAGGATTATGGACTTTTGTTGGAGTGGAGACTCGTTTCTCATACTAAGGATGTGTAACTGGCTCATAATGTCCCTACGATCGTTAATCGTGTTGTCATGAAGGTTGTTATTGTCATCCAACTGATCCAACCCCTTAATTTGTTAATAAGGTCCAACCTTAAATCCTCAATTTAGTCAAACACTACTTTGTTCCACACTCTCATACCACTTTTAAGCATTTTTAATTTATCCTTAAGACCCTGCACTACATAATTATCCCATTTTCTTTGACAAAGCACTGAATCTCTTATCTTCCTGCCACATATCCAAAAACCTGAAAGGCTTAGGTCCCCAATCCATTATGTTGACAAGCTTGTTAACTTCAAGTTTATTCATAAAGAGCAACTTCATTAGTATAATAGGCTTCCATCTAGTATTTTCTTAGAATTATTTATTAATAAATATAGATTACCTATGTATCGCTTTTGTTAGATTTTTTATATATGGATTTTGGTCTAGTTCCCCCATATTTTTTTTTCTTTTTTTGATAATACTTTTTTCATGTGTTGGTAGATGATTGTTGTTACTTGAGGTATCAACCTAACTAAGATGTTAAGTTTCAAAGTGATACCTAACATAAAAATTTTTATAAAAAAAAAAAACAAGTGAACTCATTAACCTAGTTATAGATTTCGTTATAAATATTTTAATAGACTTTTGGTTAAATTAAACTTTTAATTGGGTTAAGTCTTAAGAAATATTTCCATATTAAGTAAATAAGTTAGATTTAAATTATTAATTTAAAAATAGATCAGATTCATTTATGATATTTAACTTCAACATCTCCTAATCTTAGAGTTCTCGACGTACAAACATTGTTCACTCCTTTTTATTAAATGTTCTGAAGGTCCTAGATCGATATCAAGTTGAATTAATATTTGAAAAGAAATTTTGTCATCCATAATAATTTTAACCAGTTGAATAAAAGTATTTCTCGTAAAAAAATACATGTAGTCTGCCAGAAAAACAATATAGTTTTATCAACTATTATTGTTTTCAAATGAAGTCTCCAGCAATTTTACAGAAACTAACCTGCGTGGCTTCTATAAATTAGAAATATTCTCTCTGTTAATCCTTTTTACATCTCTATATAATTTTGAAATACTAAATATACTCTTGATAGTAATTATATTGAGTTCGTTAATTCGGATATTTCTGTTTATTTAAAGTGAATATCAAATTATAAAATTTGGACATTTTGTATAATTTAAATTTAAAGTTGAATTTTACGTTCACATTATATAATAAAATATTCAATTAAATAAATAGAGGTGTCTGATTCACCAAATATAAATATTGTTAAGAATATATTTATCATTTCAGGAAGAATTTGGCAAAAATTATTTCTTATTTTTTTGTTCTCAGATATAATTTTTTACATAAATCTCTTTATGGAGAATTATCAGCACCGATTAGAAATTTATTCACCAAATTAGCATTTTACTTTGTACTATGAAGAGATCACATTAAATTTATTCAACGATTGACACTACTGTTTTAATTTATGACGAAGCTAAATTAGGAGATCATGATTTTTGTTAATCTTCAAATCAGCAGAATTTTGACTGAGTACAATTGCATAATCACCATTTATTTTGGAAATATTTCATGAACATAACAATGACTTTCAGAGTTTAAACTCTTCCATTAATATCACTTGCTATCGATTTCATTTTGATAATTGATAAAGGTTGATGGAGACTTGTGGTCCATAAATAAAAACCATATAAGGTGAGGTAAATGCAGGGGCCATATATGTGAGAAAAAAAACACCAAATATGTTCCACATAAAACAAATTCAAAAGCACAAGCAAGTGAATGAACTGATTAATACAGTAAAAAGATAAAGTTTGTGTACTAGATATTATCAGACAAGATCTTCTGGATTTTATTTTGCTGTGACGAGGATTGGACTTCATGCAATTTATAAAAATCTCCATCAACAAATTAATGACTTTTAAAACGTGTTTGGTTTGGTATACATCAATTTCAATACACAGTTCTTTTCTTTTTTTACCACTAGTTTGGTTCCTCATTAGCTCTTATTTTCTAATGCTGAGTTATCAATTCTGAGGAAGTGTTAAGGATAGTGTGAATAGAAATTGAAGCTATGCTACAATAAAGAGCTATAAGTTTACTACAAATTTGACATGGTCATTTTAGATTTTTCCACCACAGATAATTGATTTTGCTATCTCTAAAAATTTGAGAATTGTTTCTGCCACAATCAAATTCAAAATAGTTAATTTGTGAAGGACCAATTTTGCATGTAAAAATTTTAATTTGCCTTATAATACCAACTTTAAAATTTAAATAATTGATAATTAAAAAGTTAATTAAATATCAATTTAAAAATTATTTATCCATAATAAAAACTAATATAAATATTAATAATTTTTTAATCTTTAAAATAATATCTAATTTAGTTAATATAATAATTAATTAATTTTTGTCTTTAAAATTATTTTCTATTTAATAATTTTTTCGTAGTGATTAAATTTTTTTAATAAATCAGTTTCTATCCAGATCCATTTTTTATATTTTAAATATAATCCAATTAGTTGGACACTAACTATATATTTCTTTGGATTTAAAAAAAAAATAATGATCATCCTAAAACGTGACTTAATCAAGACATGTTTTTTGTTAGTTTTAGTAGGGCAAGTCATTGACCTGAAAACATTGTGGACTCAACTTTAAATGTTGTCATTGACTTGTTATCATATATTCTGAAAACAGATTCTTCATCTTAATTGAAATATTATTAAGTCGACTAAAATGTTCAATTGCAAATGTTCAATTGCGATTCATAACTAAATTTAAAATCATATTACATCTAATTGAAATAAAAAATCAAAATTGAAACTAATTTTAAAAGTCTAAACCAATTTTATCTAATAAAATGGATACAAATTTGAAATGCAATCTTGAATTTAGATTTGAAATCCACTCCATGTAGGAAAAATTTAAATGGGATGCATAAAAAAGAAGCTGCTGCATTAAAGTTTATTTAATTTAAGGAAAAGAGTTGGTAAGAATGTTTTTAAAAATAGATATATTATTTTGAGTCAATTACATGTAAAAATGTACTAATATCTTATAACATCTCTTTTGTTAAAAGACATAAGATGAATGTATAAACTAACAATAAATTTATTTTACTCCATTGCCTAAATAGCTAAAAAATGTGTATTTATTACTTTTAATAATGTACTTCTATTTCATTAAAATTGGATTTTTATCTTAAAAAGGAATTAGTACACTACAAGAAAATCATCAAATAGAAACAAACTTGAGAAATCATAAATAATTAGTTGTTATAGTAACTAAATTAGATACCATTTTAAAAACTAAAAAAAAATAGTTTTTAAATTAATTTCTATTATTGTTAAATAGTTTCTAAATTGGTATCTAATTAGCTAGTAATGTTTTAACTACTAATTATCTAGATTCTAAATTTGGTAACAAACCTTGATGGTTAATTAAATACCAATTTAGAAACCATTTAACAATAATAGAAACTAATTTAGAAACCAAACTTTTTTTTAGTCTCTAATTTAGTCACTATAACAACTAATTATTTTTTGTCTCTAAAATTAGTTTCTATTTCATGATTTTCTTGTAGTGATATGTCTTAAATACAAATGAAGAAGTTTAAGCTAAATATGTTTTTGTTGGTTGGTTATTACTTTTAGAACTAAAAAAACTAATTTATCTAAAACTTAGGGATTATCATATCATTTAAGGTAACCTTTCTCTTTTTAAAAAAAAAAAACTTGGCTCTAAATCTTTTACCATATAAAAACTCACGTAAAACCATTCAGAGATTAATATTAGAGCTCCGGCAAACAGAATCAATATACACAAGTCAACAAAACTTACAAGAATCCTCATGTGCAGCAAAACGCACGACAACTGAGAAAATTTGAAGTTGGCTGCAAACATGAGAATGCATGACAGTGGTTTGAACAGTCGTTTTTGGAAGTTGGAAATTTTGGTCTCACCATCACTATTTTGTACATTGGTCAATCATTAAGCAAGTGTCCTACTTCTGCAAATGCTGCCATCCTATCCAACTCGCTTTCATGTCCGGGTAGTGGACGATCACCTTCTTCCCTTTCACTTCAGAGATCTTATATTCCAAAAGCACATGATATGTTCAAACATTCAGAAATTGTACAGCTTTATATTTTCAGATTAATAATCAACAATTGGAAGTAATGTTCTCATCACAGTATTTGGAAAGTGGCTGATGAAAGAATCGATCCTATTATCACCATCAGCTTAAAAGCAAGCAAACAATTTAACGAATCAGTGAATGAATCTAACAACTCCTGTTGTGCTGCTAGCTGTGCTTACTTAAAAAAACCTCGCAAACATACTGAACACAACTTTTAATACAAGGAGAGTATGTTTACATTTCATAGCAAAAGCAAACTACCAATAGCAAAGGTTTAGGACCCAAACCCAAATATTCATTATGCACTTCAGTCAGTATATAAATAGATGAGGCGAAAAAGTAATAAACAAGAGAGTGAATGGGACGCAAGAGCCTCGTCAAATGTCATATGTCGTCGATTGTCAAGTGTGAACATATTCTAAAACGGGCAATCCATTCTGAGAATAATACACGTGCCATTTAAAATGTTATGACAATATCTAACACCTAAACCCAGCTGCTAGAAGAAATATCAAACCTGATAAATTTAGCAGTCACAACAACAAGAATGAGTAACAACTTGAACATTGTGCCAGCAAGGTTCGTAAACCCCTGAACACATGGTAGTCCACATATGAGAAAGAAAAGGTCTTCTAGCATTGTTGTCATCCATAGATAAACATATGAAACACTCACAACCTCTTGAAAGGTTGAAGGTTTTTATTTAAAAGACAATATCTGTCATGACTTGTCATAACTTATTATGAGTGTCAAGATGATTTAAATTTATCTCCTTTTTATCATCCGAGCTCTCAATTGCTCACATCATTTTACTTTCCTTATGTGCTTCTATTTTGACTTAGAAAAGTCATCTAAAGACTTCTTCTTTATCTGCACTACAATAAAGTCCTTTTTAAATGTGATTTTTTTTTTTGCAGTTCATTTTCTACAAAGACTACATCAATACCTCTTCACATTGCCAACATAACCCAAGAATATATACACTTCTTAGATTTTGGATCCAACTTTATTCTTTCTTTATGGAGAACTTCAAGAGGAGATAAATATGCTCTATCTAAAAGGTTTTGAAAGAACAAGAACACTTGGTTTGCATGTTGACTAAGTCTTTGTATTGTCTAAAGCATACGCTCAGGTATTGGTACAAAGATTTGATTCCTTCATTGTTAGTCTTGGTTGCAAGAGATTATGTTCAAACTATTGTCCCTATTACAATAGATTTGATGAGAATGCTTTTATCATCTTACTTTTGTATGTGGATGACATGTTGGTGGTAGGTCGAATCCAAAAATTGAAAGCACAATTGGCGAGGAAGTTTGATCTAGAGGTCTTCAGACCAACAAACAAGATTTTAGGAATGCAATATCATCGAGATAAAAAAGATAGGAAGGTTTGACATTCTTAAAAGAATTACTTACTGAAGTGACGCTTCAACATGCTTAATTGTAAGCAAATTTCTACCCCAATTTCTATCAATTATAAGTTTTTCTCAAGTATGACTCCTAATAACGAAGAAGAGAGGATAAAAATGTCTTGAGTATCGTATAGTGGGAAGTCACCTTATGTATGTCATGATCTGTACAAGACCAGACATAGAAGAAGCACAAGACCAGACATAGTAGAAGCAGTGAGATTCATCAGAAATCCCTATGAAGAGCATAATAAGAGGATCCTTAAATACATCAAAAGAAAATCAGGTGTTGTTGCAATATGTTTGGAAGATCAAAATTAGTTGTCAGAGACTATTGATTCAGTTTTGCAAATGATCTTGATAAATTGAGATCTACTACTGGCTATGCATTTACATCACTTGCAAGAGGGTCATTATTGAAGTTAATGTTGTAGTTTGGTCTACTACTACAAAGGTTGAGTACATGACAACTACCCAAACATACAAGAAAGCTATAAAGATTAAAAGGTTACTGGAGGAACTTGGGCACACGCAACAAAAGATAGAGTACCTTGCACATTGCAAGGAATTCTACCTTTCATTACAGGAGAAAACACGTAGGAATACAATACCACTTCCTTTGTGTAGTAGAGGAAGGAAGTGTGTATATGCAAAAGATTCACGCAAATGAAAACCTAACATATATACTATTCGATCAACACTCACAAGTTTATATAGGGTCTATCCTGCTATGGCCTAACAAAAAAATAAGCAACATGGAAGAGAAAGAATAAAGCATAGCATGAAGATATGATTAATTTAATGAAATCTTCATGTGAGAGAGTGTGAGGAGAGAAGTCCAACATTAGACAAACTTTATTATAGTGATTGTTTTTCTTGTTATAAATTAAATCGTGTTTTCTTAGAAAAACACCAAAATCACTTCTACAACACTATTTCATCATCAATTATGAGATAATACTATCAATAACTGAACTCTGATGCCACTATGGTTTAGGTACCAAAGTGACAAAATAACAACTCAACTAAATAAAAGATGAAAAAGAGAAACAAAATTGATAATAGGCAAAAAATGTAATTTTATTACAAAAAAGAAAATTACAATATCTCTCTCTATAAATCCAAGAGGAAAACAATAACACGTTCTCTTAAAAATAAGAAAACACAACTATTGAGAGAACCTTAAAAATAAGAAACTATTTTTCTTCTTTTATTTCTCATTCACCAAAATATCAGAAAAGAAAAAGGAAGTGATTTTGGTGTGTTTTATTAAGATAACATAATGCCTCTTTTATAACAAGAAAAAGAAGTCAAGTTCCTCTTATCAGTAACTTATTTTCTTACATAATGAATCATTAAAGGTGGTAAGGTAAGTTCTGGCCTATGACAAGTTGGTTAAATCTATTAAGTTTAACAAACTAAGAAACTTGATATTGTTTTCAAAAATAGCGAAGCAATTCAGTACAAATAAATTACTGTTGCAGCTAACGAAAACTTGATATCTTTAATTTATACCAAAAAAAATTTAGAGATTGTATCATAAGAAGAAACTAAAAACAAAGTATAGACTAAATAAGAACGGAATGGTTGGGACCATGTTGAGGAGTTAGTAATGGATCCTTATTTACACCAAGTGAAGCAAGATTACACTTTATTTTCACAAGCATACCATGCAAGCAAAATTGAAACACAAAACAATGAAATGAAAAACGAAAAACAAATTGAAGGAACAAAGGTCAGATATAATACAGAAGAAATGCACAAAGATGAACCTGGCATGACTGCATGAACGGCAAAGAGAGGACTCTGCACGGGGTAGCAAGCGCACCAGAGAGAGCAATTGAAAAATTCCAAATTCTTAAATAGTTTAAGTGGAATTTGAAATTATATAATTAAAGGTTATAAAAAATACCTATTAAAAATATTAGAATTTGAAATTCTTTCTAAATACAGTACTCAAACAAATTATTTTATCACAGAGTATTCTAAAATTTGCTAAAAAACTGAATTACTCGGTTAAAATTCATTATCCAAACATACCGTCAAAGGTTTCTTTTCCATATGCCCATAGAAGACTCCATCATGTCTACAGTTAGTTAACTGCTGATATGGTTTAGCTCTTCTACCAAGAAGCGAATCTAAATATTTTCAATAATAGATCGGTTACCTGAGCCAGTTTGACAACTGAGATTATTTATTTGGCCCAACAAGCCAGAAAATGTGGTTTCTGAAAACCCAAGTTTAGATCCTGATTTAAGAAGCAGTGCTTCCCAAGCCCTGGCCCCAGGAACAAAACTTTTCGCAACAATTTTCTTGGTCAATTCTATAGCTTCAGCAATCAAGCCCTTTTGGCACATCTGAAATATTATATGATCAAATGTTGAAGATCTAGGAAAGAAACACTTCTCCAACATTTCCTCCAACAAAAAGCATGCTTCACCAATCTCACCTTTCCCAACCAAACCATCAAGCATTATCCTGTATGAATGCAAGTTGAGCCCAACACCCTTCCACCCCATCTCCTTCATTACCCCCCTTGCCTTACGTAAATCCCCTGCTACACACAACGCACCCAATAAAGTATTGCAAGTAACCACATTTGGTCTGCATTCTAACTCTTCCATAGAAGCAACAATTTTAAGCGCTTCGTCTACGTTATTCTGCTTACACAAACCATTTATATACACATTATAAGTATAAACATCAGGAACGAGTCCAAATACAAGTATTTCATCAAATAGTTCTTCTAACTTCACATACTCCCCTTCTGCTACAATCCCACTCAAGACCATAGTATAACAAACAACATCTGGTTTAATTCCATCTTTTTTCTGCTGGTTAAGAATATCCAAAGCATCCGTACCCTTCCCTTCCTTCACCAAGAACCTAATCATGTTGGTATAATCCATGACCCCAGGACAAAATCCTAGTTTCCTCATATCCCTCCAAATAACCAAAGCCTCAACACTGGTCATATCCTCTTGTTCACACAATGATGATATTATCAAAGAACATATTGTCTCATCCAAACCATACCCACCTTCTATCATATAATTCAGCATCTTAATGGCATAACCCACCCTCTTAATTCTACACAAGGCCTCGATCAAAACCTGAAATGTCGATTCCTCAACGCGAATGTTCATATGCTGGCTCTTCAGCAAGATCTCGGGAACCATTTTGAGACATTCTCTCTTCCTACAAAGCAATGAGAGAACCAAGTTCAATGACCAAACAGTTGGTGTGCACCTGAACCTGGGGATTCTGAGAAACAAATCCACGGCATCTTGGACCCTGTCAGAAAGACCATAGAACCTAATAAGGTATACAAGGATAAACTCTGGAGTTTCAAACGTCTCCAATTGTTCAAGGTGGTCAAGGACAGGAGGAATGTCCTGCAAATGGGAGGTGCTGGTTAAGGTTTTGATGACAAAGTAGTAAGCTTTTGGAGTTGGGTCACAGCTGTAAGCTTTGAATGCGTCAAGGAGAGTGGAGAGAAGAAAAGGGTGGGGAAGGTTGGGTGTTTGGGGACAACCCATTTCAAGGGTTGCTTGTTTGAGCTTATGCATAGCTTGTTGTTCACCAAAGTTGTGGTGCCATGAGGTCTTGTAAGGAGAGTGTGGCCATTTCCTGAATTTTCTGAGGTATTTGTTGGCTCTCTTGGATAAAGGGTGTCTCACCATTTCAATTTGACGAGGAACAGAGCAAGAACGGACATTGAAGTAAATCAATCAAACCAGACAAACTAAACCAATATTTTGCTTTGGGATTGATGACGATGCCAAAACCTTCAACTGAAATTCATTTTGACAAAAGTATACACGTACGGTTGTATAATAATAAATACTATTTATTGATAAAAAAAATTAGAATACCGTATAAGCTATAATTTAGAGTTTATGCTTTCACATGAATATATATAACACTAAATTTTATAATAAATAAATTGCCTGAATATTAAAATATTATAAAAACATATAAATATTATATTTTAGATTTACAAGAAACCCTTTATATCCTTATTGTTCTTAAAACAAGGACGAAAAACACTAGAATAAGGTTGACAAGATTAACTCATATACAAATCTTCCAATCTTGAGTTGGACTCTCTCAGTTTCTTCTTGGGCTGGATACTCTGGGCTTCTCCTCACGTTGGGTGCTCTCGGCTTCTCCTCAAGGTAGGTGCTCTCGGCTTCTCTTTCGGCTAGGTGTTCTCGGCTTCTCTTTCGGCTAGGTGCTCTCGGCTTCTCTTTCGGCTAGGTGCTCTCGGCTTCTCCTTCAGCTAGGTGCTCTCGGCTTCTCTTTCACACGGATGGGGGGTGTACCTGCAAGTCGCTCTAATGCCAAAGTCAGAAATGGTTTAATGTTCATCAGATAAAAATCACTCTTACTTACCTCTTATGTTACCTCCTATTTATATAGTTTCCTTAATAGGCTTATGCTCTTACCTTTGGGCTTTCTTTCTACACCTTTTTATAATTTGTGCACCCCTTAATGCAGGCTTTTATTTAATTGGGCCTTATTATAATAATAATATTTATATTTTGTTTTATTCTTTTATGCATAACCTCTCGGTTATGTTTTGTATTTAGCTTTCGGCTTAACCTCTCGATTTTAGCCTACCAGTACACTGGCCCCGAGACATAAAGATTTTTATTTAAGTTTTAAGAAAAGTATTTATGTCTGAATATAATATAATAGGTTTGAAATGTGATTTGATTTGATATTAAATGCCTCGTTTTTTGTGATTTATTTTGTTCAGACTAAGTGATTTGACATGAATTTGTTGTTTTAACCGTTAGATGATGTATTTTTGAACGGTTTCAAGTTTTTGGAACGTTTCAAATTCTTGGGTTTGATTTGGGTTATAAATAGGTCTCTCACTCAATCTATTATGGTTTTATGTGAGTTTCGTTGCTTTCTGAAAGGAAGTTCGTTTTCAAGCTTCATTTGTTTCTTTTAAAGGTAATATGTCTATTTCGCGTTCTTCTTCTACTACTGATGATTTGAGTGGTTTTTCAAGCACGGGTGGTGAATCCACTGGCCGAGTGGTTCGAGAAGAAGAGCGTCCTGAATCAAAGTCTTCGTCTGCTACTCCTTGTATGAAGGATTCGAATGGAGCTCCTACTGTTGATGCTCCTCCAATATTCGAAAGAATTATGCCTCCGAAAAATCTTCGTCCAGGTTATCAGTGGGTTAAGCCTAAGGTTCAAGAGTTCTTTTCTCGGTACCATTCTGCTAGTGAGCTTCGTAGTTTCCTTTCCCATTCTCAGATTTATTATTCTAATATTGAGAATGATATAATTTCTTTTCGGCGTGTTGGGAATGTTGATAACGTTTGCCATGGCCGAGAGGGTGATAGCTATGAATTTTTTTATTTTTCTGCTTGTTTTTTTAGAGATCTTCATATTCGATTGCCTTTGAACGATTTTCAAATGGGAGTCCTTAATTTTCTTAATATTGCTCCTACCCAGCTTCACCCAAATGGTTGGGCGTCAATGCAAGCTTTCAGTATTTTATGTAAATTACTATCACTTTCTCCTAGCCCGACATCTTTCTTGTACTATTATAGCTCTCGGCCTAGTAAACGACCAGGTTGGTTGTCCCTTATTAATAAACCCGATATTTGTTTTCTTAAACCTTTTACCTCTTCATATAAGGATTTTAAGGGAGGATTTTTCAAAATTCTAATAGAGGCAGAAGGAAGAGAGTATTTTTTTAATGGAGATTCTCCGAAATTTCCTTTGTATTGGACGAAAGATCCTTTGAAGTTTAACTCAATGTCTTTTCACTCAATGGATGTTGCCGATCATCATGTTATTGAAGTTTTTAGTCACCTCTCGTATCGGATTCCCACTCGCGCCTTGCTACAATTGTACACTTCATCAAGACCCCGAGAATATCTTATTTGTATGTGGTTGTTTCACATTTTCTCGCTTTATAGGATGAGATTTTTAACTTTTCTAAATTTTTTATTGATTTTCAGCTTTGATGGCGAGCACCAATCTGAAAGCTCGATCTTATTTCACAAGGCTTCTCAACAAAGTAGGTGATGTAACCCCTCGGCGTGAGAACGTGGTCAATCCTGTGGTGGAAGTGGAGACTGTAGAACCTGTTTCACGCGTTGAAGCAGCTGAACCTACAAATGATGCTCATGTTGCTGGTCCTTCGAAGAAGTCTAAGAAACGAGATAGAATTAGCAAGAGATCTCACTCTTCTTCTCGGCGCCATCGCCACGCTGAAGGTGGTTCGACTGAACCTCTTCCTGAAACAATCTTTGGTGCTTCAACAAAATATGCGAAGTTTGTTCAAACCTCTTTTAGTGAATCATCTTATAATATGTTGAAAGCCACTGATGTTGCTTCTCTAGCTGATTCTATTATCGAGCTTTCGAGTAGAACTCTTTTGATTGGGAAGATGATGAAAGCGAAGAATGGAAATTGTGTGTCTCTTGCTGAGTTTGAAAAGTTGAAGAGTGAACTTGCCGAGACTAATGAGAAGATGAGTTCGTTAACTTTGCAACTAGAAGAGATGAATATGTAGAAAAATCAACAAGAGACAGAAAAAGGAAATCTTGTAAAGCATATCTCTGAGTTAAAGGCTGAGAACTTGAAGATTGATGAAGATAACATTTGCCTTCGTAGTGAAAATCAACTTTTGGATGAGAAGATTTTGGAATTATCTGCTGTAAAGGAATCTAACACAAGCACCATCACAGTTATGAAGAAAGAGATAGAGCAGTTGAAGGTGAATGTTTTTGAAGACGAGAACTTTATCTTGGAGCAACATAAATTAGGCTTTGATAAGGCTCTTCTACAAGCGAAGTATTTTTATAAGATTCCTATCGATGAAGGCAATTTTGATGTTAAGAAGGATTTTTACAAAGGTGAATTAATTCCTGTTAGTGAAATTCCTGAAGAGGATGCTGAAGATGTGAACGTCGTGAACTAGATGAATATAAGTTATAATTTTGGTTTGTAGCTCTCGATTTGCTTATCGAGAAGTGGATTTGTTTTGGAATGCCATGATATCTGATGAATGTATTGATGCTTGCATTCTTAATGTAATCACCTTTTGAACTTATCGGTTAGAATTTATAAACTTTATTGTTTTCTTTTAATTCGAGCCATTTTTTTGTTACCATTTAAATATCATTTTATACCTTCCGGCCTAACCAATTTTTTTTTTATTTGAAATATTTAATGTTATTTTTCGGTTACCCATAGATATTATCACAGACTTCTCAATCTTGATCTTTCGGTTATGTGATTTGATTGATTAATTTTGTTTTTCGGTTACGAGCAAATGCTATCATAGGCTTCTCGGTCCTAACTTCTCGGTATTATTCTCTCGGTGCCAACCTTTCGGTCTAAATAATAATTTTATTTAACATAGGTATGCATGAAAGACAAAATTAGATGATCTAATATAACCAACTTATCAGGTTCCACCTTTTCGGTTTTAGTATTTGGTTTTAGTTAACCAAAATAAAATAACATTCTCGGTTTTATCTTTGATTTAATTTTCCAACCTAAGATAAATTCATCTTACCTTTTCGGCTTTAATGAAAACGAGATCTGCACTTATTCTTTGGAAAAGAGTTGATTTAATACATCTTCAATTAGACCTTTGGATTGTCAAAGCATAAAATTATTAATCATCTTATAACCAGAACCTTTCGGTTTTTGAGGTTGAACCGTAAACAGTTTTATGAACTTCCTATTTAAAGTTCTCAATTTTTCTAGTTAGAGATGAATTTTGACTATTTTTATAGGTTTGAACTTTTGGACTTGATACTGATACGCCAATGTTTGGTTAGACTTCTCGGTTTTGCTTTAAGACCTCTCGATTTTGCTTTAAGACCTCTCGGTTCAGTATGTTTAAAATATATATTAGTTTAATGAATCTAATATACCAAACATGAGAACTATAGATTATATTCTTTGGAAAATAGCTGGTTTAATATACCTTTAATTAGACTTTTCGGTTTTGAAAAATAAAATTATTGACCACTTTGCAACTTGGATTTTTTTATTTTTAAATAAAATTATTGAGCACTTCGCAACCTAAATCTTTCAGTTTTGAAGTAATTATCAACTACCTTTCGATTTTGAATTATAAAATTGTTGCTCTAGACCTTGTGGTTTTGAAGGCATAAAACCATTAATCGCTTTGTTAACTTGGACCTTATGATTTTGTTTTAAATATGTAAAAAATTTAAGAGTTTTTTGCTTTACATTTCACTATACGTGATATCGGGAGGGTTTTCACTTAAAGTGAAAGCATCCAAGCCCGAATTGTTTTTTGATTTGTTTTCTTTGGCAGGGTTTCAATTATGATGAAATCTTCCAAGACCAAAGAATTCTTTCGGTTGGGTTTCACCTGGAATGAAATCATCCATGACCGAAAATTGAAAGTAAATGAGATGGTTTCTATCTTCTTCTTCATTAAACAAAAAAATATGTACATCAAAGTCTTTTTTTTTTTTTTTTACACCTTCTGCCTTAACTAAAATAAAACTTCAAATGGCTCGCATTCCAGGTTCTTGGTATCACTTTTTCTTCCAAAGTCTCTAATCTATAGGCTCCATTTTGCAAATTTTTCAGTATCCTAAAAGGACCTTCCCAATTAGATGCTAGCTTTCCATGTCGCGAATCTTTTCGAGCATCAGTTCGCATTCTCCAGGCCAAATCCCCTTCTTTAAAATCTCTTAACTTTACTTTTGCATTAAACCTCTTCATTGCTCTTCTCTTTACTGCTGCTTCCTTTATCTTTGCTCGTTCTCTAAGTTCTTCAATAAGATCAAGGTCAGTTCTTAAACATTCATTGTTGATATTCCAATCTTCCATTTGCCTTTGTAACGTTGGTTCATTAACTTCTACTGGTAGCACTGCATTTGTTCCATATGTGAGATTGAATGGTGTTTCACCAGTTGAAGTTTGTGGTGTGCACCTATATGCCCATAATATCTCTGGCAACTTCTCTGCCCATAAACCTTTAGCGCTTCCTAACCTCTTCTTTAACTGTCCGAGAATAACATTGTTTGCAGCTTCGACTTGTCCATTCGTTTGCGGATGTTCAACTGAAGTGTTTGTTGACTTGATCCCCAAATCTGCATAAAATTCCATAAGTTTTTTGTCAATGAATTGTCGGCCATTTTCAGTTATAATGGTGTGTGGGATTCCAAATCGACATATTATATTTTTCCATACAAACGTTTGAACTTGCTAAGCCGTTATCTTAGTCAATGCTTCTACTTCTATCCATTTTTTAAAGTAGTCCACAACTACTATCATGAACTTGGTTTGTCCTCGCCCAAGTGGAAATGGACCAAGTATATCAATTTCCCACTTTGCAAATGGCCATGGAGAAACAATTCCTTGCAACTCTTGTGCTGGTTTATGGTTTAAACTTCCAAACTCTTGACATTTTTTACATGCTTTAACATAGGTCTCACAATCTTCTCGAATTGTTGGCCAGTAGTATCCGGCCCTGCAGACTTTTGTTGCCATTGTTCGAGCTCCACAATGTAATCCACAAATTCCTTCATGAAGTTCTTTAACTACATATTGCGCTTGCTCTCTCTCTCGAGACACTTTAGCAAAGGCATAGAATATCCTCTTTTGTAAAGTTCATCACCAATTAAAACAAAACTAGCCACTTTCTTTGCCATTTTTGTATTTAGTTCAACACCTTGTTCTTGGCTCTTTATAACTTCTATATATGTGTTTATCCATTCATCTTTTGATGTTGTAATATTGAGGCATTCTTCCAAACTAACTGTCGGATGGCTGAGGGTTTGTTGTATGACTGAATTATGTTGCACTTGTCGTTGTTGACTTGCTAACTTAGACAATGAGTCTGCTTTCATATTTCTCTTGGAATATATTTTATTTCGGCCTTATTAAAGCACTGCATAATATTTAATACTTTATGATAATATTTCATCAATAATGGATCTTTTACTTGATACTCCCCTTGCACATGTCCTACCGAAAGCTGAGAGTCACTTTTGCAAATTACATTTTCGACTCCCTTGTCCCTGGCTAACAACAATCCTGCAATAAGAGCTTCATATTCGGCTTGGTTGTTGGATGTTCTGAACTCAAATCTCAATGTCATCTCTACTTGGAAGTTATCTGGTCCTTCAAGTACTATCCCTGCTCCGCTTCCCTTTTTGCTTGATGCGCCATCTACATATAATGTCCACTGTTCCTGTTGTGTTGTTGTCGGCATTTGAATAATGAAATCTGCAAGGGATTGAGCTTTGATTGGTCCTCTTGGTTCATATTTTATTCCATATTCTGAAAGCTCCATCGACCATGTCACCATTCTACCTACAAGTTCTGGTTTTCTCAAAATTTTAGATATTGGGTAGTCTGTTCTCATAATTATCTGATGATTCTGAAAATATGGTCGAAGACGTCTTGCGGCATACACCAGTGTTAGGGCGACTTTTTCAACCTTGAGATACCTGGTTTTGGCATTTTGAAGGGACCTACTCACAAAATATATTGGTTTTTGATCTGGGTTTTCTTGGACTAAGGCAGCTCCTATAGCTTCATGTGAGGTTGCTAGGTAAACTATGATAGGTTGGGTTGACACAGGTTTAACTAAGATTGGTGGTTCGGCTACTATTTTTTTGATTTGAGAAAAGGTTTGTTCACATCGCTCATTCCACTCAAAGGTTTCAGATTTTTTCAACAAGTTTACTATCAGTTTAGTTCTCTCGGCCAATATTGGTAAGAATCTTGATAATGAGTTCAACTTTCTTACTAGTATTTGTACTTCCTTCAACTTTTTTGGACTTCCCATCTTCATTATTGCTTCACATTTATCAGGGTTTGCCTCAATACCCCTGTTTGTTAACATGAACCCCAAAAATTTTCCTCCTCTTACACCGAAAACACACTTTTCTGGATTGAGACGAATTTTGTACTTTCTTATTCGTGCAAACACCTCCTCAAGGTCTTCTAAATGTTTCTCTACTTCTCCTGATTTTACAATCATATCATCAACATAAACTTCCATGTTCTTTCCAATTAAATTTTTGAACACCTTGTCCATCAACCTTTGATATGTTGCTCCAACATTCTTCAAACCGAAAGACATGACTTTATAACAATAATTTGCAGTATCTGTGGTGAAAGCTGTTTTTGGAATATCCGGTTCATACATTTGTATTTGATTATACCCTGAATAGGCATCAAGAAAGCTCATCATCTCTTGTCCAAACGCCCCATCCACCAAACGGTCTATGTTGGGTAATGGATATGTGTCTTTCGGGCAGGCTTTATTCAGGTCTATATAGTCTGTGCACATTCTCCATTTTCCATTCGGTTTCTTAACAAGCACCACATTAGATAACCATGTCGTATACTGAGCCTCTCGAATGAAACCAACTTGCATAAACTTTTCGGTTTCTTCAATTGCTGTCTTTCGTCTTTCTTCTCCCAACTTTCTTCGTTTTTGAGATACCAGTCTTGCTTCTCGGCAAACAGACAACTTGTGACAAATTACCTCCGGATCAATCCCAGGAATATCAGATGGTTTCCAAGCAAATAAATCTTTGTTGTTACGTAACACCGTGATGAGTTTGTTCAACAATTCTTCAGGCAAACTTCCACCTATATAAGTACATTGTTTCTCGTCCTGGCCCAATACCACAACTGTTGTCTCTTCTTTTGGTTCTAACCTCTCATCATTTAATCTGGGGTCCAAATCTACCATTGCCACCATTCTTTCAGTATCTTTATTTGCTTTCAAATTCATCTTCAAACCTGCTGCATAACACTCTCGAGCATCTTTTTGATTGACATAAATTGTTGCTATCTCCCCCTTCTCTGTTGGGAATTTCATGGCTAAGTGCGGTGTTGAGACTATTGCTCCCAATTTATTCAAAGAAGATCGTCCCAAAAATACATTGTATGATGTGGAAGCATCCACCACTAAGTACCTGATTTTGATCTTTTTAGTCTTACTGCCTCTTCTGAATGTTGTCATTAAATCAACATATCCTTTTGTGCTAACTCTTTCACCCGAGAAGCCAATGATTTGTTCTCGGAAAGGTACAATATCTTCTTCTTTCAAGTGCAACCTTTTGAAAGTATCCCAAAACAAAATATCAACTGAACTCCCCTGATCAATCAAGGTTTTCATGACGGCATACTCGGCTATTTCTACTGTTATCACCATAGAGTCATCATGATCAGGATCAATTTCTTGAAAATCTTCATCTGTAAAAAGCATTGGTGGCAAAGTTCTTCTTTTAAAAATATGATTAATGGTTCTAATACTTCTCCAATGTTGTTTTCTTGCTGACGAGGATTCTTTTCCAGAGAACCCACCTGAAATTGTGTTTATAAACCCCCTGACCGGCCTTCCCAAACTTCGCTCCCTATTTCGCCTTACTGACTGTGTGTTTTGATAAACTCTATCTGGCATTCCGCCCCTTCTATCATCTCTCTTTTCTATTATTTTATTTTCTCTTCTTTCAAATCTTTCCACCCTTCTCTCTCATATCTCACCCCCTCTCAAACCTCTCTCCGGACTTAACCTCATTCTTGTATTTCCTCCTCGAACAAAACGTTTCAACTGCTCTGCTTGAATTAATTCTTCTATTCTATCTTTCAACCCAATACATTCTTCTGTATGATGACCATGATTTTTATGATATTCACAATGTTTAGTGTGATCTGCTCTCTCCGGTGTTCTTGCTTTTCTTGGTGGCGGTATTATTTCTGCAGCCATAGCTTCCTGTAGAACTCTTGTTCTGTTTGTATTCAAAGGTGTGTATTGTTGGAATTTTCGACTTCTAAACTCTTCTCAGGCTCTTCTGACCATAGGTCCACTTTCTCTTTCCATCACCCTCTTCTCACCTCCATCAACCCTTACCTGGTTTCGGAACTCTCTTAGTTCTTCCATCTGCATAAATTTTGACGCCCGCTGCCTTAGTTCATCCAAATTAGCTGCGGGTTTTTTGCAAAGGCTGTCGGCAAATGGTCCCGGTTTTAATGTTGTTATCATATGATGCATGGTAACCTCTGGGCTGAGATTTCGAATACCCAAGGCGACCTTTCCAAAGCGTTCCATGAACATTCTTAACGACTCTCCCTTCTCTTGTCTTATGTTTACTAAGGCAATTGATGTTAAATGATGAGGGCGAATAGTTGCAAAATGAGCACCAAACTTTTCCACCAATGTATCGAAACAATCAACACTCAAAGGTGGGAGGCGCGTGAACCAACTTAATGCTGCTCCTTTCAGCGTCGTAGGGAACACCCTGCATATAACAACATCATTCCATGTATATAAACTGATCTGAGTGGTGTATATTGCAATATGTTCATCAGGGTCTGTACTTCCATCATATTTGTCAATGGTCAAAATTTTCCAATTGTCAGGTAATGGAGTATCAACTATAACATCATAGAACGGATGCTTTCTGGAAGATGCTCCTGCAAAACCCCCAGAGTTTTCAAGCAATCTTCTTTTGGTTTGGGAACTTTCATTGTGATGAATCCTTTCGTTCACATGTGCTCTAGGCTGAACAGTTTCAAAGGATGAATTTAAAATTGTTTCCTCTTGTAACTTTCTTCTCATATGTGCATTTTTGGCTCTCAACATACTTAATTCTTCTTCATTATTCTTCTTTAACATCTCAAATTCTTTTTGTAGTTGTACCAACATTGCCATTGACATGTTAATATTGTCTGCCTGCTCTCCACCTTGTTCTTCTCTTTGATTCATCTTGTCTTCAACCTTTTTCAGCTACTTCTCGGCCCCACGGTGGGCGCCAAAATGTTCTTACAACAAGGACCAAGAACACTAGAATTAGGTTGACAAGATTAACTCTTATACAAATCTTCCAATCTTGGGCTGGACTCTCTCGGTTTCTTCTTGGGCTGGATACTCTAGGCTTCTCCTCACGTTGGGTGCTCTCAGCTTCTCCTCAAGGTAGGTGCTCTCGGCTTCTCCTTCACACAGATGGGGGGTGTACCTGCAAGTCGCTCCGATGCCAAAGTCAGAAATGGTTTAATGTTCATAAGATAAAAATCACTCTTACTTACCTCTTATGTTACCTCCTATTTATACAGTTTTCTTAATGGGCTTATGCTCTTACCTTTGGGCTTTCTTCATACACTTTTTTATCATTTATGCACCCCTTAATGCAGACTTTTATTTAATTGGGTCTTATTATAATAATAATATTTATATTTTATTTTATTCTTTTATGCATAACCTCTCTGTTTGTATTTAGCTTTCGGCTTAACCTCTCTCTCGGTTATGTTTTGTACACTTATCATCACATTAAACAAGCTTAATAAAATAACTTATCCTTATTTTTGTAATAGTTTACCTTTTCATGATATGATTCATTGTGCGGGTGGAATATCTCATTTCTTATTAACATAGGTTGACATTTCAACTTTGTCAGTCAAAACGGGTGGTCATCATTGCAGATAACAAAACGGGTGTCTCATTTCTTATACGCAAAGAAAATGTATCCCTACAATAACATGCTTCACCATTGCAGATAACAAAGTTTCAGTTTCTGATTCTGCAAATTAAACTATCATATTCTTCTGCCTCATCCTTGAAACCATCAAATATGGCAGACCAGTTATCACCACCCTTTGGCACCCCCATCATCGCCTCTCACTACTGTGCTCCAGGTATATATATGATCTTATGCATACATATTTGCAACGTATTCATATGTATACTTTGATATACATAACTAAATTATTTTAAACTTCTTATTTCCCCTTTGCTGTCATTTAAGTTTTCTTTTAATATATGTCGTTTACGCTATCTCTTCATTCTTAATTATAATTCATCTTCATCTTGTTCATCTTGTTAGCTATGGTAATTCAAATTTGTTTATATTTGTTTTTGTAAATAATCAGTTAAGTATAATAAAAAGAATTACAGAACAATAAAAGTAAACAATAAAAGATAAAATGACTCTTTCCAAAATTAATTAATTTCTGTGTAATTATGACTAAAAACTACTAAAGATATGTTTAATTATTTTAATTATTAACAAAATTGAAATAAAATTAAAAAAATTAAATTAATACTATAATATTTTTCTTTATTATACTAAAAATAAAATATATTTTATAATTAATTGATTATTTACTTTTTTTAATTAATTTATAGTGGTTATTTGTTAATTATATAATACTGCAGGTCCAGATTCTGTTCATCTGATAATCACAAGGGAGAGGAGTATAGGTGAAAAATTCACTGTGACAAACAGCAATGGAAACATAGTTTTCAGTGTCAAGAGCAGTATTGCAAGCATCCGCAGACACATGTACTTGTTTGACGCTTCTGGAAATCCCATTGTTCATCTTCGCGGATCGGTTAGTTCATTCATATCTTCAACTTTTTTTTATTCAATAATGTTGGAGATCTCTTATAAATGGTTTTATAAAATTAAATTAAATTTAAAATTTATGTTATATTTTTAATATATGATATAAATTTAAAAATTTATTATAACTAGTTGATCTTAACCGAGTACCTCAAACCGCTATCAAATAAAGTATAATTTGTAATTAATTCATACTTTTTTCCTCTTTAATTAAACACCAACATCTCATGCAGTCCTGATGTATATATGTGCATATGTTACTTTGTCTGTAAGATATTTATTTTCTTTTTCTTCTTATTTTCGAAAAAAAAAATATTGAAACGTACCCATATATCATTTTATCAAAATGGCATGAAAGAATAAAATTAATGGATCGATTTTGATGAACCAAATATTAGTGTCTTAATCAGTGTCTTAAATTGAAGTGTACGAGTATTTGATGGTTGCTGAGATTTAAGTTTGAAAGTTGTTGGATCATACAGATTTGGTGTGATAGTTGGAAAGCATTTAGAGGTCAAAGTGCAGAACCTAGGGATTTGATCTTTAGAAGGGAAAAATCCTCATTATTTCAGCTAAGGACGAAACTATGTGTTCCTGGCAAATAATCTCACTGGTGTTTGTGACTTCAAGGTCAAAGGAAATTGGTTTGGATCCTCTTGGGATGTTTACATAGGCGATTCCAACATTCTTGTTGCCCAGGTAATTTAATTTTAATATGTAATTATCATTTTGAAGGAAAATATATGATTATTTAATCACATTATATATAATTATATATTATAGCTTGTTACTCATAGAAATAATTGTTGCTGCAGATAAGTAAAAAGTCTGGCCCCATATTCAGCAGAGAGAAGTACATGGTGACTGTGTGTCCAAATATCGATCATGCATTTATTGTTAGTCTAATTGTAACTTGTTTTGTGAGATCTAACGCAGGTGGTGGTGGCGGCGTTGGTGGATAAATTTTATTTTATAAATTTTATGAAATTGGATTAGGTTTAAAATTTATTTTTTAATATTTTGAAGTTTTAATCCATTATAATATGATAGATCATATTAAAATTACTCAAAAAAATTATATGTGTATTTGACTCTTTTGATTACTATTATTTAATTGTTTTGGAATTTTGTGAATTTTTCAGTATTATTTAAAATGTTATTCATGCATTAGTTATCATAAAGTAATTGAAGATTTCATGAGTGGCATCTTATGCATTAAAGAGGAAAGGTAGGTCCAATTATAAAATAGACACAATTTGCAAAAGGAAAGGGACGAAGAAGAAGGATATCTGATCTCACCTAAAAAATGGCTATATAATATTGGGGTAGTAATATCATGATAAGATTAACCTTGTGAACCTCTTCCTGCAATTCACCAACCCACATCACCTTCAGAGTAACATTTTAGAAGGTTAGTTTATTTTTATCAACAATAAAAATTAAATAAATGTGAATCATTTCAGGGGTGGTTTCAACCCTTATACAAAATATACAATGAACAACTTTTAAATTAAAGCTGTCAAACTAACCAAACTAAAACACGAATCTTACTAAAATCCTAACATACATCAAAAAACCATTCTCATACATTCTAAAGGTTCCAAACACCAGTTAGAGAAGGAAAACGAGACAGAACGAAATTTTGCAGAAATCCAAGACTACACCTTTGCTTGCACCATTGCACACACTTCTGATGCGTCAGCCACCCTCCTATTGAAAATGATAAAGTTCCTGTGATTCCAGATTTCCCCCACAACCCCAACCCAAATTGTGCTCCATACATCATTAAATGAATCAGAAAACATGTTCAACCTGAACTGAGCAAAGTTTGACGAAGGATCAATGTGAGACACAAACGACACTCCCAACCACTTAAAGCAAAAACACCAAACCCGCCAAGCAAAACTGCAAGCGAAAAACAAATTGCGGTGAGACTTTTCCTCCTTCCCACACATACAACACAAAGAACTTTCCAACAACACCCCACACCTTTCCAGATTTACCCTAGTAGCAATCTTATTCTCCAACACCCTCCAAGCTGTAAATAAAGCAGACAATACAGCTTTACAACTCCATAACTTATTGAAACCCGGAGAAAAATCCACCTCACAATCCCTCCTAACAAGAAAATAGGCAGAGTTAACTGAAAATGTCTGAAGACCCCCAGCCTTCCAAACTCACATATCCGCCTCTCCCGAAGCCAGCCTAGCCTCAAGAAGTGCCTGACACAATTGATCCACCAAAGGCTTCTCCCAATCAAAAAAAGGTCTACGCCAGGCTAAATGCCAAATCCAAACACCGTCAGACCAAGACCCAAGCTCAGCCACCTTTGCATCTTTTGCCGAACAAAGAGAAAACAGTCTTAGAAAGACTCTCTTTAGCACATCACTACCTAGCCAACTGTCCTCCCAGAAAGAAATATCCTTCTCATCACCAATTTTCCACTTGAACCCATCTTCAAAACTTCTACCCCAACCCTCCGAAGCCCACACCTTATCCGAACCCAACCTCCATATCCACTTACCTAACAAAGCCAGATTAAAAAACTTTAAATCAATAATACCAAGCCCCTCAACTTCGACAGGCTTACAAACCTTTTCCCAAGAAGCCCAAGTGATCTTTCTTCCTTCAGAACCCCACCCCCAAAGAAAATTCCTTTGGATCCTAACCAACTTATCTGTCACCCCGGAAGGCAATTTGAATAAGGACATAAAGAATAGTGGGATAGAAGAAAGAATAGACTTGATCAAACAAATCCTCCCGCCAACGACAAGCACTTACATTTCCACCTACTTAGTATAGCCTGAACTTTCTTTATCACCCCATTCCAAAAGTCATCGCGCTTGTGATTCCCATCAATAGGCAGACCCAAGTAAACAAAAGAAGAACCCATCACGTCGCAATTAAGGATAACTGCAAAACGTTGTAGCGAAAGTTGATCCAGCCCTGTTCCGCCAATTCTACTTTTCAAAAAGTTAACCCTAAGCCTCGAGGCAAGCTCAAAGCATTGCAGAATCGCCTTAATATTGAAAATGCTTTTGGTGTTAGCTTCACAGAAAAACAAGGTATCATCCGCGTACTGTAACATGTTTACCTTCACTTTATGCCAATCTCCAAACTGTCAATCAGATTCTTTTCTTCGGCCATCCTTGACACCCCAGCCAGCCCTTCTGCCATAATAAGAAAGAGAAACGGAGCTAGCGGATCACCTTGATGAAGACCCTTCATAGGAAAGAACTCCTTAGTTGAGCTACGATTCACTAGAACTGAAACAAACGCTGATTCTAAACAGCCCTTTATCCAATGAATCCACATATCACAAAAACCCATCCTCCAAAGCATAAAATAAATAAACTCCCAACTAGCTGAGTCGTACGCCTTCTCATAGTCAACTTTGAAGAAAACACAACTATTTCTCTTTCTTTTGTACTCTTTCAACACCTCGTTAACTACTAGCACACTGTCTAACAAGCCTCTTCTTTCAAGAAAAGTCGACTGTCTGTCGTCAATAACTTTATGATCACCTTTTTCAATCGTATAGAAAGTGCTTTAGAAATGATCTTGTAAAGGCAACCAACTAAGGAAATGGGTCTAAACTCACCGAGCTACTGAGGGTTTTCAACTTTTAGTATTAAACAAAGGAACGAAGCGTTTGTACCTCTGGGCCAACAACCATTAACCGCAAAATCCTTCACTGTCACCATCACATCCTTCTTAATGATGTCCCAACAAAATTATAAGAAACCAAAATTGAAGCCATCAGGCCCAAGACTCTTTGAGTTGTCACAACTCCAAACCACAGCCCTAATCTCTTCCTCGGAAAACTCACCAATCAACAAATCATTATCTAAATCCAAAATGGAGCAAAACCTAGCATTATCCAGTCGAACCTGACATGCATCGTTCTTATCAAACCTGTCTTTAATGAACTCTTGAACCTTGTCCTTGATCACCTGCTTATCCTCACACCAGGTACCGTTAACAAACAACCAATGCAATTGATTCCTTGCTCTTCTCCATTTAACAGTGGAATGAAAAAACCTTGTATTAAGGTCCCCCTGTTTTAACCATTTTTGCCTAGCTTTCTGAAACATAATCGCCTCTTGCTTAAACCTTGTTTTGTTAAGTTCAGCAAGGAGAGCCTTTCTTTCTTCCCTTTCTGACTCAGCTAACCCACAATCATCGTCACGTGCGTCTAAAACCTCAATCCTCTTTTGCACTTCCTTACTAGCAAGATTCACATCTTTGAAGACTCCTTTATTCCATACTTTTAAATCTACTTTTAGCTTTTTCAATTTTTCTTTGAACACAAATATCCCACCTCCTACGACCTCATAAGAAGACCAACTCAAACTCACAAACTCCTTAAATCTACTATCTCTTTGCCACACATCCAAACACCTAAAAGGTTTCACACCCCAGTCCACGGACGCCTCTTTAAGTATTACTGCACAATGATCAGAGATTGATCTGCTGAACACGAACTGCTGACAATTTGGCCAAACTTCCAGTCATTCCTTTGAAACAAGCACCCTATCAATTCTGCTTTTTACCATTCCATTAGGCTTGTACCAAGTAAACTTCCTACCAACCAACAGGATATCAACCAATTCCGATATTTCAATAAAATCATTGAAACCTTTTATTTCTCTAGAATAATCTGACGTCAACATCAAACTATTCCTCTTCTCTTGCCATCTAATAGAATTGAAATCTCCAATAATACACCAAGCCTTTGACAGTTGATTCATTCTGACAACACTTATTTCCTTCCACACCTCCTTCTTTTCCCGTAAAGTGACAGAGCAATAAACATTCACTATAGTTACAAATACCCCATTACCAAACTTCCTAAAACCTTCAATCACCGAATAATTCCTTCCGTTTACAAAACTAATCATCTAAAATGACTTATTACTCCACATTGTTAAAACCCCACTTGCACTGTTTAACACTTTGTTCTCAACCCAGTTAACTTCATTACACCCCCAAAGAAGAAAAACTTTCTCCCTCCTAAAACTATAACACTTCGTCTGTTGTAAGCACACCATATCCACATGTTCCTTGCTAATCAGATCCCTTAAATAATTTCTTTTTAAGGTGCCTCCTAACCGTCTGATGTTCAAGCTAATTATCTTCATCAACAAACTTATTCCTTTCTCCCCTCAACTTCCTCGTACGATCACCACCCCAATTAGATAATGAAAGTAAATTATTTAGGATTACACCTTCGCGTCGAGGAAACGAAAATCCAACTTCTTTTCCTACACACTAAACACTAGAAGCCTCATTCTTATCTGTCTTCACCAAAAATATTTTATTACAATTCTCAATTGCGTTATCTAACACGAAGAAAGAATGAGTCGTATTGCCTGGTTGATGAACCAAAAGAACCTGATCTACCCGCACGTCCACCGAGTTACTCTCCTTGAGCAAGCTATCCGCGGAATCGTACCTGCCTCCAACCAAACCCGCCCCCGTCCTTAGAGCTAAATCCAATGTCCAATTACCTGAGTTTGTCCCCATGATATTAGTCATTTCCTTCACTTTCACCACGTTATCTGAAGGACTGACACCCTCGTACGCCTCCTTTCCTATGTTCACCTTGAAAGGACTGTCCGTCCCCATTCCCTCCCACAACAGCGGGACACCCACAAGAGACTCCTCCTATAAAATATTCGCACCTTGTTCACGAGCATTAACACCAACAGGGCCCAACGGGCTACCCTCTGTAAGATCTCTTCCACCACTACCATCCTCGCCCTGAGAACCGAAGCCAAACCTTCCCGAGGTGTCGTTTTCCCTTGTTCCGCTCTCCCGAGGTGTGTTTGCCTCCCCCTTTGCAAACGACGCCAGTAGATGTGAACTGGTCAGCCAACTCATCGTTCGAACAACCTACGTCAAACGTAGGACCATCTATATCACCTTCAACTACCACCTTTGCACCAGAATGTTCCATCTCTTCCATGTACCACTGCTTTCTGGTACGGAATGGAGGAGGGGAGGTGTTATAGGGAGTAACTAATCCACTTCTCACAAATATGCATACAACCTATATAGAACCTTTAATCATTTACCATTTTTTTTTATAATCATGTTATAGTGATTTTATTCTTATTATAAATATTATAATTTTATTAATTAATAGGAATATTATTATTAATAAAAATAATAATAATAATAACATTAATAATAATATTAATAACATTAATAATAATAATAATTTAATAATACTATTATTAAGGTATAATTAACTTTTTTTTTCTCCATTTAAGGTCAATATTCAATTTATTATGTGGTTTCTAAAAAATTCAATTTGGTCTCAAAGTTTTAAAAAAAATGCAATTGGATTTTTTTGTTAAATTTTCGCCAATGATATTAATTGTTGATGATATGGCACACACAATATCATTGGTATGCAAACATGGATGGTACACGTTGGTATGTTCCTCGTTGTTTGTTGTGCAATCGTTCATGATGGCACGTGGGAAAGAAAGAGACAACAGAGGGAGTGAAGGTTGAAAGCGGCGAGGGCGTTAAACGGAGGGAAGGGCCCAGTGCGTGGATGCGATTGTTGCGAAAGTCCACGACTAGGACCAGGATGATAATGTTTTCTAGGAGGGAGGGATCAGAGACTAAGGTTTCGACCACGAATGCGTCGAAGATCGCTGAGATAGTGCGATAGTGGAGGGATCCCAGCCTAAGCCATCCGGGAAGAGTTTGGGAAGCAAAAGTTGATGACGTGGATTACTGCCAGAACCATATTCCCACCACCTTTCCCTTTACCGTCATCGCAGGGCTACTTCCTCCCTTTCACACTCACTTACGCTTAGAAAACAACATTTGTGTCGCTCCATCGCCACATACCCATTCCATTTCCTTCTATTATCCCTGCCAAAGTGTTTATCCCAATTACGCCAATTTTGCTTCCAATCACCTTCAATGCCATTGATCCCTCTACCTCCACTCTTACGTCCTATGTCGATCACCAAGATGAGAAAAAAGATAAAATCCTAAAAATTGGTTTCTACGTGTACAATTCATATTTGCATATCAATGATCCTGTGTGTGCAAATCATCACCAGTTAACGCCATTTTTGAATATTTGACTGAATAAATCAAATTGCATACTTTTTTATAAAAAAAATGGGACTAAATTGGTTTTTTAAAAATCAATAAATTGAATATTAACATAATTAAACATAATATTAATAATAATAATAACAATATTAAAAATATTAATAATTGTAATAATAACAATAACAATAATAATAATAATAATAATATTGTTAATAGAATATTAATAATAATCTTAATAATAATATTAGCACTCATAATAATAATAATAATAACAAAAGCATTATTACTAATAATAAAATGATTGGTATTATCATTAAAATTATTAATATTGTTGATATTATTGTTATTAGTAATGTTATTAATATTATTATTATTATTATTTATAATATTAATATTATTATAATATGTATAGAAAATTTATTTAGTTATCGATTGAATTATCATTGAATAATATTCTCAACCATAAAACATGAAAATTATACATATATGATTGTTGTATAACTACTTTATTGTTACATATAAAAAAAATTCACAAATTACTCGATTTTACTTACAAACGTAATATCTACATATAAGTTTTTATTTATTCATGAATCCAAATTTATAGGTAATTTATAATTAAATAAATAATAAATTTTATTTTAATAAATAAAAGATAAACCTAAAATAACTTTGACCTAAAACAGATAAGAAAAATATATAAACATATTCCTATACTCGTGGTATTTAGACAACTCATCTATTTTAGTAGAATGTATGTTCTGCATAAAAAAAATACAAAAATAAAACTAGTGTGTTGTTGTATCATATGTTATTATCTTCTCTTTATCTTTCTTTCGATATTGAAAAGATTATAAAATTGGTGATTCCCACTTATATTTTTTCTTTTTCCTCAACTTTATAAGAAATCATAATCAGAGCATAATTTGTCTTTTTTCTATTCCATTTTTTTTTTCTTATTTTTTCTCGTTTCAAATATAGTTTTATAATGTTTTTACGACAACTGAAAATAAGAAAATTAAATATTACAAGATTATTTTAGCCTAGTGTCTCATAATTTGACTTCTAAGTTTTTGTACCAAATATTTGGACTATAGTCTTATTATTTACTGTATTTCATCTCCTGGTTTCGATAAGATTTGGTAAGAACATATTTATGATATTTTACTAAATAATAAGAAAAAACTTAAATTCACTCTTCTTTTTACATATTTCTCAATTAGTTCGTAAAAATTCTAATACTACATTATTTGGTTATTTAGTTTTTCAAAAATTAACAATTTTAGTCTCATAATATATCATTTAATTAGTAAAAAATACAAAATATATTTTTAGTGATAATAAATATTAAATATTACTATTAAACATTACTATTAGTGCCATAACTAACGTGGTTATTATTAACTGTACCGTTCAAAATCAGACTAGACATAAACATCTCGGTATTTGGTTCTTCTGATTGATGAACATGTTCAAAAATATATTAAGATCAAGATCAGATTAACAAGCCTAAAGTGTACTTAAAAAAATTAGGTAATATGTTTTTAATAACGATTCAAATGTTAATTCCGCCCAATAATAATTAGTCTATAATGAGCATATAAATAGTCACAACTTTTAACAAAAAGTTACATCATTATCGCACATTAATGACAATTTTTACAAGTGTCCTCTCGATCGAGAGCCTAGGAAGAAAAGAGAATTTGACCGGAGTAGAGGAGCAAGAGTAGAAATTAAACCAAAACGAAATTAAGAAGTGCAAGGAGGATTGTGAACTAACCCACTGAAAAGAGTTTAGCAGGTTGAAGAAGTTCTCTCAATCTCTTTTGTACGAGATCATTAACAAAATATGTGAATATTGTTTTTTGTTAAAAATTGAATACATAAAATTTATTTAATTTAAGAAAATTAAAAACTAAATAGTAATTTTTTTTTATAAAAATAAAATTATTATTTCAAAAAAATATAACTTTAAGCGTAACAGTAGATCTAATAAAAAGCACAAAATAATAATAAATACAGTAAAAAAAGACATTGTACTACCAGATTACCAAGAAGATCGACATGACCGAATAGCTAAGAAGGTCGATTGATTCCCCTAACCCCAACACAACGCATAAACCTACAATTAATTGTAATTAAGTCATGTTTAATGGTAAACCATGATTAAGGCATAGTTGGATCCTCTTTTGGATCCCGTGCAAGCCTACAATAGTTGAGGACCATAAAAAAGTATAAATATTAGAGGGGACCCTAGCACCAAAGGTAATTTTTCACTCTCAACTCACCTGCATATTGTACTCGGACTGACTTGATCGTCGGAGTGTCTTCGCAGGTATCCCCTCCCCTTCGGCTTGGAGAGAGGAAGAATCAACCGGATGAGATCATCCTACCTGAAGGTCAAGAAGACTGGAAGACAGAGACATAAGGAGTCACTATGATAGGATCTCGACCTTGTAAGAACATTTGACGTTCACTGTGAGTCTGGGAAGAAACCTTTTAGAGTGTCTACATGGTAACAACAAGGAACATGACAGGCAATGACAAAAATACTCAAGTAAGAGAGACTAACCAACTTGATCCAATGACATTGATTTTGCAAATGAGGAAGGAGATGGAGATGCCGAAGAAGAAAAACGAGGAAGAGTTCCAAAGAATGAAGAGAAAGATTGAGGAAGAGATGGAGGTGTTGAGAAGGAAAAATGCTCGGATAAACATGTTTAATAAAATAACTTATCCTTATTTTATATGATTCATTGTGCGTGTGGAATATTCTCATTTCCTATTAACAGAGGTTGACATTTCCTGGTTCAACTTTCTCGGTCGTAACTACTAGAGAATTCAAAACGATTAATCATCACAAGAAGTTTGATTTTTATACGCAAAGAAAAGCTATCCCTACAATAACATGCTTCACCATTGCAGATAAGAAAGTTTCAGTTTCTGATTCTGCAAATTAAACTATCATATTCTTCTGCCTCATCCTTAAAACCATCAAATATGGCAAACCAATTATCACCACCCTTTGGCACCCCCATCATCGCCCCTCACTACTGTGATCCAGGTATATATGATCGTATGCATACATATTTGCAACGTATTCATATGTATAGTTTGATATACATAACTAAATTATTTTAAACTTCTTATTTCCCTTTTGCTGTCATTTAATTAAGTTTTCTCTTAACATATGTCGTTTACGCTATCTATTCATTCTTAATTATAATCCATCTTCATCTTGTTCATCTTGTTCAAATCGTTTATATTTGTTTTTGTAAATAATCGGTTAAGTATAATAAAAAGAATTACACAACAATAATTTTGTTATATTTTAAATTTATAAAGTAAAATGTAAAAGATAAAATGACTCCTTCCAAAATTAATTTCATATTAATATTATTTTTTTGTGTAATTGTGACTAAATACTACTAAAAAGATGTTTAATTACTTTAATTATTAACAAAATTTAAATAAAATGAATAGAATTAAAAATGTATACTAATACTATAATTTTTTTCTTATTATACTAAAAATAAAATATGTTTTATATTTAATTGATTATTTACTTTTTCTTAATTAGTCTAAAGTGTTTATTTGTTCTGCAGGTCCCCATCCTGTTCATCTGATAATCACAAGGGAGAGGAGTATAGGTGAAAATTTCACCGTGACAAACAGCAATGGAAACATAGTTTTCAGTGTGAAGAGCAATATCGTAAGCATCGTAACACCCCGCAGACACATGTACTTGTTTGACGCTTATGGAAACCCCATTGTTCATCTTCAAGGATCGGTCAGTTTATTTATATCTTATTTTCTTCTTTTTTTACTCATTAATATTATCTCACATTAAAAACTAAAATATTTCATAATATATAAATAATTATAAATATTTATTTTATAAAGTTGAGTTAAATTTAAAATTTATTTTCTAATATAATATTAAAAAATAATTTAAGAGTTTATTATAACTAAATTT
Organism: Phaseolus vulgaris; assembly: GCF_000499845.2. Classification (NCBI taxonomy): domain Eukaryota; kingdom Viridiplantae; phylum Streptophyta; class Magnoliopsida; order Fabales; family Fabaceae; genus Phaseolus; species Phaseolus vulgaris. Next base: position 8,927,182 of record NC_023752.2, on the reverse strand, counting down.
TGTTTAACTTTAACAGACTACATCAAATCATTTGTTATCAAATAAAGTATAGTTCCTAATAATTAATTCATACCTCTTCGTATTTAATTAAACACCAACATCTCATGCAATCCTGATGTATATATGTGCATATGTTACTCTGTCTATAAGATATTTATTTTCTTTTTCTTCTAATTTTTGAAAAAAATTATTGAAATTAACGTACCCATATAGATGGATCATTTTATCAAAATGGCATGAAAGAATAAAATAAATCTGGATCGATTTTGGTGAACCAAATGTTACTATCTTAATCAGTGTCTTAAATTGAAGTGTATATTTGATGGTTGCTGAATTTAAGTTTGAAATTGTTGGATCATACAGATTTCGAGTGATAATTGGAAAGCATTTAGAGGCCAAAGTGCAGAATCTGGGGATTTGATCTTTAGAAGGGAAAGATCCTCGTTATTTCAGCTAAGGACGAAATTAAACGTGTTCTTGGCAAATAATCTCACTGGTGTTTGTGACTTCTAGGTCAAAGCAACTTGGTTTGGATCCTCTTGGGATGTTTACATAGGCGATTCCAACATTCTTGTTGCCCAGGTAATTTAATTTTAATACGTAATTATCATTTTGAAGGAAAAATAATATGATTATTTTAATCACATTATATATATATATATATATATATATTTTACAGCTTCTTATTTGTTGGTGCAGATAAATAAAAAGCTTGGCACTATATTCAGCAGAGAGAAGTACATGGTGACTGTGTCTCCAAATATCGATCATGCATTTATTGTGGCTCTAATTGTAACTCTTGAATCTTGATCAATCACCACATGATAGATCATACTAAAATGTCTTAATTTCTTTGATATGTGTATTTGATTCTTTGATTATTATTTTTTAATTGTTTTGACATTTTGTGAATTTTTCATAATTATTATTTGAAATTTTTATTTTATAATGTTATCCATGCATGCATTAGTTATCACACAGAGTAATTGATGAAGAAGGATCTCTGACCTCACCTAAAAAAAATGGCGATCTAATATTGGTGTAGTAATATCCATGACAAAAGCTTAACCTTTGTAAGGAGTAAATCTCTTAGGGTGTGTTTGGATTAGGATGTGTGGGGGAGTGGAAAGTTGAGTGTGAGTGGGAGTGGAAGTGTGAAGAAAGTGTGAAGAAAGTTGAGGTTGTTTGGATTGGGGTATGTTAGAGTGGATGTGTGAAGAAAGTTTATTGGAAATTGTGAATGGTGTGATAGTTGTGAGAGTATTTTAATATATTTTGAATAGTAAAATTTGTAAGATTACAATTTTACCCTTTATATAAAAAAAGAATAAATAATGATTAATCCTATTTCATATTTTAGTTAATTATAATTTTAAATTAAAGTATAATTATATTATTTAACATTTTATTAATTAAGAATTATTTTTTATTTAAGTTAATTTATTTACATAATTTTAATATTATAAATGATTTTATAAATTATGTTATGTTATATATATACAAATATATATAAAATTAATTTTAATAATAATTTTCATTATTATGAATAGCAAAATAAATATATTTAAAAAAAATAGAAATTTGGAATATAACATGAAAATTAAGTAGGTGTCAAAATATATAATGTAAAGTCATTACATGAAGAACATAATAATGTTAATTAGAAAAAGAAAAGACATTCCTAGTAATAACATTTGAATCCTTCTTGTGGAGATCTTCAAACGGTTTTCTAGAAGACATATCTTATTCCGTTGTATGATAATAATTTCATCTTTTTCATCGGCAACGTCTTCAATGCACCATTTGAAAAAATTACAGCCTAGAACCATGCCACTTCTAATCTGTTTTGAAGAAAACAATAAAATTGAACAATGAATAAGTTTAAAATAACATTCTTAAGTTTGTTTGAAACCTAATTGAATAAATTTTACCTTGTACTTGGGACAACCCCAAAATTTTTTCCCAGCATTTTTTTGTGTTGTCGCTATTATCAAAACAGCAAATTGTCCACAATGACAAATAGGATCAACGAAGGCACTTGTGGTCCCAGTAGCATGGGTAAAAGTACCACGTTTTTGCACACTACAACCAGTACAACTAGATGACGACGTGTTGTGATACGTAGACATTAATGACACTTAACCAATGTTGTCGAAGTAATAAGATGGTAAAAAAGTTGCATTAAAAACAATATGATTATGTAAATAAGTAGCATGAAAAGTAGCATAAAACCTTAACAATAACAATGTCAACGTCAAAAATAACAAATACAATTCATCAATGTTCAACATGAAACTTAGAAATAAAAATAACAATGACAATAACATAATAATAACACACTCAATGGCCTTGATGACGTCGAATGTCAGCCAGAGTAACCTCCATTCTGTCCAATCGGGTATTCATTCTTTCCATGCCGGACAAAATCTGATTTAACAATTCCCTTTGAGTGGGGTTTTCCTCCTCAGGTTGACCACCTTCATCATCTTGTGGTGGCAATTCATCCTCTTCATCATCTTCTTCGTTTGCATGTTGTGGTCTACCAAGTTGCCATATGCCATTGACCTGGAATATATTTAATTTTGTCATACTTTTTTTGCCAAAGTAATGATTCCAGCCTAGCATTGTTGCTTGTTCATTGGACAAGTCAAAGCCATACACCTGCAAGATCCTCGTTATCAAATTTGCATATGGGAGAGGCATCTTGTTATCCCGGCATTTGATGATCTGTTGCATTATGTAATGAGGCCAATTAATGCGTACATTATTCTTGATTAACCACATCATGAAAATATATTCATTCAGCAGTTGTGCATAATTGCTTCCTCGAGGGCACAAGATATGCACCCATGTGTAATGCAACAGTCGGTCATTCATGTTCAGACTACCGACATTTTTCAGATTTTGACCTTCAACATCTTCACGAATCATGGTGGATAGTGCTAGTGCTCGATCAAAATTAACTTCCTCAGGGATCGTCCCGGGGGTTAACTTAAGACCGTCATATTGTAGATGAGCAATGGTCATCCAATCCACTTCTTTGATGTGTATCATTTTGCCGCAAATCTCAATGGCAAGGTGACCAGCAGGTGTGAATTTTGCATTTGTATAAAAAACCCTTACCAAATCCTCATAATACGGAAGATTAATTCCGAGGAAAGGTTGTAAACCTTGCCAATTCAGAAGATTTTGGAATTGAAATCCTGGACCAGCAAAAAATGGAGTATGCATCACTTTTGGTGGTAATACTGGTCTTGCGTGAAAGTTCTTTTCAAAAACCACCATTTGACGCCTGGTACTGAAGTATCTTGAATAATCAAGAACTTCTGGAATCCTCGTTGGTGGAGGAGGAACGTCAACATCTTCTGCTGGAGATTTACCCTTACGGGTTCTGTTACGTTTGTGGGATGATGATGCCATCTATAATGCAATTACTACAATAAATAACTAAACAGAAGTTAACATAATATCATAAAGCAATAATATAACAATGACAAAAACCAAAATATTACATTGCAAATGAAAGTAGGAGTTCACAAAACAAAATATTAGATGTCCAATAACTAATACAGACAGTCAAATATTACATACCCAATAAGTAAGAAAGAGAGTCAAATATTACATGTCCAACTACTAACAAAGACAGTCAAATATTAGATTAATAATAATTAAAGGTAACCCCACGCAGAGATATGACATCAATGCCTAGTCATAAAGCCAAACAATTTTGTCATTCGACGCTCATATGGCATCCCAAATAGTTGCTTAACTCTTTGGGGATGGTCACATAAAAACTCATAGCATTGATCCATGAGTTGTTCATCTTGAATGTTTAGCTCCACGAGCATTGTCCAAATATCAGACTCTGAGTACTGGTACGAGGCATGGCGTCGATGGTGGTGTACATGCTCAGCATATAGGTCGTTTCTTCGTCTAATTTCGGCAGCTATATCTTGAGCTGCCGCTGCCTGTGCACGAGCAATATTAACCAACTGAGAGGCATTTTCATTTCCATCCTTCATTGATGACACGCATTGTTGAAGATTAGTATTCAACATTGCAAATTGTTCATCAATGTCGTACATAGTGGGGCCTTTTCTCTTTGATCCTCGGGATGAGGATGTGCCCGCAGAGCCAGCAGACAGCATAGAAGGAGTGTTTGATGGTGTGTCTGAAGGAGTGTCATCAGATTGGAATTCAGCAGCTGGTGATCGTGGGACGTAGTCATCTGCCTCCTCAAAGTTCGGTGGTTCGGGGATATAATCCATATTATTCTCCCCAAGGTTGACATTGAAATTGGTCATGTCAGGAGGTGAATTCATGTCACGGGCTGTCCTCACCCGACTTCCCGTGGCTCTATCATTAGACCACAACTCTTCCATGAGGTCATAATGGCGAATGGGAGTGAAACGCCATTTTGCCGCAGATGGTTTGGCCTACATACATCTCACATATTAGTATATCATTCGACATGTGAAGTTAAATGTTCATCTTACGTAAAAAAGTACTTATCATTGTACCTTAATCAGCTCACTCCAAACTTCGTCCTCGGCTTCAAAAAGTTTAGTGGTCTGGTTCCATGCGAAACCACTCAATCCACCAAACAAATCATGGATTTCCCTCCACCTGTCCTTCAGGCTTTTCTGCCGGTTCTTCACATTATTTTTCTTAAGACCCGATAAACCAGCCTCATTTAAAGCCATAACTATGTTAGTGTATCCTTGAGTGGTCCAGCTACCATCAATTCTATACCCTTTTCGTACCTCGTCAATCATTGCATTGAGCAAAATTAGGTCCATCTCCGCCGTCCACTTGGTGAACTCTCGATAAGAACCTGATGAATTTGAAGCCACATTTTTTCCGCGATCCATCTAATTAACTTAAATAAAGTTAGGATGACAAACATTGAAAAATGGTAGAAAATAAATTATTTCATTAAATTAATTGTTTACATAATCTTGCCACATTTCGTTTGCTATATCATCCCTAATATCACACCCTATCCTGTAATCATGTTCACGAGCATGGGTGGTGCTTGGTTGGACATCTTGTTCTAACAATTCATTATCTACTTCTTCAAGCAGAGACTGATCATTGTCGACCCCGCGTAGAAAGTTATGCAGAATACAACAAGCTAAAACAATTTTTGTCATGGTATCCACATCATAATGTGGCTCAGTCCCACTGGCTATAATTGGAAAACGTTTTTTAAGCACCCCAAAGGTTCTCTCAATTACGTTCCTAAGTGATGAATGTCGATGATTAAACAACTCTTTTGCATTTTGTGGTCCTCTTCGCGAATATTCTTTCAAATGGTATCTGACCCCGCGATAAGGTGTTATTACATTTCGTTTTAACATAAAACCTGCATCACCAAGATAGTATTTTCCTACAAAGATTGTGGAAAACTGGGTTAGTATATATTACTAAAACCTTTTAATTTTTCTGCACACCCAATCCCCTATAACTAACCTTCTGGAATAACCAAAGGATCGCCTCGTACCAAAGCATCTTTCAATATCCTTGAATCGGAGGCAGTTCCTTCCCAACCGGCTAAGACATATGTGAACTTCATGTCAAAGTCACAGGCTGCAAATATGTTTTGGGTTGGCCAATCTTTTCTCCCTCGAAAACGAGGCGCATCAGCACGTGCAACCTTAGCACGTACATGACTCCCATCTATGGCCCCTAAACAATCCTAATGTAAACAAAAATTCATAACTTTAATTAACCACAACCTAAAGAAGACATTACACATAATTTGAAGTAATGTTTTTATCAACAAACCTTAAAGTAGGGGAAAAATCGACTGTTGTTAAGGATGTGTGGTTCTACAACCGTTCCATTTGGTTGAATTAAAAATTCCCCCTGCAACCTTAAAATGGCACTCAAAACATTATGAAAGTGACGGGAAACTGTTTCTCCAGACCGATGGAAAAAGAATGACACACTTCGATTCTTCACATTATGCCCAATAATGTGAAGAAATTTCGCTACTTGTTCTTCCACGGTTGATCGATATGCATCTTTAACAAGTCCAGTTCCCCGTATTCGTTCACATAATTTAATGAAAGCTTCTGGTCCCATGCGAATAATGTGACGAGACTGTTCAGTGTGAACCAAGTACTCCATCAATTCTTGTCTGCGACGCTCTTTTTGTGGTTGGGACTCACTGATACAGTTGCTTGTAGTAGGCATTGTGCGTAACAATTTCAATCCAAAGGCAATCATACAAAGAATCATGACTGATGCACCTTCATTATTTTTTTTTATTTGTTCTTCGATTTGTGAAATTAAGTTCATGTTCGCCGCAACAAGATCGTCATAAATTGCAACTGTTTCCTCAAAGTGTACCATCTCTGCCTTGTCATAATTTCTTTCCGAATTCATACCGAACGCGGTTACCGTATCGGTGTAAAAGTACACCAATACAGTTACCCTAAAACGTACTTTTAATTAATTTTAATAAAAAAATTAATCAAAATTACTATATCATTCAATAACATTATTTAATCAAACAACAAATAAATATAAACAAATAAAATAAAATAAAAACCTAAAATTTCTATTTCTACTTCTAATTTTCTTTGCAATAATTTATTATCAATCTAAAATAAACTTTTTTTTACCTTTTAAATTAGTATAACATTTTTTTTTAACATTTAATTCTAACACCAATAATTTATGTCAAATACAAATAAAAAAAAACCTCAAAATGATATTTCTACTTTAAATTTTTACTTTTTTTTAATTAATACAACATTTTTATAATGTTTTCTATTATAACATTAATAAATTATGTTTAATTTACAAAAATAAAAACCCTATCAAAATATTTTTAAAATTTTAATTCCATTATGTAAAAAAAAAAAAAAAAAAAATCTGTTTCATAAACAATTCATTTTGGAATAAATAATTATTTTCTACATTTATAATTAAAATATCAATTAAAAATAGCACTTCTAAAATATCAATTACTTTTTAAAAACCTACAAATTAAAAATTTCTATTTCCACTTGTACAAATATTCATTTTAAATACATTTATTTTTATCTTTCTAATAATTTATGTACAATCTAAAATAATATTAACTACAGATTATTAACTACTTTTTAAGAAACCTACAAATTACACATTTGACATTATTCCACTTGTAAAAATATTCATTTTAATTACATTTATTTTTTTCTTATAACAATTAAATCTTATAACAAAAATTACAAAAACATTTTTTTTAATCTTTTCAACTAATAACATTAATAATTTATGTCCAATTAAAAAAAAATTAACCATACAGACTACAAATATACATTTAAAAAAATTATCTATTCTCTTATAAACAATTAAATTAAATGTTAAATAAAATTAACTTTGTATATTTATTATTATACAATAGTTCAGTTTTCTTATACAATATTTATTAACTTTGTATATTTATTATTATACAATATCTATTCTCTTATTAACAATATTTATCTTAAATTTTTCACTTTTCTTTAATGACAACAACTTTTTTTGTTTGATTTAATTATAACATTAATAATTTATGTTTAATATAATAAAAAACATAAAATTTACAAATTTCTGTATACATTCTCTAAATAAATCATTTCATAGAAATAAATTTTTTTCTTAAATGTTAAAAAATTAATAACTATCTACGAAAATTAAAACAATAAATCAACTGAAAAAATTAATTTAATTAACTAAACTCCTTAACATATTTAATTAACTATCTAGTAACAACTTAACATAATTAACTAAACTAAACTCTAAAAAAATTATATTACAACAACAGTCTTAACATAATAAACTAAAATAAATTCTAAACAAATTATATTACAAAACCATAATCATAAATATAAAACACAAATTAAATAAAATAATTTTACATAAAAAAAAATTAAAACCTGAAGATAAGCACTCAACAACAACAACAACAGCAATAGGATGCCTTATAGGAAGATCAACACACCTGAAAATACCAGAAAACAAATAAATTAACAAACAATTTTATTTCAAAAATTCAAGAACATAATCGATTATGGCATCACTTACACAGAGAGGATAATCGATTATCAATGCATAATCGATTATGCTGATAGGCTAAAAAAGACCATAATCGATTATCCCAAACACATAATCGATTATGTCCCGTTTCACACACATCACATAATCGATTATCAAAGCATAATCGATTATGCTGATAGGCTAAAAAAGACCATAATTGATTATCCCAAACAGATAATCGATTATCACCCATTTTACACACTATACATAATCGATTATCCCTCGAAAAATTTGCAGATTCCACCATAATCGATTATTTTGCCTGTGATATTTGACCCATAATCGATTAACCGTTGAATGAAACATATGAACTCACCTCAGATGAACCCACAGATGAACCAGATGAAGGCACAGATGAACCCAGAGATGAACACACCACTTTCAGATGAATAACCTCTACGTTAATGAAGCCCCTAACACACACAATCACTTACGAATCTCTCCAACTACACACTCTATGCTTCGCTCTGCTCTTCGCTTATCTGTGAATTGTTTCACTCAGAAGCAACGTTTATAAAGAAAAACCAGGAACCTCACACACCTACCTCTCACCCACTTCATTCATGAGGTCTCAAACTTTAAGGTGGTCAATAGATTCCTGAACCAAGTCAGGAATCTCTTGCTGTTCACTTCGCATCTTGCTGTTCACTTGGCATGCATGCAGAGGCATGTGCTTCTTGAATCCAGCAACAAAAAAGCAAAAAAGTGAGGGCAAGATTGGAAATGGGTGGTGATGATTTGGCACTTCCACTGCACAGTGACACTTTCTCTTCACCTTTCAGAAGAAACCAAATTCACTCAACTTTCTCTTTCGCTGCACTCTCACCCGCAACAAACCATGGAACCAAATGGGGTGCTGTTGTGACTTCCATCGTCGACAACAGTAGCACCCCTGGATCCAAACACACCCTTAGTGCAGTTCACCAACCCGCATCACCTTCAGAGGAACTTTCTCGAAGGTTAGTACAGATGTCAAAGCATGCTCAAAGAAGATACCGCTTCCTGCTACGGAATGGAGGAGCGGGAGGTGGAGATAGGGAGTAACTAATCCACATCTAACAACTATGCACACGTACAAAATACTTCATTAATGACAGCTTTTAAAGACGATTTAGAAAGAACTATCGTAAAAAGTGACGCGGTGGCAACTTCGTAATTTTTTCAAATTTTTTTAAACTTTTAACAACGGTTCCTGTTTAAACTATCGTTAAAAGTGTCGGTATTAAGTTTTAACGATGGTTCCTCCTTAGAACTATCGTTAAAAGTATATATTCCACGACGGTTCCTTTTGAACTGTCGTTAAAGGTATCACCGTCAGGATTTTTCAAAAGAACAGAACTTTGCCTCTTAATTTTCACTCTTCTTCAAACAGTTCACTCTCCATGTGCTATCCTAAGCGACCGACCAGCTCTGCAACCCTAAGCCTCTGCACGACCAACGACTCCGCGCGACCGCCAACCTCTATGCGAGCTCTGGCACTGACCGCGTGACCGCCTGCCCCGTTCCGCACGACCTTCGCCTGCGACTACTAACCCCGTGCCGCGCGACCCGCCGACCCCCACCGACCTCGTTCCGCCTGCCGCCAACCCCCTGCACAACTGCCAACCGCGAACGACCCGCGCTTGCTGCGACCGACCCGCAACTGCCCCTCACCTGCCGACCCGCGATCGCCCCTCGCCTGCCGACCCGCAACCGCCCCTCGCCTACCGCGACGCAAATCCTGTCGCGACCGCCTGCCGTGCCTCTCCGACTGCGACTGCGCCCCTTTTGAGGTTAGTATCATTTTGATTTATGTATTGATTCTATATATTGAACGAATTGATTCTGAGTCCGAAGGTGTCGGACCTTCGGCAATTGTGATTTAACTTTTAATATTTATATAGTGTTTTGAGATATTGAGCGCACTGATTCTGAGTTCGGAGGTATTCGACCTCCGGCAATTTTGATTTATTTTTTAATGGTTATATATTGTTTTTGTTGGGTTCAATAGTGTCAAAGTTCACGAGGGGAGGTGAATTGACCTTTTAAAAGTTTCGCACAGAATCAGATATTGTCACAGTACACAGAAAATAAATCGATTTATCTACCAATGAACAGATTTATTTTTATAATGTTTATGTATTTTAAGGTGTTTATCTTAGTTGAATAATCTTTGATTTTAAGATTGAATTAGATGATTTGCAGGCAAAGTCCAAATTGATTTTTGCAGAATTAAAATAGTGAGCTACAACAAATTTAATTACAACCTTTGAATGCAAAGCTAATGTTTGATTTTTCCAAAACACTTAACAGATTGTATTAGCATTCACAGAATACGAAATTCACTGATGTTTCACCACATATGAATTTATGCAGAAGTTCTTTAGAAAAACAAGAACAGTATATTCGTGCCCAGAAAGAACAGATTCAATTACAATTGAACATATTTATTTCTTGATAGTTTAGTTTATTCAGCAGTTATTGAGTGCAGGGATTATGAAAGAATGAACACAAAGCAATTATATTGGTTCACTCCAATGAGCTACATTCAGTCTTCACCTAATCCAAGGTGAAATTCACTAAAACACAATTCAAACAATTACAAAACACCACTGTTCTTGAACCCTACAAGAACATGGTAAACCTTGCTGAAAAACACTATTTCAGCACACACAACTCTTCAAGAAACCCTAACAAGAAGAGTTTATAACCACACTTTTACAAGGTATGAAATATGAAACGAATACACCTGATAGAGGATGCAGAAATCTGCCTTAGACTAGTAGAACAAATTGCTCACACAGTAGCAACACCTCTCACCAAGCCTTAGAACCAAACAAGAACAAGCACACTTTTGATTTTTAAAATCTTTCAAGAACACATGCTAATTCTCTGTAAATCTTCAATACTCTGATGTAAAACTTGTTTTCTCAAATGTATGATCAACTTCTAAGCGCAGTAATAAGTTTTCCTTTTATAGAAAAAACAACTTATAACAGTTTTTCAAAAAACAGTTAAACCCTAAACCCTATCAAGAAGAGTTTATAAAAAGAACAAATTGAAAATAAAATGAACAGATTTATTTTCAAAAGTAGTTAGAGAATCTGTTATGTGAAGGAGACCCAGTCAACCACTTTGGTGCAAGGACAAAACGAAAAAACCTTTTAAAATAAACATTGCATCAGGCTAAAGAGAATCTATTCATTTACAGATAACATATTTATTTTTCAAAAACGATAACAGAAAAGACTTAACTATGAAACACAGCCGTTTTGAAAGAGTGAAGACTTAGTCAAAATACTTGATGCACATAACCTGATTTTCAAAAGACTTAGTCAATGCATCAGTTTAAAAAAAAGAATATGTTCATTTAGAAAAGAACAGATTTATTTTTATGCAGTAAGAGTGTTTTTTGCAAAAACATGTGAAAATCAGTTTCAGAAAATTTGTGCTTGTTCTTATCACATGGTCAGGGGTTAAGAGGTGAGTTACCTAGCAAAAAGCCTACTCCTAAACAACCTCTAAACTCTACCTACGACATTCTTAAAGCAAAACTAAATATACATGAAATTTACACAAATGGCTTCATCAAACACATGTCTTGAAGGGGCAACAACCATCTTCAACAGTTTTGACATATTGAACGCACTGGTTGTGAGTCCGGAGGTGTCCGACCTTCGACAATTTTGATTTATTTTTTAATGATTACATATTGAATGCATTGGTTCTGAGTACACACTGGTTCTTAGTTTAGCAGTTCTATGGATCAGAGTTGGATTAATACACCACGAATAAGTGATACTTACGAAAAAGGGGTGGAAGAATTCATACAATTCGCAGAACATAATGCCGTTAATTGTAAGAATGGAGTAAGGATAAGGTGTCCTTGTGTCAATTGTTTAAATGGAAGGATATTGAGTGTTTCCGAAATTAGAGAACATCTTTTGTGTGATGGATTTTTGAAAAGTTATACAATATGGAAGTGGCATGGTGAATTGTTAGACTTGCCAAGTGTGCGTGAAGCTTCAGAGGAAGTTCATTTCTCAATGGATGATAGATTAGAAGACATGATTCGTGATGTGGGAGCAGAATCTTTTGCTAATGTAGTTTTCGAAAATATGTCTAATGATGCAGAGACTCCTTTGTATACTGGTTCAACAAACTTCACACGATTATCAGCAGTGTTAAGGTTGATGAATTTGAAGGCAATGGATGGATGGACAGACAAAAGTTTTACAGAATTGCTTCAATTGCTTAAGGACATGCTTCCAGAAGGAAATACCTTGCCCAATAGAAATTATGAGGCATAAAAAATACTTTGTCCAATGGGTATGGAGTATAGAAAAATACATTCATGTCCTAACGATTGTATTTTATACAGAAATGAGTGTGAAGATTTAAGAAGATGTCCTAGGTGTGGTTTGTCACATTATAAGGTTAAAGTTGGTGAGAATGATGAAATTGATGAATTCACAAAGGAAGGTCCTCCTGCTAAGGTTGTTTGGTATCTTCCAATAATTCCAAGGCTTAAGCGTTTGTTTGCAAATATTAGAAAATGTGATGGACTACTTCGTCATCCTGCTGATTCTTTGCAGTGAAAGAATATTGATAAAGAATTTCCTGAATTTGGAAAAGAATCAAGAAACTTAAGACTTAGATTGGCAACTGATGGAATGAATCCCTTTGGAAATTTAAGTAGTAATCATAGTTCATGGCCCATTTTGTTAGTGATTTACAACTTACCTCTTGCTTTGTGTATGAAGCGCAAATACATGATGTTATCTATGATGATCTCTGGTCCAAAACAACCTGGAAATGACATAGATGTTTATTTTAATCCATTGATTGAAGATTTGAAGTTATTGTGGAGTGAAGGGGTTGATGTGTTTGACGCGTTTAAGAATGAATCTTGCCGATTGCATGCAATGTTGTTTTGTACTATCAATGACTTCCCTGCATATGGGAACTTGTTAGGTTATAGTGTGAAAAGCCATAGAGCATGTCCAATATGTCAAGACAAGACATCTTATGAGCAGTTGAAACACGGAAGAAAAACCGTGTATCTTGGGCATCGTAGATTTCTAAAGAAATATCATCTGTATCATAGATTGAAAAAAGCTTTTAACGGAAACCAAGAACATGACATTTTTCCCACTCCTTTAAGTGGTGTTGAAATTTATGAAAAAATAAAAAATGTTAATGTGACTTTTGGAAAAAATTGAAGAAGTAAACTGTGAGTGAAATATGGAAGAAGAGATCAATCTTTTTTTACTTCCGTATTGGTGTAAGTTAGATGTCAGACAGTGTCTAGATGTAATGCATGTAGAAAAGAATATTTGTGACAGTCTAATAGGAACACTTCTAAACATTAAAGGCAAAACAAAGAATGGTGTGAATGCACGTCTGGATTTGATTGAGATAAATATACGAGAGGAATTGGCACCGGGAGAAGTTGGTAAACATACATACTTGCCTGCAGCGTGTTACACTTTGTCAAAGAAAGAGAAAACAAGTTTTTGTGAATGTCTGGTGTTAAGGTACCACAAGGCTACTCTTCAAATGTGAAGAGTATTGTATCTATGAATGATTTGAAACTAATTGGCTTAAAGTCACATGATTTTCACGTTCTAATGCAACAATTACTACCGGTGGCTAGCGGAATCTTGCCAAAAAATGTTAGGCATACAATCACTCGACTATGTTCATTTTTCAATTCCATATGTAGTAAAGAGATTGACTCTCAGAAGTTGGATGAACTTGAAGAAGAAATAATTGTTATCTTGTGTCAACTCGAGATGTTTTTTCCTCCATCTTTTTTTGATATTATGGTACACTTGGTTGTTCATCTTGTAAGATAAATCAGATTGTGTGGGCCAGTTTATATGCGATGGATGTATCCAGTTGAACGATACATGAAGATTTTGAAGGGATATGTGAAAAATCAATGTCGTCTGGAAGCTTCCATTATTGAAAGATACATTTCAGAAGAATCTATTGAGTTTTGTTATGAGTACATGTCAAAAGCCAAATGTATAGGAGTTCCTGAAAAAGGTTGGCACTCTTGTAGATTCATAAGTAAATCTTCAAAAGGTGTACATGTCATAAGCAAATCAAGAGAAGAGGTTTTGCAAGCACACTTGTATATCTTGAATAACACTGATGAGATGTTACCATACTTTTTTTTTTTTTATCAGCAATGAATAAATAAAATTAAAGGGGATACTTCAGGGGTATCCCAACCCATATACAGTAACCAGAAGTGGACTTCCTATATCATCCACAAGTGAAACTCTCCTTTATGGTTGGAGCAGAACAACCTTAAAGTGAGAAAACCCTACCCAAAAAAATAACCAACATCGGCGACCACCGATTACACATATGGTGGACGCCGCTTCATCAATCGGTGATCAGGTTGACCTATGGAGAACGTCGCTTCATCAACCGGCGATCAAGTTGATCTTTGCATACCTACGGCGACCATCGACTACGCACATGGAGATCGTTGTTTCATCGACTGGCGATCATGTTGACCTTGTATAACTTCAACAACCTCCGACTACACACATATGGAGAACGCCGCTTCTTCGATCGGCGATCATGTTGACAGAATGCCGCTTCATCAACCGGCGATCATGTTGACCTTTGCATACCTTCGGCGACCACCGACTACGCACGCATGGAGATCGCCGTTTCATGTTGACCCTTGCATACCTTCGACGACCACCGACTACGCCCGTGTGGAGATCGTCGTTTTATCGACCGGCGATCATGTTGACCTTGTATAACTTCGGCGAACATGGCGGAATTTGCCTCATACAAACCTTGCTGGATTTGGATCTGCACACATCAGTGAATACCTACAGCATATCATGGCCCCTTCTTGCAACGTTTCCCCCTTCTTGCACATGTGTCTCCTTAAGAGAATTCGCTCTATATCTTCAAACGTGTAGCACCCTACGTCCCTGCAATTTGATCACAGCTATAGCCCTCACAACCAGCTGTAGCAGGTCAGCATATGCAAAAAACTTGAAATCTGCATAATTTCAGATTATGCAGCATTTAATGCTATTGCTTGCCTTGACACTTGTTTCTCCAGCAACTCCCCTAACCTTCAGCATTGACCCACCGATCCTACCTTCCTTTCGATCACTCCAAAAAACTCGCCACAGAGATCACTCTGGTTTTCTGCCATCGCTTGGTACATAACCTTCCATTCAGCCCTCCACACTTCCTTTATCAAAACAATTACACCACTCCACCATCCGCACTCCACTCCTAACTAGCACAACAACCTTGTACCTGCCAACCACACCTTCTCAGCAACATCTCCCATATCATTAGACGTGTAGGCAAAGGCCTGGATTGAGCATCCAATCCGAGAAAGAACAACTAGTGGAACCCACCCCATACTTCAAACAGAGCCATGTGGACAGTTGTGTTAAATGTAAAGTTTCTTCAGCATCGGGTATCCCTTGTTTAAACACAATCAAGTTCCTCTGATCCCATATGCTCCGAATAATAGCAATCCATAAACCTCTGTTACCATACTTAGATACACACAAAGACATTGTCAAATATAAAAATCCAAGATAATTAGAGAAATGGGTGTTAATTGAGCATAACAAAACATTCATGTCATGGTTTAAGTAACAAATAATGAATGATCCATCAGCATCTGAAACATTAACATGGCTTGCAAACGGTCTCAAATTTGATGTTTTATGTTGTTCTAGCTATGAAGTAAATGGTTGTTTGTTTTACACTAAGTCTCGAGATGATAGGAGTACAATGCAAAATAGCGGAGTCACCTTGGAGGCAGAGTCCTTGCAGTTTTCAACTGCAAAGGATCAAAATCCTGTTGTGGGATCAATGCCTTATTATGGTCTCATACTATAGATCTGGGAAGTTAATTATACCAAGTTTACTGTACCTATTTTCAAATGCAAGTAGGTTGACAATAAGACTGGTGTCAAAGTTGATGAATCAAGAATGACTTTGGTTGACTTTCGAAAGATAGGTTATCATGACGAACCATTCATAATGGCACATCAAGCTTCCCAAGTTTTCTATATCCAAGATCCTACGTTTGACCACTGGTTTGTTGTGCTACATGGAAAAAACAACATAATGACCCAGAAGATACAAACAATGACATTTGTGAGATTGAATCACTTACAAGAACCACCATCAATAAAGAGTACAAGGATGTTGTTGATGTTGTACATGCAACTCGAAATGATCATGACGAAGGAATATATATTTGTATGTGCATGTGATTCGTGTTTAGTCTTACAATATATAATTTTAATTATATTTCATATTCCTAATGCTTATCATATTTTTTTGATAACAGGAACATGGAAGATGATAAAGTTTCTCGTTCAAAAACTGGTAGAGTGTTGAAGATGGATGAAGCTTCTTCTCTACCTAGTCTTAGTGTGTTTGATGTAGGAAAATAGCTAGTTTGCTTTGAAGATTGTAATGCGTTTATATGATCTTGTATTTAGGCTTGTGTATGTGTAAGGTTGCCTTTTGCTACATAACATGTCCTAGATGCCTAGTCATGCTTAGATCAAGCATTTGAAGTGGTCAAAAGTTTTTCCAAAAAGCTTTTTAGAGTTTTCTCAAAAATCAGGATACTGCACAAAAATAAATTTGTTTTTCCGTAAAAGTATAGGTTTATTTTTGGTTTGCTGAAAGGCTTTTCGAAAGTTGGTTAGGGCACCAAAGGTACAACTCAGTCAGTTATTTCAGTTAGCTGAGTTGGCAGTTTTCCTAAAATAAATTTGTTTAGTTTAAACTGAATCTGTTGTTTTCATAACAGCTTTTCAATTGGTTTTTGAAAAGTAGTTAGAAATTGTTTTCTATATAAAGAAAAGCTTCTCTCACATGAAAAGGTGTTGAGCAATCACGATTTTGATAGAGATTAAACACTTTCTGTATGAGAAGAAGGATTAAATTGAGTTTTTGAAAGGTTTTCCAAATTGATCTTCAAGTGTGCTTGTTCTAGGAGAATCTTGATTTTGGTGAAGGTGCTGGTGCAGTTCTGCAGCAATTGAACTACTGGTTTTGAGTTCTAGCATCTTCCTTTTAGGTGTTATCTTTCCTTTATTCTTGTTTGTAAAGGTGTAAGTGTTAGTCACTCTTTGATAGGGTTTCTTGGAGTGCAAGGTATGCTGAAATAGGGTTTTCAGCTTTGTTGGTATTGTTCTTGTAGGTTTCAAGAACTGTTGTGTTGTAATTGTTTGGAATTGGTTTTTAGTGGATTTCACCTTGGAGTGAGGTGAAACTGGATGTAGCTCTTTATCAGTGAACCAGTATAAACCATGCTTGCATACATCTTCTCAACCCTGCACCTGTTTCTAGTTTTTGTTTAATCTGTCAAGAACGAAATTTGTTTACTTGAAAATAAACCTGTTAATTCTGGGCTTAATAAAAACTGCTCTTTGTGATCTGGAAAAGTTCTTCAAGTCATAAACAAAGCTTTTGAATATAAATTTGTAATTGGTTAGGGGAAAAATAGTTTTCTTCATTAAATCCTTGATAAAGATTCATTGTCTTTAAAGCCTTGTGTTGAATACTCTTGATTGCTCTTTTGGCATATTTTGTGTTCTTCAAAACTGTTAAAAGTGAACCAATATGCTTTTGCCATATATCACTGTTTGATCTCAATTCTAACCTGAATAGGTTTTGTTTGTGTTAAAGTGTTGTGAAGAATCAATCTGTTCATTCTAAAATCAATCTGTTTTTTTTTTCTCTGATAAACTGAAAAACAGTTTGTGTTTGCAAAAATTTTATAACTTCAATTCACCCCTCCCCTCTTGAACTTAGACATTAATAAACCCAACAATAGTGGACCTACAAGATTAAAAAATATGTTTAAAAAGATAAATAAAGATGACAAAATACCTTTGTCTATTGACGTCCACACTGGTGTGGCCACTGGGCAATATGCAAAGAAATATAAGAGTTATCTCGGAGTACTGTCTCGTGAAAGGATCTTTATCTTAATTGAGTCCTGGGATCACGTGCTTGATCACGAGAAAAACATGATTTGGCAAGATATTCTGGTATGTAATTGTTTTTACTTTGTTCAATCTAAAGTTCGTTTATACTTTGTTCTTGTTTATGAACTAATTCTTTCAAATAATTTAGACGCATTACAAAATCCCGAATGTGGAAACCTTGAAAGCGAAGGTTCTTTCTGATGTGGGTGTCAAGTTTCATCAGTTCAAATCAAAATTGACAACAGATTATATATATGGTGAAAGGAAAGAAGAAAATCATTGTACAAAATATGCATCCCTTGATGAAGAAACTTGGCAGCAGTTTGTGAAGATTCAACAAACTGAAAAATGATAGGTTAATATCACTTTTATATTTGAATATAGTATATATTAAAGTATTATTAAATTTTGAATGTTATGATAGGAGGTTCGGAAAAAAGAAAAAGTCAGTTAGGCACATAATGATACCCCACACTTATTGTCTCGTGGTGGTTATAAGTTGTTAGAGCAGAAGATGCTTGAAGAAAAAATTAAAGCACGTTCTACTTCCATTGAGGAAATGAATAGTGAAGATTCTTTGAGGCCTCCATCCCCACAACCCCGACATGAGATGTGGAAGGGTGCCCGTATAAACTCATCAGGGACATGGAGTTCTCAGTCTATAGAACAAACAGTTGAACGAATTGTAAGAAATATGTTTTCTATGTGTTATTTTAAATTCAATGTGTTGAGGTTTGACAAATTCTTTTCATTTGTTTTAGGATTCTCTTGTTGAGCAATCAACACAAGGGACTTTTAATCCATGTGGTCGCAATGATATTCTTAATGTTGCTCTCGGACGACCTGAGCACCCTGGAAGTGTTCGTGTAGCTGGATATGGGGTTGGGATTCGGTCATACTTTGGACCTTCACATAGCAAGGAACAATTGTCCAATCAACCTAGCCAAGAGTATTTACTACAATTACGTGAGCAGTTAAAGGCTGAGGTAACTCAAGAGCTTAGAGAAAGTTTCATGGAGGAGTTTAATGTGCGAATAGAAAAGGAGTTCAAAAAGCGGTGGGAGGGTTTAAGACTCTCTCAGCAGCCACCTACTATTGTAGAAGATGAACAACCTCCGCCTCCTATTAAGAAAGTCAGCACTAAAGGGAGTTGTTCGACGGTTGATCTATCGGGAGATGACTTTGGCTCAACTAGCCAATGCGAGTTATATGTTGAGTGTAATTCTTTGACCCAATTCGTTGCCTTGGGTAAGTGTTATGAAGGGGTCACAATGTTACACAATGTGTCTCTTCCTTCTAATTTCATGAAGGTCACGGCGGAGAAGGTCCTTTATGGGTGATCTTGCAGTTCCTGTGCCGACATCATAGGTCACAATTGTAGCAGAGGCATTACATACTTTCGTTGTCTGGCCTAGACATCTCATCAGACCTATAACCTCTATGGTATATCTTTGCACTAATACTAATAGAATTATATATAAGATATATTACATTCTAACTAATTTAAGTATTTGTTTGATTTGATGAGTAGCAGGAACCTAAGCTAAAACTGCCTCTGGGAAAGAAGAAAATAGTCTCCATTGATGATCCTTTGGAGGCATTGGTGGAAGTTGCTACAACTTTAGATACAACCGTCTTAGAGGTTCCATGAGATGCCAATGTTTTTGGAAGGCATAGTAATCTACCGTTGTACGTTCAGATGTCTGATTTGTTGGACCTTGCATCCGGAGATCAAGAGATTAACATAACAGTTCTGCAATTATGAATGATGTAAGTTCAAATTTTAAAATCTTTATACTTTTGATTTATTAAATATATTAGTACTAACTTATTGAAATTTAGGTATCTTTTTGGATTATGCTTGGATGAGGGGAAACATAACATATATGGGTTTTTAGACTATTTTAGACCCTCAAGTCATTCAATTAATTGGAAACAAGAAGTCGGAAACACAAACGTACATCACCACTGCCTTAAAGAATGGTGGAAAACAAATTTATTTTGCTCTTTACATCCATGAGTAAGTCCTTCTTTATTAAATAAGTTATAATAAATTATTGAAATAAGATAAACTAATTAACTGATTTGTTATATAGGTGTCATTGACAACTATTGATCATATCTGTTCAAGATCATACCGCTCATGGTTTTGCACCTTGCATAAAAAAAACCCCTACCTATTTTAAAAACATTATAGACAGGTACGACAATTTCATTTTACATTTATTATTACTTATACATTATATAATGTTATGTATTCTAACATGAAATCTTATTATTTTAGTGTTTACTTTGGATATAACATGTTGTGTGGAAGAAGAAGTTCAAAAGCACAAAAACTCCCTTGGATGTACCTTAAGGTATTTAAAGTATATTTGTTCACTCAATTTAATGTGTTTCACTCATTCATTTAATATATTTATTTTCACATGCAGTCCAACACGCAATCTGGAAATTATGAGTGTGGTTACTATGTTATGCAGTGGATGTTGACTATTTTGCAAGCTGCAATTCATAAAGGTTGGGATCAGGTAATACTTCAATACAATAAACACTTTAAAATTTGGGGTTTATTATTCATGCACTAACTCAAAAAATTTCAAATGTTACAGTTGTTCAACAACCAACACCCACTAGATTCGGAAGCATTGAAGTATGTGAGAACGACATGGTCAAAGTATTTTGTAACCATGTATAACACCTTAGAATAGATAAATCATTAGAATTACAAACTTTTTCATATATTAGCAAAAAAAATTTGTATAATATTATCATTTGTTGTATGTAATTTTTATATTTAAATTATCATTTTAAATGTTTTGATTTTCTGGATTTAAAAATTTTATACAGGTTTGAGATTTATTAAAAAACACTCTTTTTTTCGATACCTACATATAACGACGAATCCAAGTGGAATTGTCTTTAAAAGTCCCTACTTACAACGACCGTTCCTGGGAACCGTCTTTAAAAGTCCCTTAATTTTTTTTAAAAAATAATTAGAAGTCATTTTTAACAACGGTTGTATCAACCGTCGTTATAAGTCTAAGTTTTAACGACGGTTCATTAACCGTAGTGAAAAACTCCACTTTTTAACGACGCCCGCAATAACGACAGTTCTGGAACCTCTTTAAATGTTAATTTTAACCGTCATTAATCTACCTTTTGTACTAGTATATAAAACCTATATAGAACCTTTAATCATTTACCAATTTTTTTTATAATCATGTTATAGTTATTGTTCTTCTTATTATAAATATTATTATTTTATAAATTAATATGAATATTAATATTAATAAAAATAATAATAACATTAATAATAATATTATTTATATTAATGATAATATTAATATTGTTAATAA
The DNA here is from genome assembly GCF_000499845.2 of Phaseolus vulgaris. Lineage (NCBI taxonomy): Eukaryota > Viridiplantae > Streptophyta > Magnoliopsida > Fabales > Fabaceae > Phaseolus > Phaseolus vulgaris. The sequence continues at coordinate 8,905,767 of NC_023752.2, read as the reverse complement.
TAATATAAATAAATGTGAGGTCATGGCCGAGTCCGATCATGTAGTGAAATAGTCTTAATGTCAATCTCTGAAGTTAATGAAAAAGATCTCATTTATTTCCCATAAAGACGGGAGAATATTAGTTATGGAGTTTGATCGTATATGTGTGATTGTAATCAATCAATTTTGGAATATAGCTCAAAACAAGACCAAATATGGAGATAAGGGGGGGGGAGAGTACTATCCTATATAAGGAAAAGAAGATGACCTGACAAAAGACAACACTTTAGGGCTAAAAACTACTCTTTCTGACTTAAATGTATGCTCTAGTAATGAGACATCTTTCTTGGCTAGAACATTTGGCACCCACCGTGAGACTAGTAATACTTTTCCTACCTCCACAATATATATGTAAAATTTTCCTTATTCCACAGGCAGCACACACACCATCGAACCATTTCCCCTACAAACCACGCTTCGTTCGCCAAAGGTACATTCCGATTACAATTTTCGCGATGTTGAGTAATTTTTGTTTGTCTCGTTTTACACTTTTAATGTTCTCTAGGACTAATTTTTTATATATTCAATTAATACTTTTTTTATACATTAAAAATTATTTGTATAAAGCTATGTTAGTATTTGATAATTATTCCGCTTTCTAAATTTTGTTTTATATTTTACTATTTTCATGATAATAAATAAGGATGACCCCTTAAATTTCGTAAAAAGGATAATCATAAATATTTGGAGCGTTCAAATCACTTTGGTCAATAATAAAAATTATTTTCATGGATTCGGTTATGTTATTATAATGGATAGGCCAACTTATATTTGATGCATAATTATATCTCATGAATGTTATTTTCTATTTTAAAATATTAAGAATTAGTTTAGTTAATGAAATATTATTTTGGTAATAATTTATAAGAATTTTATTTTACTTATTATGTTGATTGAAACAATTTAAGTACTGATTAAATAATTCAAGAATTTTTTTTTAAAAACTTTAATTTGATGCCATATAAATAAACTGGAAAAATATTAATTTAATTTAGCATATAAATTTGTAAGCTTATGTTACAAAATAAATATGGCCACACATTCTTCAATTAGGAGTAGGAGCGAGAATTTTTACGACTAGAGATTAACTATTTTAAAGTATATTTGGTAAGAATTGGATAAATAAATTTTGGAGGTATATATATATATGTTAGGTTTTTGTCTTGATTAAATCCAACGCATGTGTGGTGACCTTCCATTTTCAGCTTAAAAATCTGTAAACTTCTTTTATCAAAATTAAGAGCTTATTGATAACATCTTTACACCCAAAAAAATAAGAAATAAATAAATGTTTTGTTTATTTACCAATATAACTTATCTATTCAACCATACATTTTTCTTCTCAAGTTTTTAAGATTATGTCATATTTTGTTATAAAAAATCATTATATTACAATGTCGTTTTTATTAAAGAAAGAATACGAAAGCAAGTGAAAAGGGAAAAAATAATGATGGGGTACAAATTTCGTAAAGTTTACTTCTTTTAATTTTTATAATTCTTTATCTTGATTGAGAATACATACACTATTTATTCACTTCATTTTTGCACAAAATTAAAAGAATGGATGGCACGTTGCACTAATGATGGGCCATAAGATTTCGCACTAGTGATGTATTATGTTGTTTCATTATTAAAAATATTTTGACCAATAAAAAATAATAATGAATCTCATAAATTTTGAAAATCCATTTGATAGAAAGTTTATTAAATTAAAAATGTCAAAATTCAAGAATTGGAATGGTTTCTTGTATTTGAACAAATAGTGATGTGATTCCACTGGCAAGATATAGATGATTCTTTGACATTTTATGGAATCAACTTGAGTTGGAGAATGAATAGGCACTTTTAATAGAATTGGATCAATGTTCTATGTTTCAAGAACTCACCAAAACTTGCACCAAACACCAAACTCACATGGAAGACCCATTTCTTGCCAATTGAACCGATTAAAAGAGGTAAGAATACAAAAGCACCGATTAAAAAGATTAGAAACTGAAATGCACCGAACAAATTAAGAGGAAATGAAGAAGAACCAAATGAAACCAGCCAAAGAGAAGAAGAACCGAACCATAACTAGAATTAAGCTAAAACACCAAATGAAATTGCAAGAATAGGAACCTAAGACATGTTTAAGCTTTGTATGAACATGGAGATGAAATGAAAAGATGGAGAAGAGAAGAACTTATGTGAATGAAGATCTTGGTTGATGGACACGCCACTTGAAGTATGATTGCTCCAAGATAAGTGTGCAATGCCGCCACATGAGAGAACCAAGACACTCAAGATGAGACAAGGAAGAGGAGAAGACAAGTTCACACACACTCAATCACCAATTTGGGAGAGTTTTGCTATATTAATTCTCAAATCTCAATTATGAAGGACCTAAGCCCTCCTTTTATAGGAGCAAGGGTCGGTCATTTACAAAGCTTATTCTATAAGCTACCCAAAAGACTCCTACACTCACGCCCCTACTAAGCTCACTCCCAAGCTTCTAGAATTTCCTAAACTAAGGCCTAAAGATGCTTTTACAAAAGAGGTGTCTAATGTTTCCCTCTAAGCACCTTTTAAGATATTATAAAAAGAGAAAACAACCTTCCACTATTTCCTAATTCCTTGAACTTGCTCCTTGTAATCCTATGAGGTGGGCTAATGACTTCTTGAGCGTCTACAACTTGAGCCTCTACCTCTTCTTGTCCTTGATTATTGGCTTCTATTTCTTCTTGATTTTGATCTCCATCATACTCCCCGAGTTGGAGAAAATTCGACCACGAATTCTGGAGACCTACAGAAAAAGGAGTTAGATCACTGATATTAAATGTATGACTACCAAGGTATGTATCAAGCATATCTAACTCATAAGCATTGTTATTAATCCTCTTTAGGACTTGGAAAGGTCCATCACCACGAGGCATTAGTTTGGACTTCCTTTGAGTAGGAAAACGATATTTCCTCAAGTGAAGCCAAACCCAATCACCCTCATCAAATAACAATGCTTTTCTCCTTTTATTGGCAAGTTCAGCATACTTGCCAACCTTCTTCTCAATTCTCATCTTGATGTCTTTATGCAAAGTTTTCACAAAAGAAGCCTTTTCATCCCCATCTTTGCACAAGACATCCTCAAGTATGGGAATAGGATGAAGATCAAGAGGTGTTAAGGGATTAAACCCATAGACAACCTCAAAAGGAGAATGTGAGGTGGTAGAATTTACTACACGGTTATAAGCAAATTCAACATGGGGTAGTAAATTCTCCCACACTCTAGGATTCCCGGAAATAAAGCATCGCAACATTTGTCCCAAAGTTATATTTACCACTTCGGTTTGACCATCGGTTTGTGGGTGACAAGTGGTAGAAAATAAAAGTTTAGTACCAAGCTTACCCCACAAGGTCTTCCAAAAGTGACTCAAGAACTTGGAATCTCTATCGGACACAATAGTTCTAGGAATCCCATGCAAACGAACCACTTCTTGAAAGAAGAGGTTTGCAATATGACATGCATCATCCACTTTATGGCAAGGAATAAAGTGAGTCATCTTTGAAAAATGATCCACTACCACAAAAAATGGAATCCTTTCCCTTTGATGTCTTGGGTAATCCTAAGATGAAATACATAGATATGTCAACCCAAGGCATTGAAGGGATAGGGAGAGGAGTATATAAACCATGGGGATGCATTCTAGATTTAGCTTTGCGGCAAGCTATGCATTTTTCACACAAACTATGAACATGTTTATGCATATGAGGCCAATAGAAATGTTCATGCAACACATCCAAAGTTTTTGCAACCCCAAAGTGACCCATTAAACCTCCCTCATGTGCTTCTCTAACAAGAGATAATCTAATTGAGCTTTGAGGGACACAAAGACATTTTCCTTTAAAAAGAAAGCCATCTTGTATAAAAAAATCTTTGTGTCCTCCTTTGATACACTCTTGATAGATAAGAGAAAAATCAAGGTCATCATGATAAAGATCCTTAATGTGATCAAAGCCAAGAAATTGAGAACCCAAAAGATTTAGCAAAGCATATCGTCTAGAAAGTGCATCGGCCACAATATTAATTTTGCCTTGCTTATGTTTGATCACATAAGGAAATTGCTCAAGGAATTCCACCCACTTAGCATGCCTCTTGTTAAGTTTGTTTTGGCTTTTCAAATATTTAAGAGATTCATGATCACTATGAATCACAAACTCTTTAGGAAAAAGATAATGTTGCCAAGTAAACAAAGCTCTAACAAGTGCATATAATTCCTTATCATAAGTGGAATAATTTAGATGACTTCCCTTCAATTTCTCACTAAAATAAGCTATGGGGTGGCCCTCTTGAAGGAGAACAGCCCCAATGCCTATACTTGAAGCATCACACTCAATCTCAAATGTTTTAGCAAAATTAGGAAGGGCTAAAATGGGAGCATTAGTCAATTTTTCTTTTAAAACATCAAAAGCTTTTTGTTGTGCTTCTCCTCATTGAAAAACCACATCCTTTTTCACTATATCATTGAGAGGTGCAGCTATTGTACCAAAGTTGGGTACAAATCTTCTATAAAAAGAAGCAAGTCCATGAAAACTTCGGACTTTATTCATACATGTAGGCGTAGGCCAATTTTGAATGGCCACCACCTTAGCTTGATCCACATGGACCCCTTTGCTACTCACAACAAACCCTAGGAATTCTATATGATCAAGTGCAAACATACATTTAGCAAGGTTAGCATACAAGTGTTCCTTCCTAAGGGTTTCTAAGACTTTTCTAACATGCATCTTATGGTCATTCAAAGATAAGCTATAAATGAGGATATCATCAAAATAAACAACAACAAACTTACCAATGAAAGCTCTTAGAACATGATGCATGAGGCGCATGAAAGTACTTGGAGCATTAGTTAAACCAAAGGGCATAACTAACTACTCATATAAACCAAAGTTGGTCTTAAAGGCCGTCTTCCATTCATCACCCGGTTTTATACGAATTTGATTGTAGCTGCTTTTAAGATCAATCTTTGTAAAAATTTTAGAACCATGCAATTCATCCAACAAATCATCAAGCCTAGGTATGGGATGCCTATACTTAATTGTAATGTTATTGATAGCCCTACAATCCGAACACATCCTCCATGTGCCATCTTTCTTAGGGATAAGGATAATAGGCATAGCACAAGGGCTCATGCTATCTTGAACCCAACCTTTTTCAATTAAAGCCTCAATTTGTTGGCGAATTTCCTTGGTCTCACTTGGATTGGTCCTATAGGCCGGACAATTGGGTAAAGAAGATCCCGTGATCAAATCAATTTGGTGCTCAATCCCTCTCAAAGGTGGAAGGCCTTTTGGAGGATCTTGAAACACATCTTGAAACTCCTTTACCAAATTATCCAAGCAATGAGGACTATCTACAAGTGGTTCTAACTTAAGAGGTCTAGGGATAGCTAAGAATATAGGATTGTGAGCCACTATATCCCTTTGGACCTCATGCCTAGACACAAGAAGCGTAGGCTTAAGACTTGTAACTTTCTCACTCTCTCTCTTTTTCATCATAAGAATTTGGTCCTCATGGACTTCTCTTGGAGAGAGAGATTTCAAAGTAACCTTGTAGCCATGGAAATCAAAAGAGAGTTTATTGGTAAAGCCATCATGAAAAACTTTTCTATCATATTGCCAAGGCCTTCCCAAAAGAACATGTGTTGCTTCCATGGGCACAACATCACATAATACCTCATCTTTGTATTTTCCAATAGAGAAATGGATGAGGACTTGCTTATTCACAATGATTTCGCCTACTTCACTAAGCCATTGCAATTTGTAGGGCTTTGTATGAGAGATAGTAGGCAATCCAAGCTTATATACTACTCTTGTACTAGCCACATTAGCACAACTACCCCCATCCACTATTAAAGAGCAAATGTTGTTTTGAATAAGACATCTTGTATGGAAAATATTTTCCCTTTGACTTTCATCAAAAGGTTGTGAAACTTGTCCAAGAAGTCTTCTCACAACTAACAAATCTCCTTCAAGTGGACTCTCACTTTCATTCTCACTAGATGCTCTAGAATGTGAAGAATGCCTAGGTGAATCCGAATCATACTCACTCATGACAATGCCATTATGCACAAACATATTCCTTTTAGAAGGACAATTAGCCGCAATGTGACCATAACCCATACACTTAAAACATTTCTTACTAGACGATTTAGTTGGAGATTTAGGAATAGAAGTAGAAGGCTTAGATTCCTTAGGTTTGAAAGATGAATCTTTACAAGGAAATTTTGAAAAAGATTTTTTAGTTTTCCAATAATTGTTGTAGTAACCATCATAGGGAGCATTTTTAAAAGCATTTTTCTTTTCTAGTTGGGTTTCCACCTGCATTGCAAGATGAACCAAAGAACCCAATGATGAATACTCTTGAAGCTCAACAATATCTTGAATATCCTTCCTTAGACCACTCACAAACCTAGCTATCATAGCTTCCTCACTCTCATGCATATCTACCTTAAGCAAAAGCGTTTCTAATTCTTTGAAATAAGCATCCACACTTAGTGTGCCTTGTTGAAACCGTTGGAGTCTCAACATGAGGTCTTTCCTAAAGTATGGTGGCACAAACCTAAGGCGCATTTGATCCTTTAAAGAGTCCCAAGAGTCCACGGGAGGACCCTTGTGATAGATAATGTCCTTTACAATACTATGCCACCATTTCATGGCATAATCACTAAACTCTAAGGAGGCTAGCTTAACTTTATGGTCATCATGGACCTCATGGACATCAAAGGTTTGTTCACATTTAACCTCCCAATCTAGGTACACATTAGGATCACTATCTCCATTAAAACTAGGAATTTTGACCAAAGGAAGCTTAGCCTTGGAGTCTTGGTGAAATCCATCTTCACGGTGATGTCTATCTCCATAAGCATGAGGTCTATAGCCATGAAAGTGGGGATGAGGTCTCCTTCGTCTATGTTCCTCTTCACGGCCATGATCATTGGAAGAACCTCTTGATGAAGGTCTATGAGAATGATGCTCTCCATGGATAGAATGGGAGGACCTAGGTTGCTTCATTTCAACTCTTTGCAATTTTTCCTCCAACCGTCTAATAGCTTCATCTTGGAGAGTAATGGTTCGTTTTGCTTCTTTTAATTCACCAAGAACATAAGCTTTACTAGGCGAATGCTGTTTGTAAGAAGCACCACTGGAATATGAAGCCATTTAAAAAGAAAACAGCAAACAAAAAAGTAAACAATGTTAAGAAAACAAGGTTAGCAAAAAGAAATTGGAGCAAAAAGGCCGAAGTGAAGTGTCACTTAAATCACTCCAAAGAAAGAAAACTCCTTTTTACCAATCTGATCTTGAGGCCTTTAGTAACCTCAAATGAAAGATGTCAAAGCAAGAGCACACAATCTCAAAGCAAATCACCACAAAACCAATGAACAATGAAAGACAAACAAGAAAAGGCTATAGCAAAAGGAATACAAGATATATGACAAACTCAAAGATTAATGAAGAAAAGACAAGCAAGAAAATAAGGTACTCAATGAAAAAGAAGGCAGACAAAAGAGACCTAAAGAAAAGCACTAGAGTAGATGAAGAAAACAAAAACAGAACTACTGAAAAAAAAACTATGCAAATTGTGCTTAATGTTCACCGATTTATCTGGAATGATATAAAGCGAACTGGATTATGAAATTGTAACCACAGAAAGTTCAAGATCTTAGCTCAACAATGGCACTGGAATTACTTAAAAACAGTAAGCCAATTAATTGAGATAAATTTTCTAAAATCGCTGCCAGATTACCGTATTTTTTTCGGCAGAATTACACACTTTTTGTTTTGATTTATCATTTTTTTTGTACTTTGAATTTTGAAGTACTTCTCTTTTTCTACTTTTTTATAACACCTTGACGAACACAAATCCAGAATTTCAGAAATTTCCAGTAAGTAAATCAATTGTTATAAGGCAAAACAGTCAGCACATTTGCAGAAAACAAAGGAATCCTAACAGGAATGAAAAACAGAATTAAGAACTAGCAAAGACATAATAGAAGTGATGTATAGGAACTTGTATAGGTCTAAAATACAAGTATGAACTCAATACTAAAAATAAAATGCACAAAGGATCAAGAATCAAGTTCAGAAAATTGTATTACACCAAAGCAAGAAACAAAAATTACAATAAAAGGAACACAAGGAATTGAAAACATTCTTGGAAAAACATGACTATGACAAAACTTAAAAGGATTCAAAAAGGAAAAGACACAAACACATGATAGGCACAATTAAGAAAACAACAATAAAACTCAAAATTAAGCCTAAAAACAGAAAGATAAACACAAGAAATATAGAGCTCTTGAATTAAAAGTGCAAAACAACTCAAAATTAAACAAGAACAAACCTAAACTCTAGATACCACATGATGTGATTCCACTAGCAAGATATAGATGATTCTTTGACATTTTATGGAATCAACTTGAGTTGGAGAATGAATAGGCACTTTTAATAGAATTGGATCAATGTTCTATGTTTCAAGAACTCACCAAAACTTGCACCAAACACCAAACTCACATGGAAGACCCATTTCTTGCCAATTGAACCGATTAAAAGAGGTAAGAATACAAAAGCACCGATTAAAAAGCTTAGAAACTGAAATGCACCGAACAAATTAAGAGGAAATGAAGAAGAACCAAATGAAACCAAGACATGTTTAAGTTTCGTATGAACATGGAGATGAAATGAAAAGATGGAGAAGAGAGGAACTTATGTGAATGAAGAGCTTGGTTGATGGATACGCCACTTGAAGTATGATTGCTCCAAGATAAGTGTGCAATGCCGCCACATGAGAGAACCAAGACACTCAAGATGAGACAAGGAAGAGGAGAAGACAAGTTCTCACTCACTCAATCACCAATTTGGGAGAGTTTTGCTATATTAATTCTCAAATCTCAATTATGAAGGACCTAAGCCCTCCTTTTATAGGAGCAAGGGCCAGTCATTTACAAAGCTTATTCTATAAGCTACCCAAAAGACTCCTACACTCACGCCCCTACTAAGCTCACTCCCAAGCTTCTAGAATTTCCTAAACTAAGGCCTAAAGATGCTTTTACAAAAGAGGTGTCTAATGTTTCCCTCTAAGCACCTTTTAAGATATTATAAAAAGAGAAAACAACCTTCCACTATTTCCTAATTCCTTGAACTTGCTCCTTGTAAGCCTATGAGGTGGGCTAATGACTTCTTGAGCGTCTACAACTTGGGCCTCTACCTCTTCTTGTCCTTGATTATTGGCTTCTATTTCTTCTTGATTTTGATCTCCATCAAATAGCAATTACAAAAAATATAGAATATTTATGTTTTTTTTAGCATTTCTCTCTTACCATGACCATTCTGTTGGAGAGCCTTCATTTAGTTGTTTCTAAATTATTAGATAGGAGGCTTAAACAAAGAACATGGAACGTGGTTAAATATTTGAATTTTTGTTTATGTATTCATTTGAATGTGATACAAAATTATGTTTTTCGGATGTTTTAATTTATTTATAATTGATTCAGAATAAAATAATTTGAGTGGACGTGATCTGGTGAGGTGCCGACAACGTTAGGTCCAAATCAGAAAAACCTTATACAAGTTTTAACTTGGTGGGGTGTCAACAACGTTCAATCCAGGTAGTAAATGAAATATCGATATCACTCGTTTCAGTTTGTAAGTTTTAAATTATATCTATTGCAGGTAAAAGAAGTGTCGAGCCCAAGTTCGATTCATTTTCGGAAGTCAGTTGAAAGGTGGAATCAAGAAATACCAATGAACTTATTACCCTCATTGACTTATGCCTGAGGCTGGGGGGCTGTGAGGTCATGGGCTGAGCCCGATCATGTGGTGAAACGGTTTTAATGTCGATCAATGTAAATAATGATTATGAACTTATCAGCCTCATTGGCTTATGCTTGAGGCTAGGGGGCTATGAGGTCATAGGCTGAGCCCGATCATATGGTGAAATGGTCTTAATGTCGATCTATGTAAATAATGGTTATGAACTTATCAACCTCATTGGCTTATGTCTGAGGCTAGGGGGTTGTGAGGTCATGGGTTGAACCCGATCATGTGGTGAAATAGTCTTAATGTCGATCTCTGAAGTTAATGAAAAAGATCCCATTTATTTCTCATAAAGAGGGGAGGGCATTAGTTATGGAGATTGATCGTATATGCGAGATTGTATTTGATGCAATCCTAGCTTGCATTGCTATGAGTCTTTTGTTTTGTATTTTGGGGTGCGAAATTTGGTGGGATTGGGTGGCTAAAATGGGCGAAAAAAACCGTGAAGTATTGGTGTGTGGAGAATGATAATGAAGCTTAAGAGGGGTTAGGCCAACTCCTAAGTAGATTCAAGCAAAACACTATTAGAAGTGCAAACTTGAGAGTGAGAATTTTAAGACAAATGAGCTAGCAACTTGGGTAGCTATTCTTTATCAGTTCAAATCTGATTTGCAAGGGGGCTAACACTTTTATTTATAGTGCTATGGGTAGCCAAGGTGCAAGCTTTAACCTTGAAAACTCTTCAGATGGTCTAGAGTTGCATTGGGTCTAAGGAGGCCCAATTGCAAGTCTAGTTAGACTCTTTCTTTTTCTATTTACACTCTACTCTAATTGGTCTAAAACATGGCCCAAGATAATGGTCGAAATACAAGCAAAAAATAAAGCCTATACTACTTTGTGCAAAGTTTATAAAACTAGAAAAAAATGGAAGAGCATACAACATTAATTTTCCCTTAGATGAGAGTCTTCTAAGATCCTTTTTCTGCTTCCAATCTTCTTAGCCAAATGTTTTGAGACTGGATGAATTTTCATCATTTCCTCCCTCTTGAGGATTTGTCCTCAGATCTTGAATGTTGTTCAATGACAGTAGCATCTGTTTATTTGTTATTTACCTCCTAGATCAAATGTCAATCTAAATAAATATGAGATAATTTTTTTTATTAAAATAAAATTAAAAGAAATGAAAATAGAACAAAAATAAGGCTTTTTATTTTTATAAAAAATTTTAAAGAAAAACATAAGGCTTTTTTCAAAAATATTTTTGTTCACTTTGTGTTGTTTATTGCCCAAGCTAGGCAACAACATCACAAAGTGTTGTTCTTGAGATTTTTGCGAAGAAGAATGATCATTATATAATTGAAAAGAAGAGTTCAAAGTATTGCAATCCCCCCTTTAAGAATTCTTTCTCAACTATGCTTGCAGGGGTGTCATAAAAGACTCTTCTTCTTTGTTGGTTCCCTCTTTTTCTTCCTTTTCAATCAAACATTCATCTGTATTTTATGTGGAGGAACAATTTATATCTATATCTGGTTCAGCTCTAGACACAAATTTTCTTCAAACACATCCTCATAAGGTTTTGTAATTGAAGGGGAAATTTTATCAATATCTGGTTCAGCTTCAGACAAAGATTTTTCTATTATTTCCTTTTCTATTATCACTTTTTCTCTCTTTTCTTTCTCTTCTCTATCTTTCCTTTTGTTCTCCTCTCTTTCTCTTCTTTCTTTCTGACAAGAGCTTGTAATTTTTCTTTAAATTATTTTTCTCTTCTAGCGTATTCTTTTTCTCCGTCTACAATTTTTCTTCCTATTCAAGCAAGCTCTTTCATTTTTTTCTCTCAGTTTTCTTTTTCTATCATATGAAGGCGGAACAAATTTTCTTATCATACACTCCTTTAAATCACTCCAATACTCTACTTTTGATGTTGTACCAATTCTATCATCAAGTTGCCTTTACTTCTAGCAAGACCTACCATATTCTTGAAAACATAGGGTAACCAAGAAAAATCCAGTATATTCATCCACTTTGTATTTCTTAAAAGTTTGATCAAGCTTTGTCTCACATTCTAAGTAATCTTCAACATTTTTGTTTCCCTCAAAGTAGGAAATGTATACTTCAGGCTCTGTAGAATAATATAAACTTCTAGGCTCAAAACACACCCCTTACTTTCTTTGATAATGGGAGTTATAAATCTTTCTTCTATGAATAGGTCTTTCTTCTTCAAACCTTTTGTCCTTATTTTGGTTGAGAACCATTTTGCCAAACATTTCTTTTATCTCATCCCATTTTCTATCTTTATCTTCTCTCAAAATTCTATTTTCCTCTCTCCATCCATAGGCATCTTCTTGTCCCCTATTACTTCCTTGTACACTTGATGCATGTAAATGACCACTCATTTTGAAATTAAAAAGAAATTATTTTCATAATTTTTTTTTATTTCAAATGAGTGATAAATTTTCACAAATAGGTTTTAGACATGGTGAAGTTTCAATCAAGGTCAACAAGTCAAATTGTCTCCAAGTTCACTCACAGGAAAGAGAGGTAAGTCACTAGGACTCCTTAAATACCAAGTCTTCCCTTAGCCAGAACTTACCTCGGATAGTCTTAACAAAGTGTTTCTTCAAAACAAATTTTCCCTAAATGTGATGTATGCAAGGTGTCCCAGTGATCAAAGGAAGATCAACTACAAACAGAGAGCAATCACCTAGGTATCACGGAGACTTGGAAAAATAAAGTAAAGCAAAAATTAAACAAAAAGGAACTAAAGAAAAAAAAAGGATGAAGAAAGTAAATTAGATGTGTCCTATGTTAAAGTGCAAGTGAAAAAAATATTCTGCTTTGGGATTGATGTCAAGCCAAAACCTTCAACTGAAATTCATTTTGACAAAATTATACACGTACGGTTGTATAATAATAAATTAGAATAAATACCATTCATTAATAAAAATGAAATTATAATGACTTTCTTGAATGAAAATAAGCTAAGAGTAGTTTTTTCAAGAACAATGTTTTTACAAAAATCAAGTTCTATCATTTTTCATCTTTATTTTAAAATTCAATGTTTTCTTAAATTATCAATAGTTAAAATTAGCATTATATCACCATACAAATTATTTTCTATAAATTTAAATATTATTTACATTTAAAATAATTTACTTTCTCAAATTTTAGTTATAATCTATGTACCACAGACACTGACACTGATACGACAACGAACACGGACACGAAGATACATATAATGTCTAAAATGTAGGACACGGGGACACAGATTTATATATTATATAATTATGAATTATATAAATTGACAATAAAGATTTATGTGCACAAGTATATTCCAGATTATTTTTTGGAGCAGAAAAATATTTTTCATTACTGGTTCAAAAGGATTTGTTTCTTATTTTTATAATCGTAATAAAAATTTATACAATAAGTTTGAGTTTTTAGAAAATTAATGTATTTTTCCTTTTTAAAATTGTGTTAGAACTGTACTAGAATTGTCAGAAATCTAACAAATATTTTTTGAATTGGACACTTCGCATATACATATCCTACAAGTGTCACATGAATATCAGTGTCCGATACGATTATCCAACGACACGATATTTAAGAGAAGTGCTAGTAATGCATAGGTTATAATACAACTTACATATTTCATAACGTTTATTTAATATAAATTGAAGTTATATGAAATAAGGTATCATCCTTTGCATTACACAAACTAATGTAATACCGTATAAGCTATAATTTAGAGTTTATGCTTTCACATTGATATATATAACACTAAATTTTATAATAAATAAATTACCTGAATATATAAAATATTATAAACACATATAAATATTATATTTTAGATTTACAAGAAACCCTTTATATCCTTATCATCATATTAAACAAGCTTAATAAAATAACTTATCCTTACTTTTGTAATAGTTTAACTTTTCATTATATGATTCATTGTGCGTGTGGAATATCTCATTTCTTATTAACATAAGTTGACATTTTCTTGTTCCTGGTTCAACTTTCTCGGTCGTAATTAATAGAGAATTCAAAACGCTTAGTCATCAGAAGAAGTTGATTCTTGTACGCAAAGAAAATGTATCCCTACAATAACATGCTTCACCATTGCAGATAACAAAGTTTCAGTTTCTGACTCTGCAAATTAAACTATCATATTCTTCTGCCTCATCCTTGAAACCATCAAATATGGCAAACCAATTATCACCACCCTTTGGCACCCCCATCATCGCCCCTCACTACTGTGCTCCAGGTATATATGATCGTATGCATCCATATTTGCAACGTATTCATATGTATAGTTTGATATACAGAAACTAAATTATTTTAAACTTCTTATTTCCCTTTTGCTGTCATTTAAGTTTTCTTTTAATATATGCCGTTTACGCTATCTCTTCATTCTTAATTATAATTCATCTTTATCTTGTTCATCCAGTTAGCTATGGTAATTCAAATTTGTTTATATTTGTTTTTGTAAATAATTGGTTAAGTGTAATAAAAAGAATTACACAACAATAAAAGTAAAAGATAAAAGATAAAATGACTCTTTGCAAAATTAATTAATTTCTGTGTAATTATGACTAAAAACTACTAAAGATATGTTTAATTATTTTAATTATTAACAAAATTGAAATAAAATTAATAGAATTAAAAAATTTATATTAATACTATAATTTTTTTTCTTATTATACTAAAATAAAATATATTTTATAATTAATTGATTATTTACTTTTTTGAATTAATTTATAGTGGTTATTTGTTAATTATATAATACTGGTCCAGATTCTGTTCATCTGATAATCACAAGGGAGAGGAGTATAGGTGAAAAATTCACTGTGACAAACAGCAATGGAAACATAGTTTTCAGTGTGAAGAGCAGTATCGTAAGCATCCGCAGACACATGTACCTGTTTGACGCTTCTGGAAATCCCATTGTTCATCTTCGCGGATCGGTTAGTTCATTCATATCTTCAAAATTTTATTTTTTTTTTTTAGGTTTAATTACCTTTTTTTTCCTATATTTATAGTCAATAGTCAATTTGGTATAGTGGTTTTTAAAAAATTCAATTTGGTCCCTAAGTTTTTTAAAATGTATTCAAAATGTTTCTTTCTGTTAAATATCACCAAACGACCCTAATTCAGTATTCACTACAGTGACAATCTACATAACTTACACATGTCTGTCACATAAGCACCACTTAATGTCGTTTAGTGATATTTAACAGAAATGATCATTTTGAATACATTTTAAAAAACTTAGGAACCAAATTGAATTTTTAAAAAACCACTGTATCAAATTAACTATTGACTATAAATATAGGGACGAAAAAGGTAATTAATTTTTTTTTTTATTCAATAATGTAGGAGATGTCTTATAAATGATTTTATAAGATTAAATTAAATTTAAAATTTATATCATATTCTTAATATATGATATAAATATAAATTTTAAAAATTTATTATAACTAGAATTTGCTGAGATTTAAGTTTGAAAGTTGTTGGATCATACAGATATGGGGTGATAGTTGGAAAGCATTTAGAGGCCAAAGTGCAGAATCTAGGGATTTGATCTTTAGAAGAGAAAGATCCTCATTATTTCAGCTAAGGACGAAATTAAACGTGTTTTTGGCAAATAATCTCACTGGTGTTTGTGACTTCAAGGTCAAAGGAAATTGGTTTGGATCCTCTTGGGATGTTTACATAGGCGATTCCAACATTCTTGTTGCCCAGGTAATTTAATTTTAATACGTAATTATGATTTTGAAGGAAAAATAATATGATTATTTAATCACATTATATATATTACAGCTTCTTACTCATGGAAATAATTGCTGCTGCAGATAAGTAAAAAGCGTGTCCCCATATTCAGCAGAGAGAAGTACATGGTGACTGTACGTCCAAATATTGATCATGCATTTATTGTTAGTCTAATTGTAACTTGTTTTGTGAGATCTAACGGTGATGGCGGTGGTGATAGATAAATTTTATGTAATTGAATTAAGTTTAAAGTTTATTTTTAATATTTTAAAGTTTTAATTCATTATAATACGATAGATTATATTAAAATTATTTAAAAAAAATTATATGTGTATTTGATTCTTTTGATTATTATTATTTAAAATGTTATTCATGCATTAGTTATCATAAAGTAATTGAAGATTTCATGAGTGGCATCTTATGCATTAAAGAGGAAAGGTAGGTCCAATTATAAAATAGACACAATTTGCAAAAGGAAAGGGACGAAGAAGAAGGATTAACTAATCCACATCTCACAACTAGGCATACAACCTATATAGAACCTTTAATCATTTACCATTTTTTTTATAATCATGTTATAATGATTTTATTCTTATTATAATATTATAATTTTATTAATTAATAGGAATATTATTATTAATAAAATAATAATAACATTAATAAAAATAATATTAATAACATTAATAATAATAATTTAATAATATTATTATTAAGATATAATTATTTTTCCTATACAGGTCAATATTCAATTTACTATGTGCCTGATTCTAAAATTTTTTAAAAAAATATGCAATTAGGTCCTTTTTTAAATTTTTCCCAATGATATTAATTGTCGATGATGTAGCACAAACAATATCATTGGTATGCAACACATGGATGGTACACGTTGGCATTTTCCTCGTTGTTTGTTGTGTCATGGTTCACAATGGCACGTCCCTTGTCGCCTTCTGTGACGGAGGGGAGGGGAAATAAAGAAACAACGGAGGGAGCGAAGGTTGAAAGCGGCGAGGGCATTAAACGGAGGGAAGGGACCCAGTGCATGGAGCGCCGCCAGGATGCGTCGAAGATCGCTAAGATAGTGCAGTAGTGGAGGGATCCCAGACTAAGCCATCCGAGAAGAGGTTGGGAAGCAAAAGTTGATTACGTGGATTACTACCAGAACCATATTCCCACCACCTTTCCCTCTGCCGCCATCGCAGGGCTACTTCCTCCCTTTCACACCCACTTACGCCTTAGACAACAACATTTGTGTCGCTCCATCACCACATACCCATTCCATTTCCTTCTATTACCCCTACCAAAGTTAGGGATGGCAGAGCGGGCCAGCCCGCCCCGCATTGGCCGCCCCGCGCTTGGCTCGCAAAAATGCGGGACGGGTTGGCCCGCTCCGCAAAGTTATTGCGGGCTAGAATTCCCAACCTGCCCCGCATAAGAGCTGGCCCGCAGGTTTGCGGGCCAGCCCGTGTTTTTTTTTTTTTAAAATTAAATATTTATTTTTTTACATTTTGTTATTAAAAAATTGTCAAATTAAACCTATATATTTGTTATTATCAAACCTAATTTTTTTTCCTTCCTTTTCAAATATAGTCAAACATCAAAACATTAAGATAAATATCAAATATTACTATTCTTCCACTTCCAAAACATTAAAAATACCTAATTCCAAAACATTAAACATAAACATTAATTCAAAACATTAAACATAAACATTATTGACATTCTTCCATTTCAATAACATTGGATGCCACCTTAGTAGAACCTTCATCAATTTTTTCATAATTATAATCTTCCCCGTCATCTGCATATATTAAAACAATGACAATTAATTAATTATCTTTTCATAAAAATAATACAATAAAAATAAGATAACTTTTGGCTCAATTGATGGTTTGGTCATGGGTAACTTCTAAAATACCCTCTGCTTACTTCTCCTTCTCTAACTGGTTGTCTTGCTCCTTTATCGTGTTTGAAATTGATTTAATTGGCATGACCCAGTTTAGGTTGCCCTGCTGCTACTAAGTGTCAATATTTTTTTCTTGCGGGTTTGCAGGTCAGCCCGCCCCGCCCCGCAACTGGCCCGCAGGCTAATGCGGGGCGGGCTAATGCGGGTTAGCGGGTTGAAAAGGTCATCCCACCCCGCGTTTTTTACTTGCGGGCCGCGGGCCGACCCGCACGGCCCGCCCCGCTTTGCCATCCCTAACCAAAGTGCATATCCCGATTACACCAATTTTGCTTCCAATCACCTTCCGTGCCACTAGCCTCTCTGCCTCCACTCTTCGGTCCTATGTCGATCATCAAGATGCAAAAAAAGATAAAATCCTGAAAAAATTTCTACGTGTACAATTCATCTTTGCATATCGATGACATTGTGTGACAAATCATTTCATTGGTGAAGATTTGATAGAATAAATTGCATATTTTTTTTAAAAGAATTGAGACTAAATTATTTTTTAAAAATCATTAAATTGAATATTAACTTTAAATGTGTAAAAAAAAAAATTAAACATAGTATTAATAATAATAATAATATTAAAATATTAATAAAAATATTAATAATTATAATAATAATATTATTATTAATATTGTTGATATTATTGTTATTAGTAATGTTATTAATATTATTATTATTTATAATATTAATATTATTATAATATGTATAGAAATGAGTAATTAGGCGTGACTTTATTTAGTTATCGATTGAATTATCATTATCTATGAATAATATTCTCAAAAAATTACTGCCATAAAACATGAAAATTATACATACAGATACAGATTATGATTGTTGTCTAACTACTTTATTGTTACATGAAAAAATTCACAAATAATTCGATTTTACCTACAAATAATAATACGTAGTATCTGCATATAAGTTTTCATTTATTCATGAATTCAAATTTATAGGTAATTATAATTAAATAATAATAAATTTTATTTTAATAAATAAAAGATAAACATAAAATCACTATGACCTAAAACAGATAAGAAAAATATATAAACATATTCCTATACTCGTGTAGTATTTAGACAACTCGTCTACTTTAGTAGAATGTATGTTCTGCATAAAAAAATACAAAAATAAAACTAGTATGTTGTTGTATCATATGTTATTATCTTCTCTTTATCTTTCTTTCGATATTGAAAAGATTATAAAATTGGTGATTCCCACTTATATTTTTTCTTTTTCCTCAACTTTATAAGAAATCATAATCAGAGCATAATTTGTCTTTTTCTATTCCATTTTTTTTTCTTATTTTTTCTCGTTCCAAATATAGTTTTATAATGTTTTTATGAAAACTGAAAATAAGAAAATTAAATATTACAAGATTATTTTATCCTTAGTGTCTCAGAATTTGACTTCTAAGTTTTTGTACCAAATATTTGGACTATAGTCTTATTATTTACTGTATTTCATCCCCTGGTTTGGATAAGATTTGGTAAGAACATATTTATGATATTTTACTAAATCATAAGAAAAAGCTTAAATTCACTATTCTTTTACATATTTGTCAATTAGTTCGTAAAAATTCTAATACTGCATTATTTGGTTATTTAGTTTTTCAAAATTAACAATTTTAGTCTCACATAATATATCATTTAATTAGTAAAAAATATAAAAATATATTTTTAGTGATAATAAATATTAAATATTATTATTAAACATTACTATTAGTGCCATAACTAATGTGGTTATTATTAACTGTACCGTTCGAAATCAGACTAGACATAAGATTAAGAACAGATTAACAAACCTAAAGTGTACTAAAAAAATTAGGTAATATGTTTTTAATAACGATTCAAATGTTAATTTCACCCAATAATAATGAGTCTATAAAGAAAAAGTTACATTATTATCGTGCATTAATGACAACTTTTACAAGTGTCTTCTCGATCGAGAGCCTACGAAGAAAGGAGAACTTGACTGGAGTGGAGGAGCAAGAGCAGATATTAAACCAAAACAAAATCGAGAAGTATAAGGAGGATTGTGAACTAACTCACTGAACAGAGTTTAGCAGGTAGAAGAAGTTCTCTCAATCTCTTTTGTACGAGATCATTAACAAAATATGTGAATATTATTTTTTGTTAAAAATTGAATAAAAAAATTTATTTAATTTAAGAAAATAAAAGCTAAATAGTGAATTTTTTTATAAAAATAAAATTATTATTTCAAAAAATATAACTTTTAAGCGTAAGAATAGATCTAATAAGAAGCACAAATAATAATAAATACAGTAAAAAAATACATTGTACTACCTACCAGATTACCAAGAAACCGACATGGCCGAATAGCTGAGAAGGTCGATTGATTCCCCTAACCCAACACAACCCATAAGCTTACAATTAACTGTAAGCCTAAGTGTGCGTGGGATAACATATTATGGGGTGGTGACCGGTAAGGTCAACAATACTCGTTAGGATAGGATCAAAATGGCTCTGATACCATATTACGGAGTGGACTTTAAGCCTACTCAATCCATAAAACCGGCTCAATGAAGTGAGGTTTGCACCACTTATATACTATGAAATGTCTTAATCTCTAGTCGATGTGGGATTTCCATCAATACCGAAGAAGACAAACGAAGAAGAGTTTCAAAGAATGAAGGAGAAAGATTAAAGAAGAGATAGAGGTGTTGAGAAGGGAAAATGCTCGGATAAACATGTTTAGTAAAATAACTATCCTTATTATATATGATTCATTGTGCGTGTGGAATATTCTCATTTCCTATTAACAGAGGTTGACATTTCCTGGTACAACATTCTCGGTCGTTCTAATATAGAGAATTCAAAACGATTAGTCATCACAAGAAGTTTGATTTTTATACGCAAAGAAAAGCTATCCCTACAATAACATGCTTCACCATTGCAGATAAGAAAGTTTCAGTTTCTGATTCTGCAAATTAAACTATCATATTCTTCTGCCTCATCCTTAAAACCATCAAATATGGCAAACCAATTATCACCACCCTTTGGCACCCCCATCATCGCCCCTCACTACTGTGATCCAGGTATATATGATCGTATGAATACATATTTGCAACGTATTCATATGTATAGTTTGATATACAGAAACTAAATTATTTTAAACTTCTTATTTCCCTTTTGCTGTCATTTAAGTTTTCTTTTAACACATGTCGTTTACGCTATCTCTTCATTCTTAATTATAATCCATCTTCATCTTGTTCATCTTGTTCAAATCGTTTATATTTGTTTTTGTAAATAATTATAATAAAAAGAATTACACAACAATAATTTTGTTATATTTTAAATTTATAAAGTAAAAAGTAAAAGATAAAATGACTCCTTCCAAAATTAATTTCATATTAATATTTTTTTTTTGTAATTGTGACTAAAAACTACTAAAAAGATGTTTAATTACTTTAATTATTAACAAAATTAATAGAATTTCAAAATTTATACTAATACTATAATTTTTTCCTTATTATACACTAAAAAGAAAATATGTTTTCTTTTATATATATATGAGGAAATACAAATCTTAGTTATAAATCGATTGTTGAATTAGATTTAAAAAGTTCATCTCTTAATACTCTGGAATAATCATCACATAAGATAGATCATACTAAAATGTCTCAATTTTTGACTTTTTGATTATTATTATTTAATTGTTTTGACATTTTGTGAATTCTTCATTGTTATTTAAAATTTCATTTTAAAATGTTATTCATGAGTGGCATCTTATGCATTAAAGAGAAAAGGTAGGTCCAATTATAAAATAGAGACAATTTGCAAAAGGAAAGGGATGAAGAAGAAGGATCTCTGACCTCACCTAAAAAATGGCCATATAATACTGGTGTAGTAAGATCCATGAAAAGCTTAACCTAGGAGTAAATCTCTTCCTTCAATTCACCAACCTGCATCACCTTCAGAGGAACATTCTCGAAGGTTAGTACAAATGTCAAAGAATTCTCATGATACCGCTTTCTGGTACGGAATAGAGGAATCTACATCTCACGGGGTATAATTTACCTTATTCATTTCTATATTTACATCAATATTTAATTTAGTATATTGGTTTTTTAAAAAATCAATTTAGTCTTTATATTCTTTAAATGTATTCAAATTGATCATTTTTGTTAAGTTACATCAAACAGTGTCAAGTGGTGCGTATGTGACAGAGAGAATGAGTGATGTGGGTTGTCAATTAAAAGACACATCAGATTGGGTGTTTTACTACAAGGAAATATTGAAGGTTATAAGTGGACACTAAATAGTGTTCATTAAACCTTCATTATTAAAATACATTAAATAAGGTGTGAGGAAAGCGTGAGTTATTCTCACGTAAACTTAAAAAAAAAATGGTTACGTTGCTGAAATGGTAGTTACTAAAATTATAAAAATTAATTAAAATTTAAAATTTGAAGTTAAGCCACGTAGAAAGTTAAATTAAATTTAAATAATAGGAAGGTTAAGCCCACGCAAATTACACACAAATAATTAATTTTTTTTTTGCTTTACTTTAATCCCTTCTTTTCTTTTTCTTCTTTCATTTTTCAATTCGGAAGCATTCTCTCCACGCAATACTCACTTCACTCCACTTTTCCTCAGCATCAGCAACATTCTCACATCTTCCCTCATTCGAATCTCTCTATGTTGAGCATTCAAGCATTGCGACCGGGTACTCTCTCTGTTGAGCATTCAAGCATTGTAACCGGAGTACGACCATGTTCTTGATTGTGCCCTAACACCGTAAGTTTCGCATTTCCTTTCGTTTTCAATCCATCTCGATTGTGCCCTAACTGTTTTTTGGTTGCTGGGTTATTAGATTTTAGTCACTGGTTATGCCTTCTTTTAGGCATTTTCAATACTGTTTTGGTTTTTGGTATTTTGTAGCTGGTAGTGGTTCCTATAATGAATATGGAGTAAGTAGTATGGAAAGAAAGCATAGAGAGGAAAGGATATAGGGTGCGAAGTAGGGGGTTAGAGAGGATCTTTATGTAATATAAGAGACTCAAAAAGTTCACTGTTCCTGCAAACACAAATAATAGTATATTGAGTGAAAGAGTGAGGGTATGGAGTGAGATAGAGATACATGTATCTGCAAGATCAATGGAGAATCAAAGAGGTTGTCGCCTTCATTAATGGCAGAGTTTGGATCCTTTGTCTGTCGATGGCCAAAATTGATCTTCTTGTTCTTCTTGTTTCTAGATATTATTGCTTACATAACCAGGAAAAGTAGATTGGCCGGAGAGTTTTTTAAAAGTTACATGATTTGTGCTCAAATCAAAGTAATAATATCAGCCACATTTGTGTCTGAACTTCAAGTGTTATTTTGTTTTTCAGTACTATGCAAGAGGGGATGCGTGGCATCTTCCAGATGGAGCTTATGAAGCAATTACTCTTCTCAAGGATGCTGGAGGTAACAATTATTTATAGTTATCTGGAAAAAGTAACATTGTTAACAACTTAAACGCCATCATTTACTACTTACTTTGAAGTTAGTCCTTACTAACGTGACAAGCAGTACGCAGTTAAGATGGCTGTTGTATCCAATTTTGACAACCGCTTAAGGAAGCTACTGAAGGATCTTAATGTCTTAATTCTGTGAGTATCGGTTATTCCTTCATTGTGCTGTTACTTAGCTATATGGAAAATTTGAACATTTTTTCCAGGAGGTGACTATGATTGCCTGTTGAACCTTAGTTTGAAGAAATTTCACAAATTCTGATGCATACATAGCTTTCAATGTATCATTTTCTGGTTTTCACCTCAGGTTTGATGCGGTCATTATATCATCAGAGGTCGGATATGAAAAACCAGATTCAAGAATATTCCAAGCTGCTCTAGGTATAAATGATTATTAGTTTTACTTTAATAAATTCCATTTTGCATTAACCCCCTCCTTCTTCACAGCATTCTTCACTATCATTAGCATAAATAAAAGAACAGTTACTTGTTTACAAGGCATAGTATCTTTCATCTTTGTAATCTGCTTTTGACTTTCATGTGGAATATGGTAGATATTTTTGCTTGAGTTGTTAGTTAAAATACCTTCTTTTATTGAGGCTTTTGTTTTGCTTCATTTTGCATCCTTTAATCTTATTATTATGTGCTCAATAGTTAGAGATACTCTGAAATAATTAGTCAAAACCAGGCAGCATTTTTTATTCTTTTCTGAAGATATACCTGCAATATATGACTACCAGAGGCCAGTTTAGATCAAATTCTTCAAATACGAGAAAAGGAAAAATTAAATTAAATTATTGAAAAGTTAAAATTTACTTGTGCATAAGTTGAAGATTAACTTTAGGAAAATTAATGAGAGGGCTTTTATAAAGCAATTTATCTATAAACTAATTTTAGTTTGAGAAATGTTTTTAATTTTTTCTTTTTATTTTGATCACTTACAAATACTTTTGGAAGAAGTTCATCTAAGAAATCCTTAGACATAAGAGGGTCTTGTAAAAAATTGCAGTGCTTAAATGGATAGTACATAAATTAACTGTTTATTTATGGATATGACTTCAATCCTTTTCTCCTCATTTAAATGTAAACAAAACATCATAAAAATCATTTCTTTGGAGTGCAGCAAACTATTCATGCTGCCCTTTGTTGTTGCAATAATGCTAAATTGATTGATTCTTGTTGCCAATGTTTTCCGTTTCCTAGATCAAGTAAATGTGGAGGCTTCCAAAGCCTTACACATTGGAGATGATGAAAAGGCAGATAAACTGGGGGCTAATGATGTGGGAATTGATTGCTGGTAAGAGCTTTTCGTCTGAAGTAAACATCCCTTGTTTATATAGATATAAAAGTCTCATGATATTATTTTTTGTTCAATTTTTAATAATGATTTAAGTTTATTTGTGAAAGTAGGTTATGGGGTATCGATGTGAAGACATTCTCCAATATACAAAATCGCATTCTCAATTCAGTGGCATAACTGATGTCGCTTGTAACTCCAATATACTAACATTTTGTTCAATCTGTTCTTGCAGGTTATCGGAATCGATCTGTTATCTCAATCTTTGTTACCAGCCATTGTTGAGCTTGCTGAGGATAGGCATTGGAGGGTCCGACTTGCAATTATAGAATATATACCCTTATTGGCAAGTGTCATTGCCTTTCAATGTTCAATCACAAACTTCTTCATTTTGGTGTAATTAGATTCACTGTGGAAATCAATCCAAAAATTAGAAATGATATTGTTTTATATTTGGATTATGCATGAATTTGTTTTGTTGTTCTAGAGTTATTGTTTTATATTGGCCTCGTGCACTATGTCATCAATTCAGCACTATTTTCTCTTATTCCTTATGCAATATACATACATCATGCATGATGAAAACTTCATGTTGACCAATGATATGGCCAATATAGTGTGTGCAGGATAATCCATACCTTTTCAGCTAGTTTTGATATTGATTAGAATTTAAAACTGAACAGGTTTTTGACTTGGGCCTGTGCCTCTTTCATCTACATAAAACATTAAAAGTTTGTATATGGAGCTATCCTAAGGCTTCTTTCATCTACAGTGAAACAGAAAAAGTTTGTAAATGTGGTTATTCTCTTTTAGGGTATATGCAGTGACATCTGCAATTTAATTAGTAACTCCATAGAGGATTCTGTGTGATCAATATACAATTTTGAATATAATCCTCTCTTTAACATATAAGAGCCAAGATGTTATACCATATGATTTAAATGTTTGTGTATGTAGCTATCCTTAAACCTTTGTTGCTGTTGTACGATCCCCAGTTTTTAGATACTATGTTATGTGTCCAGAGAAACTAGATAAGCAATATATTCATGGAATCCAGAGAAGATGATCATGGAAGCTAGAGAACCAGCCTATCAAACTACTCATTCACAATTGTGGTCATCCAGCTAAATTACTAACTTAAGCATAACTTAAGCTAGAGAACCAGTCGTTGGGTGCATAACTTTCTATAATAAAAATATTT